>NC_136262.1:61387938-61795438 GCF_964187855.1 Myxine glutinosa | reverse complement strand
CACCTACCTGATCAAGATCCTTCTTGCCCGGTTGGTCAGTTTGTTCAGACGGCGAGCTCGAGGAGAGTCTGGGTAGTTTCATATTCTTTCCATTTCCTAATGATGGAGCTCACTGTGCTCTTGAGAACCTTCAACACTCTATACATTGTTTTATACCCTTCCACAGATCTGTGCCTCCTCACAATTTTATCTTGGAATTCTTCGGACAGTTCCTTGGACTTCATGATAGAGTTTCTGCTCTGACCTACACTGTCAACTGTGGGACCTTATAGAGAAAGGTGTGTTTTTTTCTATATCATGCCCAATCGAATTGGCCACAGGTGGATGGACTCCAATCAAGTTGTTGAGACATCTCAAGGAAGATCAAAGGAAATTTGATTCACCTGAGCTCAATTTGGAGCGGCATAGCAAAGGGGTTGAATACTTATTGACTCAATTTCAGCTTTTCATTTTATTTTTTTCATTTCTCAAAAAACAATTCCACTTTGGCATTATGGGGTTACATTATGGAGATCAGTGACAAAAAAATCTCTATTTAATCCGTTTTAAATTCAGGCTGCAACAACAAAATGTGAAAAAGTCAAGGGGTGTGAATACTTTCTGAAGGCACTGTAAATTATATGTATGTGGGCCTCGTCGATGAGTGACCACCTTTTGGGGTTCTCAATTTGGTGTTGCCATTGCAGCTTTTGGGAAGCATGCTCTCGGACTATGTAGACAGCTTCAGGCCGACCGCTCGCATCAACTCTATTTGCGGTAAGTCTGTTGAAAGCATATGGATGGTCTTTAAAAATGTCATGAAAGTATGCTTTTTCTTCATCCTCCATCCACTCACCTAAAACTCGTGTGCACAGTGATATTCCCAATATTATAACAAGTCCCATGATGACGTAGTTTGCAGCAAACTTCACAAAATTCTGACCACCTCCAGTCTTGATGGAATTTAGCCAACTGGATGATGGTATTATGGAATTATGACATGCATATTCTCAACATCTTCCGTCAAATGTATGAACCAGAGGACAGTGTACCTTTGAATGTGTAATATGAATCTGGTTTATCAGGAATTTGCATTTTGATGTGACTTAATGAGTGCCGTTTTCTCGTTGACCCCAACCAACATACCAACGTTTAATGAAAATCTTGATAAACTGAAAACAAAAATAAATATTTCCAAAAGTGTGATAATTGCAATACAATTAGCCTATGTTGTTGTGTTGTTTTCCACTTGATGCAGGTCGCTGCAGCTTGCTTCCTGTGGTCAACAATTCGGGAGCAATTTGCAACTCATGGAAACTGGACCCTGCCACTTTGCGATTCCCCTTAAAAGGGCTTCTGCCCTATGACAAGGTAGTTCTTGCATATACAAAACTATGATGAAAATGTTAACATATTCAGAATATACATCAAGGTAAACTTCTTGGAGAGAATACACAATTGCAACCTAGTAAAAACCACCTTTGGAGGCCATTTTTCACCGCAGAGCAGGGGTTGGCCTTTTTCGGGCACCATGGTCCCCTTTTTGAAGCAAATGTTTTATGGCCGGATCCCTTCCTGCTGCCAACCCTGTTAGTCGCCTCTTGCGACACACAGGGAATTACCAGTGAACTGGTACTAAATTTGCCAACCTGACCTCGGAAGGGATGACAGGCTGAGTCAACCCCCCTGGCGTTAATTCAGCGATCGACTGCGATTTGAACTCAGGATCCTAGGATCCCAAGCCGGCCAACCTAAAGGGTACCTCACACCAAAAAATGGTTTTTACGGACGTCCACGGATGTTCTTTCTACGGCAGCGTTGCGATATTTTGAGCAAAATCGTGAACACCCGGGAGAGGAGAGGATTTGGTGCCATATTTACTGTATGAAAATGCAAACACAAATTTAAATAAATGTAGATACAGAGATGTTGACTCGTCAAAAGCAGCGATCGGAATCGCAGGGTTTTTATAGGTCCGCAAAGCACCACAATGCCACCGTAACGGCGCCGTAAGGTATCGTAAGGAATCGCAAGGACCGTTGTGGCACCGCAACGCCGCTGTAAGAGATCGCAAGGAAACGTAAGGAACCGCAGTGTATCCGCAAGGAACCGTTGAGCTTCCGTAAGGAAATCACTGTACATTCTTGTTAATACCTAACACACCGCAACGCTTCCGTAAGGAAACGTAAGGGACCTTTGGCTTCCTTAAGGAATCGTGACGCAGCCGTAGTGTACCGGGAGAGGGAGAATCCTTGCGGATGGTTAAGATGGCCTTACGGAGTCTTACGGTGGTGTTACAGCAGTTGCGGAAGCGTTGAGGCGTTGAGGAAGCGTTGCGGTCTAGATTTCCGTAGCACTGCCGTAATTTTCTTACGAGAGTTTTGTTCTGGACCAAAACTCTCGTAAGAAATTACGACCCCTCCCGGACGCTTAAGGATCCATACGAATGCTCCAGGAAGCGTTGAGGATGTCCCAGGTGCCACAAGGAATGCTCCCGGTTGTGCACGATTTTTTCGCCGCAACGCCGCCGTAAACGTCGTAACGACCCCGTAAGGCCGGTGTGAGGGGGGTTTAACCACTAAGCCAACACCAGGCTAAAAAAATTGCAACCTAATGTTCATATTAATTTTGGTAAAACAGTATGATTGCTTTGAACTGTTAAAATTTGGCTCGCTTTTATTCCCTGACATAAGGGTTTTTAGTGTGTTTTGGGTTTTTACCTACCTCACCAAAGGTGGATGGAGGTTATGTTTTCACCCCTGTCTGTCTGTCTGTCTTTTTGTCTGTCTGTCTGTGAACAATATATCTCAAAAAGTTGTGGACGGATTTGGATGAAACTTGGTGGATAGATTGGGTGTGGGACAAGGAATAATCGATTAGATTTTGGTGAAGGTCTGTATCTAGATAGAAGAATTTAAGTGATTCTTCACCATTTAGAGATGGGGCCAAAAACGATACATAGCAGGATGTTTCAAAAAGTTATGGACAAGTTATGACAAAATTAGGTAAAAAATTGGTTAGGTGACAAGAACAAGCTGATTAGATTTTGGTTCAGGTCTGGATGCAGATACGACCTATCAGTGGGATACAAAACGTAAGCAGTTGACCTGGCGGAGCTATGCTCTCTACTGAGTGCCATTCTAGTTTAATACATGCACTGAGACTCCATGGAAGAGCAAAATTTTGATCTTCTGGAGTTACGTTCTTGTAGAAGGTTTTGGTTAGTACGTCAAAACTTCAAAGGAGTTGATCGACGGGGAATATACATTTAGAGTTTCGAGAAACTCTCTGTGAACAGGGCAAAACATTGTCCGTGTGTCTGCAAACGTTAATTTATGATCCATGAGCAACTTTATTTCAATTGAATATTATATTTTGAACATGAATCAGAAAACGAACCTGCAGTTTAGCAGTACTTTGGCTCTGAATTTGTCTCGATCGCACATGAGCAGAGAGAAGTGAGATTTTTTTTTTTTTCACTTTGCGTTTCTGGTAGTGAAACAAATTTGAAAATAATTTCAAACGGGAAACTTGCTCTTCTTAAGGATGTCATAAAGGGCACAAACACCAGGTATGAATAAATAATGGAACTCGTTAGAAAAGGTGGTGTATAAGACTGCATCAACGGCTCGAAACCTCCGGAATGTGTTTTTTTTTAATATGACCTTTAAAATCATTATTTTATTTCATTTGAATTATATACTTGAATGTGCTGAATGGAGAAGGTGGATCAGACTCGGCAACGGTTGCTCGAGTGAGATGTGCATGGAAGAAGTTTCGGGAACTGAGTGGCGTGCTGATGAGGAGGAGAGTGTCGCTGAAGCTGAAGGGAAAGGTGTATGCTGCATGTGTGAGAAGTGTTATGATTTATGGGAGCGAGACATGGGTAATGAACGTAGAGCAGCAACGAAGGCTGGAAAGGGTGGAAATGCGAATGGTTCGATGGATGTGCGGAGTATCGTTGAGAGAGAGGAAGACAAATGATGAATTGCGAAAGATGATGGGAATATTGCCTGTGATTGATGCTGTGAAGAGGAACAGGTTGAGATGGTTTGGTCATGTATTGAGGAAGGATGAAAGTGACTGGTTGAGAAGAGTGATGGAAGTTAATGTAGAAGGAAGTAGAGGACGGGGAAGACCGAGAAAGACTTGGCTAAAGATGGTGGAAGAAGAAATGCGGGCAAGGGGGTTAACAAGGAGAGATGCAGAAAATAGGGCAAAATGGAGAAGATTGTCATGGGGACCGCAAGGCTAACCCCCGCTCTAGCAGGGAACATGGCCTTAAAATGCATGTTGTGTTGTTGTTGTATATACTTGAATGTTTGTCGTGGGGGTAAGGTGTTCTGTGAATTCTGGTGGATTCTAATTAGGGTTAAGATCGGCTGGCTTATCATATGGATTTGTGTTTGCATCGTTACAGCAAGCTTTAAAATTACTCCGCACTTTTCTTTTTTCCTCACTGTCGTGCCACACTTTTACAGGGAAGAGCAAAACACATCTCCTTGATCGGTAGGAAATTATAAACGAAGGGTTCTCCCAGCCCCCAGTGCAGTTAGGGTTAAGATCGGCTGGCTTATCATATGGATTTGTGTTTGCATCGTTACAGCAAGATACAGTGGGTAGATAGCCTTGGAATGTGGAGGCTTCATTAAAAGGCCAGCAGTGGCCAGAGTTGCTCATGTTTAGAACATGATCTGCAATGATGTCCGAGTTAACTTTCATTACTGTCCTTGTGACCAAGGGTTGGCGTCAGGAAGGGCATCCGGCCATAAAACATTGCCTCAAACAGGGAACCATGATTGTCATGGGGCCCGCAAGGCTAACCCCCGCTCTAGCGGGGAAAAATGGCCTTAAAACGATCATTCATTCATTCATTCACTGTCCTTGAGCATTTGTCTTGTGTCCGAGCAGGACCTCTTTGAGCCACAGACTACCCTGCTGAGATACGTTCTTGAGCAGCCATACTCCCGGGACATGGTCTGCAACATGCTGGGTCTCAACAAACAGGTGTGGGTCTTGTACATTGTGTTGGATTTGTTTTTGAAATGCAAATGCATTCTTAACCACTTGGTACATCCTTTTTTCTCCTCATTGGTGTGATGTATTATTTTCCTGGCTTTCTTCCTTTATTCATAACTCCTTATCAAAGTTTGCTTTACTTTAAACAGGCTTTTGTATGGTTAGGTTGCCTCTGTTATTTTGCAAAGTTTTTATCTCAAAAAGTCTCTGAGATATACACACCAATCATGGAGTCCTATTGCTATGCCTTGTTGCAAACACAGTCATAAACGGGGTTTATTAATCTTAGAACAAAACAGATTGGCTTTGATCTCCATCTCTGTCATGGTCCGTCTGTCACAGCAAAAACAGCGGTGTCCTGTTCTGGAAGACCAGTTGGTGGATCTTGTTGTGGTGGCGATGGAGCGTTCTGAGAACGAGGAGGACAAGTTTGATGATGGCGGTGCAAGTCAGCTACTTTGGCAGCACCTGTCCAGTCAACTGATCTTTTTCGTGCTTTTCCAGTTTGCTAGTTTTCCCCACATGGTGCTGTCACTGCATCAAAAGGTGCACCTTCATATCTCTTGTGCATTTAGATATTGTTTCAAAAATACGAGGGTCCTTTAAAAGTGACCTAGACTTTTCTCCCTTCCTATTGCAAAATGTCACGTGCGTGCCTTACACTTTGCAGAATTACATTCTGAAAAATATTTTTTCAATGATGTTGCATACCAGCTTCGAAAGATGGTGTTCTCCGTAGCGGTCTGTATGCATCATGACAACGTGGCATGTTTTTATTGAGTTTTAACACTGATTTGACTCGGTATTGTAGTCAAAATTATGGGGCCTGTACTAAGCGATGTCGCACACATTTTGGGCAAAACAAAGTAAAAACAAAATGACAGTCATTGATAGCAACGAGTAAGTAGTACCAATCATTGTGAACTTTCATTAATATAAAATGTAAAGTAGTCATGACAGACTGAATACAACTTACTGTTTAGTCTCTCCAAAAGGTTTGTTTCTGATTATTTTTTTTTGTACAGTAATACCCCAGTTTACGTCACTCCTTTTTGCAAAAAAAGTCACTAAGATGGCAAAATCGCTGAAATAACCACTGTACCTTGCGTTACACACAAAAATGTACAGTACTGTACTGTAGATTGACTAAGAGGCATTGCAAAAGTGTTACCTTAGAAGTGGAATTTCGATATTATTCATCGATTGGATGCTCGCGAATGTTTCCTTGATGTTGCCGGGTTATTAAGTTTGCCTTTGATCGATAAATGTGCCCACGTTCATTGAAAAGGAAGAAGAAGACTTACTGCCATCTTCAAACCGCTTCCGAAAGTGGTTTAATTTTCGTTTAAATATGCCTGGTAATTGTTTTGTATTTTATGTATACATGTGTGTACTTGAATATAACTCAGATTAATCAAAAAAGGGTAATATCATAGTTAAAAAGCAAAATATAATACCTGAAGTGGCGACATGAAAGTTGCTTTGATTTTCGTTGTTTCGATATTTTTTACACTTTTCAGGAACACATCCCTGGTGTAAACCGGGGTCTTACAGTAGTTAAAAAAAACACTTGTCAGATGTTAATATAAACTAGAATTTGCAGTAGAAACTCTGAATGTTGTTTACTTGCTGGTGAGTGGGGTGGCGGTAGAATAGTTGTTATTATTATTTTAGCTCAGAGATGGTTTGAATGATGGAACTCATTACTATACAATCTGGCTTTCATGTGAGGGGTGTATGGCCTACAAGTCCCAGTGATGCTTTGCAGATGACTGCGTTGTTGGCATGATGTCATAATGTTCTCCATCATTGTATTGCAGTTGGCTGGCAGGGGTCTCATCAAAGGCCGAGACCATCTCATGTGGGTCCTCCTGCAATTCATCTCCGGAAGCATCCAGAAGAACGCCTTGGCAGACTTCCTACCTGTCATGAAACTCTTCGATCTTCTTTACCCCGAGAAGGAAGTCAGTGATTCATCCGCATATTCACATTGAGCTGACCGATCTTTACATTCAGAAATGTTATTCAAGCTCTCCTGGTACATATCTTGTTACCTTCTGTTCTCCTCTCTCATGGAGGATCTTGTACATGTATTACGTGCAGGACATTGACATTAGGAAAAGATGATAAAATCAACAAAATCCCTAAACACTCAGATGAACCTGCTATCCCTAAACACTCAGATAGGAATGCCAAAGAGGCTTATATTGCTTGTTTTAAAGTTCTTGTTATATAACACCTTTGGTAAATTTTTTTTTTAGTGTATTCCTGTGCCCGACATAAGCAAGCCACAGTCAACACACGCGTTCGCCATGACCTGCATCTGGATACACCTCAACAAGAAGGCCCAGAGTGATCATTCCAAGCTCCAAATCCCGATTCCACATTCACTCAAGCATCACCACGAGTGAGCATCATCCGCTTGCCCTATCTTCTTTTGTTCTCCCTCTTCGATTGAACCAAATCCTGCTGTGTCCAACTTTGTCAAGTAAAACCGAGTACGGACCACATTGTAACTTATTGAGGAGGTGTTCACTTGGCCATATGAGCAAGGGGCTTCTACACAGAACATTCCAAACAATGAGATATATTGTAATGAATGTTTCCTCCTATTGGTTGATGGGAGATAGATGTCATCCTCCAGAAGGATGGTGGCAGTGGTTTGGTGTCGTTGCATAAATATTTTCATCTTGGGAAAAGTAGTCCATATTATCTAAAAACATTGGCTGGATGATATATACACCGATATATTTCACTTTAAACAGTTTTTTTAATTCTTACTTTTACAAACGCTTTCAAATCCCTTTCGTTTAGCAGTACTTAGACAAAATATTACTCTATTTTACATCATCTCAACCAATCAAATTTGCCACTTTGAGACCCTGCCCATATCCCTTTTTCTCAGAACTGTGTGGGGAAAGGTGTTCTATGAACTGTCCAGTTTCTTTTTTGCTTCTAGTTTTCCTCCTCTGTCTACACTTGTATTCCTGAATGGCAGGATAGCCTAGAGTTATGTACACTCGCCTTTGAGCATCCCAGCCTGCGTTTGCATCTCGACCCATTAACGAACTGTCATCCTGGTATTTCATTGGCAGGGAGATACATCAATGTGTGAGCCGTCCATCGGGTGGACGTAAAGCTGGATGTCCCGTCTGCAAGCATTAGTTGATGGACGTTAAAGATCCCAAGCTGTTTTTCGTGAAAAGTAGGCCAGCTATCACCAGCGCCTTGAACAAATCACAAATTCCTGCTCTGACCTACAGGGGGCACTGCATCAGCTGCATAGCCACACTCCCTGCAATGGTACAATCCTGCAGCCACATGTTGCATACAAAAGAAGTGGACTTGGATTTTCCCTCTTCTAATTTCTCCTTCCCATTTCCATCGTTTTTACAGCTCTTCTTCTTCTTTTGGTTTTCCCTTTACCATTAACGTTTTTTTGTGGTTTACTATGCTTGCTGTTATGATTTTCTTGATTGCTAAAGGTTTGGTCGTTCCTGTTTGATTCGCATCAACTGTCATCTCACTGATGGGGATATTGGGTATTAAAGAGCGCTGTCCAAGACAGGGGTTGATGTAAACTTTTACACATCCACATGACCATTGCACCCTCCCTTTTGGATATTTTAGTGCTGCCCTATGGAGACCTTTCTTCCCTGCTTTCCCCCAGCTTCTTACAACAGAGCCTGCGCAACAAGAACCTCACCATGATCGATTACAAAATTGCACTTCTCTGCAATGCCTTTTCCACAAATTCCGAGTACTTCCCGTTGCCTATGGGCGTCCTTGTCGAGACGATCTACGGTAACGTAAAGTCAACTGTGACCCTCCCTGGCTCTAGCTCTATGGCATCTGGTTCCACCACACCACTGCCCATGAACCTCCTGGATTCACTTACGGTTCATGCCAAAATGAGGTGTGCTGCCACTACAGGCTGTTTGCATTGTCTTTTATATTCAAAGGAAGCACATTATTGATTTATTATAAATTATTTTAATCTGAAATTTCATAAAAGGAAAGCCAATGAGAAAATGTATTCCAAGTAACCTCTTGCATGTCCCGATCTCGTGTAAATTAGGCAACATGGTATAGATAAACTGGAAGGACAAGTTACATGATTCGATGTGTGAAACCTTGTTTTTGCATATATTTAACAGCAAGGTGTACCATGTGATTAAAAACATGCAGTGCTGGAATTTTGCCTCTGCATATCCACAGCATTGATTAACGGTGTCATCCAAAGTGGCTAGAAGCAAACAATTTTTGAAAGTTAAATAAATTAATTGTAACGGTTAAAATGTGACTCAAGTTCCATCAAATAACAATGAAAACTCCTTTTATACCATTTCATTTGCAGTTTAATCCACAGCATTGCGACGCGCGTCATAAAGCTGGCACACGCCAAATCTTCTGTCGCCCTGGCGCCGGCCCTTGTAGAGACATACAGTCGCTTGCTTGTCTACATGGAGATCGAGTCTCTGGGAATCAAGGGTTTTATCAGTGAGTGTTGCCAAGCCGCTTGATATTGTACGTGAAATTTTGTGCGGAACGAACAGCTGAGAATTTCTGTTGATGCATTCCAGGCCAGCTCCTTCCTAACGTGTTCAAGTCGCATGCTTGGGGTATCCTGCACACCCTGCTCGAGATGTTCAGTTACCGTATGCACCACATCCAGCCCCACTACCGCGTGCAGCTTCTCAGCCACCTCCACTCACTTGCGGCCGTACCGCAGACAAACCAAAACCAGCTTCACCTCTGGTGAGTCTCTCTTGGACTTTATTCTTAATGTGGAGTAGATTAGTTTTTGGTTTGTTTTGTCATTTCCACGAATCCAATGAGAACGAAATATCTGATCATGACTGACAACTGCTTTTTGAGTTTTGGTATGGGAGCGGCCAGGGGGATTGAGTTATCATCCTTATTGGTCCGTGTAATTCACAAAACCTCTACATAATACCTCTCGCTGCGTAATTCAAAACACCTCACTGCACTGGAAAAAATGGGGACAGGAATACTGTTCTACAAAGGATGGGGACTTGTAATTTGTAATACCCTTGCCCACCTGAAGCGGCGCTACACGATACACATTTACATGGAGAATTTGCGTTTCGAGCAAAGATTTAAAAAAATACCCACATACACTAAACTGCGGTTATGCTGATCCTATGTAGCAAGTCTGGATGTAATCGGCTCAGAACTGTAGGAGTAGTGCGACGACAACACACAAACACACGGCTCACCGGTCTGTGAATTATAGTAAGAATGACGGTTTTTTTTTAAAGTGTCGGGTGATAACTTATCTCTGAAATGCATCTTTAAACTGGCCATTACTTGTTCTTTTGGTTAGTTGTTTGCGAGCCTTTCCCCCAGAATATCTCTTTTTCACGCACCTTGCAGCGTTGAAAGCACAGCCTTACGGCTGATTTCGGGCCTCGGTAGCTCTGAGGTGCAGCCACAGCTCTCTCGATTTTTGAACGACCCCAAGCAGCTCCTCTCTACTGGCTCAGAGGAACTTAACCGAGCCCTCATCCTGACCCTAGCACGGGCTACACACGTCACAGGTAAGCCCATCGACAGGCGAGCTCAGAACCGAGTAATTGCACCACGTTGCTGTTACCTGTTGAGAGTTCCCATCCATCCATATGCTTTCCCTCAGAGAAACTCGTCCACTCCAACTTGGATGTGACCCCAGGCACCTGGTGTAAGGATATCTTGCAAACCATTATGACCCTGACACCCCACAACTGGGCATCTCATACACTCAGCTGCTTCCCTCTGCCACTGCAGGTCATGATCATAAATGGTTATTTGTTTGGGTGACAAAAAAACCTTGTTTTGAACAATTTTCATCACCCCATCTGTGTAAATATCTGCATCGCTCCGTATACGGGTTTCCAGGCTTTCTTCAAGCAGAACTCTGTGGCCCAGGAGAACCGCGTAAACTTGAAGAAAAATGTGGAGGAAGAGTACCGTAAATGGAAGGCAATGACCAGCGAGGTGGACCTGCTGAACCACTTCACTGCGGCCAGTGCTCATCCTCTCTTCCTTTGCCTCTTATGGAAGATGCTCCTTGAGACAGATCACATCCGTCTGGCCACTTACAAGTGATGGTCCACCTGAAATTGCTTGGCTTGATTCTCATTTAAGAGTTAAAAAATAAAATTGAGCAAATGTTTGGAAATGCAGGAATCTTTGATCCGCACTTTGAGGTTATGATATTTTTATGATCCGTACTTTCCCCCACTTTACGCAGAGTGCTGGAGAGGATTGGTGCAAGGGCACTTTCTGCACACGTGCGCACTTTCGCCGACTTCCTTGTCTACGAGTTCTCCACTTCTGTGGGCGGGCAGCAGGTGAACAGGTGGATTGAAATCCTTAATGACATGGTGTGGAAGTACAACATCGTCACCCTCGACCGCCTCGTCCTGTGCCTGGTATGTTTTGGCTCTGGAATTGGTTTGTCTCGGTGACTTTGCATATTGGTCTTCCTGACGTCAATGTATGCGAGTATCAAAAGTCTTAGCCCTGACATGAGCAACAATATAGTGACAAATAAACAAAGCTGTAATGAATCGTTTTGAGTTCAGTACCACCATTGGGGTATACATTGATAGTTGTTTGCTTGATCTTTGTGGTGTATGATGCAAAACATATTTCCACCTTGTGGTCCAACTTCGTCATCCACCTGAGCATTCTATCTCGGAGAAACATACGAGTGTGCCATTGTTGGGACTCTATTTGTTGAATATCAAGTCACATGGCACTGTAAGGGTAGGAAGAAGATTTTTTGTTCCTAATTGCTTCAATAAAATTTATTCCTCATTCATCAATCCAAGGGACTCATCACAGTCTTTTTACCTCCGCCACCAAAGGTGGACGGAGGTTCGGTTGTCACCCCTGTTTGCTTGTCTGGTCTGTTTGTGAGCAGGATATGTCATGAAGTTTTGGATGAAACTTGGTGGACAGGTTGGGTGTGTGACAAGGACGAATTAATTAGATTTTGGTGAAGATCCGGATCTGTATACTATAATTTTTAAAGTGCTTCTTCACCATTGAGTGATTAGGACCAAAAACGATATATAGCTTGATATTTCAAACAGTTATGGATGGAATGTGACAAAACTAGGTGGATGAGTCGCATAGGTGACAAGAACAAGCTCATTATTTTTTGGTTCAGGTCTGGATTCAGATCTGGCCTATCGGTGAGATACAAAACTCAAACTGTTAGCCTGGCAAAGGTATGTGCTCTACCGAGTGCGTTCTTACCAAAGGAGAGGGTGTCGCATTTGGGTCCGTTTTTCCGTCTGTTTGTTGCACAGAATGTGCTGGTGTGGGCCTACCTAGTGGTAGCCAATAATTACACGTTCTTTTTTTTCAACCGAGTACCTCTATGAAGTATGTACAATTAGAATATGATTACGTCTATAAAATACGTACTATAAGTCCGGGCGAGGGTATGCAATCTTTGCTCGTTCTATTTTCTTGCCGTTTTTGTTTTGTTAGAACTTCAGAATAACAAAGGAATCAGATTTTTGTGCTGACTGTGGGGAGGTGGGAGTCAAACACATAAGGCTCGGCCTTCTAGAAAAGATCAGAGTTAGGCACAGGGTTGAAACGCATAAGATGGTCCTAAAGTGTTGAACAAATGGAGGAATGGAACTGGATAGAAACCCTCAGACGGTCCCGCAAAACACATTTTATCTTGCTTGGTGCGATCTGGATCTGTGGAGGCAGGCACTGCGATGCCATGAAGGCAACGAGGCCCAAGTGTGCTTCTTCATCATCCAGCTGCTGCTGCTGAAACCCAGTGACTTCCGGAACCGAGTCAATGACTTTGTGAAGGAGAACTCGCCCGAGCATTGGCTTCAGAATGATTGGCACTCGAAGCACATGGCCTACCACAAGGTGGGTCCTCACCTTCCAGGCAAAACCTTGTGCTTTTAATACTTGTTTTAGCGGCTCGGGCAATATTAGCTGGAGCTTTTAATACTTGGTTATCCTGCAGACAATTGTTTATGTTGCCACGACAGAAATATCCAGAGAAACTGTACTTCGAGGGTCTCACGGAGCAGGTGAGCCCACCCACGCCGGTGCAGCCGCAATACCTGCCGATCTACTTTGGGAACGTGTGTCTTCGGTTCCTGCCAGTATTCGACATTGTCATCCACCGTTTCCTGGAACTCCCACCCGTAGCAAAGTCGCTGGAGACCTTGCTCGACCACCTTGGAGCTCTGTACAAGTTCCACGGTTGGTGTGACACCCGAGTTCTGCGGTCCTGCTGCCTTGTCAGCTCATTTGGTTTTAATGTAACAGCCATAGATCGATCAAGTTTTGTTTCAACAGATGTAATCAAACTGATTAGGTGCTGAAATCAAACTGAAACCTGGGATCCTGTATGGATTACAAATTCTAACTAAATGTACAACCCAGATCCACCATCCTATAGAAGGGATTTGTAGCTGGTCGATGGCTTTTCTGTTTGGTCTCGTAGTTCCGAGACGTGCCTTGCTGAAGACAAATGGATTACAATTTCACCTCACGCCCCTACATCCCTCTACCCAACCCTCCTCCCCAACACCTCTAAAGCCATTCTTGGAAGGAGCGGGTGTTTCTGTTGGTACAAAAGCAATGTACTTCGAGAAACATCGGCGCATCCAATCGTACAATATGCGAAAGTGTGCACAGTGGTGTGGTGGAGTTTGGTTGACTGTCCCCTTTCTTTCTGGTTTGTCTGTTCTTTCCATATTTGTATGCTTGATCCCAGGCCTTCCCTCCATGCAGACCGGCCCATCACGTACCTTTACAACACGTTCCACTATTATGAGCGCAAACTACGTGAGCAGCCGAGCCTGAAGAGAAAGCTCGTGCAGACCGTGCTCGGCGCGCAAAAGGAGAATCGCCCACAGGGCTGGTGCCTCAGCGAAATGTATCACAGCGCACGGAAGGAGGGCAACTGGACACCCGACGACTCCTATTACTGCAAGCTCATCGCACGCCTCGTTGACAATATCCTACACAATTCCGTTTAAGGCTCCCCATGCGTCGGTTTTGAGCACCGTTGGAGCGATGCGACTATGATCCTTGGCTTGAATAAGTCAGTGCGCCGTTTTGCCAAAATGGTGAGAGTAGCTTCTCTTTTGTTGTTTGTATCCCTCAAGTGTTTACACAATGCAAAGATAATTGCAATCTCAGGAAGTAGCTAAGAGTACTTGATAATTTATCTGTTGAGACGATTTGGTGAAGTTTCACATGAAAAAAATAAGTGTGGTGAACCAGTTTTACAGCCACGTTCAGATTTGCCTGCATATCCTTGACGCTTTGCCGCCGCACCTATGGCCGGAAAATCTCCGGGACCTTTCCCAAACTGCGATTGGAGATTCAATGAATTTCCAAACCCCGCAGCGCACGCCTTGCATGTGACTTGTGTGGAACTCATGGCTCTTGCAGTGCCGGCAAAAGACGTGGGCAATGCTCTTATCAACGTGGTGCTCAAAAGGTAAGCGCGGCCCGTGTTCTTGAGATTATGTCACGCCCATTATTACTCGGTCGTACGCTGTTCAGAACTCCAGGCTGCACACGCTTCGTATGAAATAGATGCACATTGGATGAATTTTGACTGGGTGCCAACGAGGCATCAATCGAGACGTCGTAATGGCCGATTCCGAGCTGTTCTAGAAATTGCATCCCACGGAGACCCGTCATCACTCGGTCATGTTGGGTTTATGTACATTAATTAGTTTTATCATTTCAACTCTTCATTTAGTAACAAAAGCTTTTGGGTTGGCCTGTTTGGCCTTTCCGACTGAGCATGTCAGCTCATGATGTGGGGTCCCCTGGTTCAACTCCTGTATGTTGTGTTCATTTGTTTGTTGTCTACTAATTTCCTTGTAGTCAATGGAAAAAGTGGACCGAAATCTCCAAATGTACCTGACCTGCAAATGATGTACCTGACTATGTACAAGTTATTGTACGAGCCTTCACTATTAAATTTTTTTTAAACAACTGATAAATAGGCACAAGCTTAAGGATATGTAGGATAATATCAATGAAGTCTCTCTTTTATCATGGAAAGCTTCTTTCATTGCAATTTGAAATGTTGGTGGATCCCGACCGCAAATACAAACAAATACGTCTTTTTGAAACGTATTTTTGGAGCTTCCTTTTGAAACGTGAACGTTTCTTCCTTTATTGCTTCTGGGAAGCCAACCATTGGTGCCACGAGAAAATGTCACCGCCTGGATGAATGCCATCGGCCTCGTCATCACCGCCTTACCCGTGAGTACCGATCCTAATCTCGCGTTGGAAGTATAATGGAGGAAATGGATTATTGTATTGTAAGTGCACCGAATACGTAAATTGAGATATTCAACGAAGGACTAGATTTCACAACTTGTGTGCAAGAGCAAGATCAGGCCAGACGTGGAGGAATCTACTAGAGCCACTGATAAGCCTTGATCATGCTTCCTCTTCATCCATGTGACCTAGGAACCATACTGGATGGTGCTCAACGAGCGCATTGTGAGTGCGCTCAATAGCCACACACTCGTCGTCGACCACCACTGGGTCGCGTTTCCCTTCCAGCTCTTCGACTTCGCATCGTGCCACCAGTCGTACAGTGAGATGTTTTGTAGTTATGTGCTGGCCCTCGCACACGCCGTGTGGCACCACTCAAGCATCGGACAGCTCAGTCTCATTCCATTGTGAGTCGTTCACGTAACGAGGACGATTGGTCGGTGTTTAGGATTTGTTGGAAATTCATTTCGTTTCTTAGATTATGTTGTTTATCACTATTCGGCCATTTTAATCTTTTTCTAAGAAGTTAATTTGAAAAATGGCCCATTTGATGGATCCTTTTTTTTTTCTTTTTCTTGTATACAGAATCGAGGCTCGTGAAAGAGCTAACATTTATCACACAAACAAATCAAACAGACAAACAAAGTATATAAAAAGGGGAGCGGTAGACAAGATGGGGAGAGAGGGGGAAGCACACAAACACAAAATTTGAGAGTAGGGACATCTGGAGATCTGTGGGAGGGAGAAGGCTTAGAGGGAGGAGGCGTCGGGAGGGGGGGGGGGGGTGGGTGGGAGAAGTATAAAACACAAGGACACTGCAAGGACTTCCAGGAAAGAAGTTGGTATTTCAAAAAAGTGGATTTGGGGTGAGATTAGCGGGGGTAGAAAAGATCAAGGTTTTGGATGGGGGAAGATAAGAGATGGTGGTGAACAGCTGTTTAAAAGACCTGGAGGGAGGAGTGGGATTGAAGAGAGTGAGGGAGTTTGTTCCAGAGGCGGGAGAAAAGAGGAATGAAGGTGAGCAGAGAGCCTTGATTTTGGCAGCTTAACCATAAGAGGGCTGCAGGCAGATCTTGTGCGACCTGTAGAAATATTTGGGGGACAGAGCCCAGAGAGAGCTGGGGGAGCAAGGCCGGAGAGGAGTCGGTAGAAGACGGAAAGACCACCACCCTGCCTGCAGTGAGTAGTGAGTAAGTGAAAGGCCCTCAGAGTTAGCTTCATCGCAGGAGATTCCAATGATTCTGGACGCTTTGGTTTCAACAGCGTGAAGATGAGCTTGGTGTGAGGCAGGAGCACCAGCCCAGAGGGGAGAGCAGTATTCCATTGAGCTGCGGATGAAAGCCTTGTATGTGGTGAGGAGCTCAGGTGTGCTAAGGAAAAGGAAGGACTTCGCACGACGGAGGATGCCCAGTCGGCGACTGGCTTTGGAGGCCAGATTTGAAATGTGGTTTTCCCAGGAAAGATCATGGCAGATAGTGAGACCCAAAAGCTTGAGTGACAGAACTTCTTGGAGAGGATTATTCAGAAAGTGGATGGGAGGGTTGTCCAGTCAGTCTTTTCGGAGAGACATCGTAAGAGTGTGAGACTTGTCACGATTGAAAGACATGTTCCACTTGTTTGCCCAGTCAGTGATTTTGTCCAGGTCTGCAGAGAGTGAGGAGGCTGCAGACTGCCGATCTGAGGGATGAGGAATGGAGAAACCCATTCAGGGCCACACGTTGATTACGACTAGAGAGGAAGTCTGGAAGCCATGTGTGGAGATTTCCATGGATACCATAGGAGGAGAGTTTGGTGAGCAGAGCGAGGTGCCAGACCGTATCGAAGGCACGTGATATGTCAAGGGAGACAGCTGTAATTTCCTGTTTGACATTGGGGACCTACATCCATTGTTGAGACAGCAGAAGCAGCATGTCCAGAGTAGAGTGACCAGGTCTGAAACCAAATTGATGATCAGAGATCAAGCCATTGGAGAAGAGGAAAGATTTCATATCTGAAGCAATGATGGATTCCATGACTTTGCTGATAATTGGGAGAAGGCTGATTGGTCTGTAGTTGCTAGGATCTGTTTTTGCACCTTTTTTAAAAACTCAACTGGACTTTGTCCAGCTGAGTTTTTGTCGACACCCAGTGTCCGTCGTCCGTCTGTCTGTCTGTCGTCTGTAAACAATTCGACGTCTACGCTCTAAAAGTCACAAATATTGATTAAATTTGATGAAACTTGTTATGCAGCATCTTTAAGACATAAACTAGTTTGGGATTGCATTTGGGCGTGGCACGCCCAAAAATGAGATAGCGGCAGGGCGGCCATATATTGAAAAATCCATTTTTGTCATATATTTTTAGCACATATAAACTATATAGTTTGTGGTTCTATTATTATGCATATTTTAACCATATTGATATAGACCAGTTGAGTTCAGGTTCCCTGGAACCTCTAGTTGTGTAAAGCGGTGATGTTGGCTGATTTCCAAGCAGATGGCAGATGACCTTGAGATGAACTTTGTTCTCATCGAAATATCTTTCCCTCAACATTACTGTTACTACAAAAAAAAGAACAATAATATTGAGCAGCTTTTTCATGTGATCTCAAAATATTGTCTTGTTTTATATTTCATTTTGCTCTGGAGCTAGGAATCTTGCCCCTTCATTTTTCCATAGCTTCCTTAAAGAGGTCGTGAAGCCCCTGGTCAAGACCGAGGTCCAGCTGCTGTACGTGTACCACCTAGTCGGTCCTTTTCTACCAAGGTTCCAGCAGGAGAGAACTCGCTGCATGCTGGAGGTGACGCATTTTCACAATGCACACATTATTATTTTCCAAAGGTGTTTGAGTGTAGAAAGGTGTTTTCAGTTCATGGCCCCTTCAATCTATCCAAACACCTTTTTACACAAACAACGTTTTTTGTCTTCCCGCTACTCTCCTTTTGCCGTTGTCCATCTTGTTTCCCCCTTTGTCAGTCTCCCCCTCCATCCTCTGACATTCAGCTCTTCCATGAGCCTCACTTGCTGTAGTGAAGGTACCATGAGATAGGAATATTATGTATTTGCATTTCAAGAAAACCCTGTGAGCTAGGTGAAGCAGATTGACGTTGAGGTTTGTGCGTGATTTCATGTTAGATTGCAGCGGAGTTCTACGAGATGCTCCAAGCCGTCGATCAGAATTGCAGTCATTTGGCGTGCATGGACACCATCTGCGATTTCCTGTACCATGTGAAGTACATGTTCACTGGAGACAGTGTAAAGGAAACGGTGGGTGCTGGGATTCGTTCACACGTTTATCCCCTCCACAGGGTGACGTCGAATGCGATTTGCTTCCAAGATGGTTGCTGGTTGTACCCCTTTTATAGAGAATGTGACTGAATGACGAAATCTTACATATAACAACTGACCAACTGTCCCACCCTCAGACGGAGAAGGTGATTTGCAGCTTACGAACTGCGCTGCAGCTTCGCTTGCGCTTCATTACGCACATCAGCAAGATGGACCAAGGAACCGCCACCAGCGCAGCTGCTGTAGCCACGTCCAACACCCCTGCCCATTCGGTCACCATGCACGTAGGGTCATCCACGAGCTCTGCTAGTTCCACGTCCCCCATAGCGGCGGCGCAGGCTTCCATCCCGGTCTCCACCGGACCAGCACAACAGTGAGTCATGCTTGTCGAATGGAATTTCCTGCGGTCAAACTGCGTGGCCGAAAACTCGTCTATAACCTGCTCCATGTAGATAAATGACACTTACAAAGGATGTACAAAAGATGTTTTTTTCTGTGATTGCACCACGTAACTGTTGTTTATGTGTAGTTTATTTGGTCCTGCTATGTTGAACTGTTCTTGTACATTTACTTTTCACAAATTCAAGGCGGATTGTTAGACGAACTATACGTGCACCTTCCTCACCCCTACTCCACCCTCCTACAATTTAAAGCAAGACAGGACGGGCATGTAAACAGCTCTGAAACTTTAAAATATTGTCTTATTCCAGAAATCGTGTAAAGATCGGATATAATCTTGTCTTGTTTTGGACAAGAACCTGAAATGCTGAAATTGAGCCATCCGCTTGAGCTCATATGCTTGTACAGGAAGGTTCATTCAAGCGTCGCGTTTTTAAACGACAAATGAGCCAGATGCTAGGATTCTAGCCATTAAAGACCACGGTCTTTCACCAGAGGTTTCCACAGTGCAGAAACGGCCACGTAATAATACATGTTTATCATGGAGATGAGGGTTGGTGGAGTCTGATTTTAGTTGGGGATTTGAGGCTTGTTTTCTGTACACTGCATCGCAATTGGCTTTGTCGGCTGGTTGAAAACCTGCTTTCCCAATACAGCCTCTTAATATTGTTCATTTTCAAATACAAACTACTTTTACCTTTTTGCAACATTGTTCGTTTATTCAATCTCAAATGAATCTGGGTCTCTCGATCGATCGCACCCTGGAAACAATTGACGGCGATGTCGATGGGTATTTTCAGTGTTCGACTCGGGTTATCTTTCCCGGACACTGATTCTGTGCACTTTGACGTTCATAGTGTGGGCATTAGAATGTCCAGTTGACAGTACAATTTACGTTTTCAAATATTTATAAATTGTTGCAGTCACGGTCGGTCCGGATAATTTCAGTCCAAATTTGTGAGTCACGTGTAGTGTTACCAGAAGCCCCAGTCGACACCACGGCTCCTGAGCAAGCCATCAGGCCTATGTGCCGCACGGCCCACAGTGATTTGAGGCCGAGCTTACCTCATTGCTTGATGACTTTCTACCTATGATTTATCCGATAAACCTACACACCTTATGCCTGTGCTTTGGTAAACAGAATGCACCACACCTGGAGACCAAATGGTTTTATTTAGACAGTTCGTATTTACAATCACATCTACATTAGGAAATTTCAAACACAAACAAACATTTCCTATACCCACATGTGGCACATTGTTTATTACTGTTACTTAGCACCTTTATGACATGGGCCTGCTTTCATTCCGACAGACAGAGGGAGAGAGACAGTTGAGGAAGACTAGACGGACCCCCTGACATGGTAGGCAGGTTCCGGGGAACCGGCGCGTCCCTCTCGGTGGTTGCACGAGCTGCACAGCCCACGGCTACTGGTGGGCATAGGCTTCCTCCATGACCAGGGTACCTTTGCGCTCTGGTGTCCGGGATTGTGCCAGACACTGACGGCCACAAGGTCCACAACGTGACCTCCCCGCACACAGACGAATGGTAGTTTGATCATGCCAGCACAGCACACCACCACATGCCATGAACCACTTACTGGATTTGTGTGCAGGAAGGTAGACAGCGAGGACGGGAACCTCGGGCAGAAGAGGCCGGCACTTGAAAGAGCCCAGCCAGATGCTCTTGGTGAGGCTACTCAAGCTTCTTTCCTTTCTTGCCCCGAGAAGATCATCTGATGAGATGTTAATCATGGCCTTGTATTGTTCCTGGCTTCTGTAATTCCGTCTGTTTCTGCTCTGTGATCTGTTTGGAACTGCTCCGATTGGATGGTTAATTTGGGGTGTGAACTCTTCCCGATCTGATCGATACATCCCTCCCTCCGATTGGTGGCATTATCCAGAGGGGCAGGATTATATGTGGTGTGATTACGCTCACTTCCCGATTGGTTCAAGCTCTGGGCGTGTGTCATTTCTGATCCGGTTTGGGACCTGAAACAATGCCTGAATTAGTCAGTTCGCACGGAGGTTGGAGGGATGAGAGATGAGGGAAAGGAACATTCAACACGATGGGCTGGAGGAGTTAGAAACACAATAAGGAAAAGGGAAACAATTTACCCAATACATACGCATTGCATATATCACCACATGAACATCAGATATTTAATGAAATAATATACTTCAAAATATTTAGTTTTGGAGAACCAAATAGGAGAACCAAATATTCCCCAAATCTGAAAAAATATGTAAAAGCCAGTTCATTTGTGGACAATGTATGTCTGCATTGACCATCTATGCCCTAACTTACCCTCCCCCCTCCCCCCATTGGTTGGATAGCTGCCCTGACTCCACCCACAATTGTAACCTGAAAAATATATATATATTACACGACTGGTCAAAAGTTTTAGAACACCTCAATTTTTCCAGTTTTTATTGAAATGTACGCAGTTTAAAGGGCCACAGACACAGAAAATCATGTTTGGTTTAATTGATATTGCTTCACTTAACACTTAATCGTCCTTTTTTTTGAATAAATATCACTCGATTGGCCCGCGCCACCCCAAAAACGGCGATTTGATTGCTCATGTGACTGGCTACGTCATCGAGGGAATTCTTGTTGCTGCTGGTAGTTTTTAGCTGGTAGTGGAGTCCCGCCCCTAAAATCGTGATGTTCATTCATGATGTCACCTGTGTGATGTCATCGAGGGAAAGGTTTCTCAGCACGCAATGATAACTGCCTGACCAAGAATCTTCTGACAGTCAAAATCATTATTAAAGCCTTGCAGTCCCCATGACAATATTCTCCATTTTGCCCTATTTTCTGCATCTCCCCTTGTTAACCCCCTTGCCCGCATTTCTTCTTCGACCATCTTTAGCGAAGTCTTTCTCGGTCTTCCCCGACCTCTACTTCCTTCTACATTCATTTCCATCACTCTTCTCAACCAGTCACTTTCATCCTTCCTCAACACATGACCAAACCATCTCAAACTGTTTCTCTTTACAGCATCCATCACAGGCTCTATTCCCATCATCTTTCGCAATTCATCATTTGTCTTCCTCTCTCTCAACGATACTCCACACATCCACCGAACCATTCGCATTTCCACCCTTTCCAGCCTTCGTTGCTGCTCTATGTTCATTACCCATGTCTCGCTCCCATAAATCATAACACTTCTCACACATGCAGCATATACCTTTCCCTTCAGCTTCAACGACACTCCCCTCCTCGTCAGCACGCCACACAGTTCCCGAAACTTTTTCCATGCACATCTCACTCTAGCAACCATTGCCGAGTCTGATCCATCTTCTCCATTCAGCATGTCTCCTCTGTAACAAAATGTTTTCACACCTTTCAGCTTCACACCGTCTCCAAGATCCAACTCAACATTTCCTCCATCTGCAGCTCCCTCTGTGCACACCTTACACTTGAATGTAGCTGACACACTGGTTAATGACCCTCTCAAACCACTACATTTTTGATGAACCCACTCAGCGCACATTGTACATTGAATGGAATTCACTCCGACACCCTTCCTGCACACAGCACACGACCACTTCCCAGTTCATTCCACCTCACCACATGCTTTACCACTTGCCATCACCTTCGTTTTTCCGATATTCACCTTCAGACCTTTTGTCTCCATACATTCCTTCCACTTGTTCAGCTTCTCCTTCAGTCCATCCATAATTTCTGCAATCAACACCAGATCATCTACATACAACAACTCCCACGGTAAACCCTCCTTTACATTCCGAGCCAGCACCTCCATCACAGCTACAAATAGTAGTCGACTTAGTACCACCCCTGATGCACTCCCACCTTCACCTCAAACTCACCACTGTTCCCGTCCTTCGTCCTTACAGCTGTGCGCACTCTTTTGTACATTGCCATCACTACTCTGATCAACCATTCCTCCACTCCTAACTTCCTCAATGCCCATGTCACTACTTCACGTGGAACCCTATCGAATGCTTTCTCCAGATCAACAAACCCAAGAAACAACTTCTTCCTCTTCTCCATGTACTTCTCCTGCAACTGCCTCACAATAAAAAGCGCGTCTGTCGTTCCTCTTCCTGGCATAAATCCAAACTGCATTTCGTCAATCTTCACTTTCTTCCTTATCCTCCTCTCCAACACCCTTTCCAATAACTTCATTCCATGCTCCAATAACTTTATCGCTCGGTACGAGCCACACTCCAGAGGGTCACCTTTCCCCTTGTATAGAGGGATAAGGGTACTCAGGTCCCAATCCACTGGAATGCGGCCTTCTTTCACCACCAGATTGCAGATCTCTGTCATTCTCTTCACACCCCAATTTCCCGCTGCCTTCAACATATCTCCCACAACTCCCGTCGGCCCTCCGCTTTTCTAATCTTCATTGCTTTTATCGCTTCCTCAACTTCCTTCTCGGTTATCTTCTCTGCCGGTCCTAAAACTGGGTTACTCTCTACGTTGCCATCCCATTCATTCTCTGCATTCAACAGTATTTCCATATATCTCTTCCATCTTCCTTTAATTCCATCTGGGTCATAAATAAGAACAAATAAACAATTGGAGATAAAAAGAAATCATAGAATCATTTTGTTTAACAAAATTTTATTTAAATTTTTGTCTCAGCAAAGTAGCCACCTTTTTCAGATATAACCGCCGAACACACTCGAGCCATTCTTTCTACAATGGAAATCAAATATTGTTCGGGAAGTTCTTCCCAACACTTACAGACGTTCCCACAAATGTGTTGCACTTGTAGGTTGCTTTGCTTTCACCCTTCTGTCCAGTTCATCCCAAACCAACTCGATGGGGTTTAAGTCTGGAGACTGTGCTGGCCATTTAGGGCTGTCAACCGAGCCGAGACCGGGACGAAATCCCGGCGGTTTCGGCTTTCGAGACGGTCTCGGGACGGTCCCGAGATAAATTGACTGACGCAATTTCTCGGTAAAAAAATCCCGGTTAAAATTCCAACTTCTTGCAGATATTTTCCATAATAGAGGCATTTATTGAGCCTTGCTTTCATTACTCTGCTTCTGCACAAGCATCATTTTTCGCAAGTGCAGCTGAACTGACACAAACGATGATAGATAAAGTAAACTCACTGTTCCAGGATTTTCCCCTTGTCAACAAACAATGCACTGCAAACGAATCCGAATTCCGAATCCGGATCTTCACCAACATCTAATCATGTCGTCTTTGTCACACACGCTGCATCTCCCCAAAATTTCGTCCGAATCCGTCCACAACTTTTT
Source organism: Myxine glutinosa (assembly GCF_964187855.1). NCBI lineage: Eukaryota > Metazoa > Chordata > Myxini > Myxiniformes > Myxinidae > Myxine > Myxine glutinosa. The sequence continues at coordinate 61,771,238 of NC_136262.1, read as the reverse complement.
GAGATATTGTGTTCACAAACAAACGGACAAACAGACAGGAGTGAAAACATAACCTCCATCCACCTTTGGTGGCGCAGGTAACGAAATCAGGATGAAGGTCCCAATGAAAATCCGCCGCATCGCGGCTTCATTTAAACCGTTGAATCCTTCCGCTGTATCACTCCGCCTCGCCCCGCCCCGCTGCGGTCACGTGTCCGTCCTTGGAGACGAGTTACGGAATGTGGTTGCTATGGTCTTTTGCACATTAATATCGAGGGACTCGAGGCTCCGTGAATGGAGGGACGATGTTTATTTGGATTCAAAACACGTTTATAACGGATTATTCTCCACACAATGTATTAATACAAGTACAATACATTATGTAGTTTTATGAAATGAGTTTTTGATGAACGTTTATGTTTAATTGCAACGCTAAATCTATAAATTGGAAGAATCCCTCGGGGTTTGGTTTGACGGTTTGAATGTGAAAGTATTTTCGTTATCTTATCTCCACTTTAGGCCTGATAAGTTGATTACGTTTACTTTAGTCACAGAGTCAAAATAAGGAGGAGGGGGGGGGGGGTGATCACTCCACCGCCTGCTTTATAATTTACTAGCAGAAGTACCTGGCATTGCCGGGTGGGGGAGGGGAGGGGAACGGGGGGGGGGGGGGGGGGGAGCAAGCCCCTTGGCGATCACAACTCACAAAATGATAATGAAACTCCAACCGGGACTCGAATATGCCTGGGCAGAAACATTTTCTCCCTCTGACATTCCGAGCAAGAAATTACACGACAATACAAACTGTAATGAGATAACCCGGTCCCGTCGGTGGCCGATCATCTGCATGTAGGCGGTGTATTTTATTTCATCCCGGTAAATGGAAGCTAAGTCGGAATTTAAGTACTCAACATCAGAAATGAATTTTTTTCATTGTTGTTTATATATTGTAATGAAATTCCATTATTTTTGAAGCCTTATTATTTATTTATTTTTTTTATTATTATTATTTTTTTCTTTGCCGGGAACCGAGCCGATCCGAGATCCCGTTATGAAAATTGAAAATTTATCGAGACGGTTCCGAGACGGGATTTTGAATCTAGCTAACAGCACTATGGCCATTCCATGATTTGAAGCCTACCGTCTTGTTCTTTTCCTCAAAGGTAGTTTTTGACAGAGCCTAGAGGTGTGTTTAGGGTCATTATCTGGCTGTAGGATGAACCCCTGACCAACTAGGCGTATACCAGAGGGTATTGCATGGCGCTGCAAAATGCTGTGGTAGCCCTTTTGGTTCAGGGTGCAGAACCTCTGTGCAAGTCGCTGACTGTGGATCCAGCAAAAGAGCGCCAGACCATGACGCTTCCTCCTCCATGTTTAACAGTTGGTGTCACACACTGAGGAACCATCCTTTCGCCTCCTCGGCGGCGTACAAAAACCCTGCGTGATGAACCAAATATTTCAAATTTTGATTCATCGGTCCATAAGACCTTCTTCCAGTCTTCATTAGTCCACTGGCGGTGGGTGCTTCATGGCCCAGGTAAGCCTCTTTTTCTTATTTTGCCATCTTAGCAATGGCTTTCTTACTGCCACTCGACCTGTCAAACCTGCAGCTCGAAGTCTTTTCTTCACAGTTGAAACTGAGACTTGCTTACTTCAACCAGTGTTAAGCTGTGCTTGAAGCTGTTGTCCTGTGAGCTGCCCATCACGCAAGCTGTTGACCCTCAGAAACTTGTCTTCTGATTCTGTTGTGGCTTTGGGTCTGCCAGACCTCTTCCTGTCAGAGTTTCCTCCAGTTTCCAAGTGCCTTTTGATGGTGTAGGAAACTGTACTCACTGACACCTTGGCTTTCTTTGCAATTTCTCTAAAGGAAAGACCTACACATTTAAGGGTTATAATGGTCTGTCTGTCTTTCTTTGTTAATTGCCTTTTTTTCGCCCTTATGATAGCAATGTACTACTTCCTGCAGTGCAATATTGTCCAAATAATGCTTCAGAGGGTGTAATAACAGTCTGTTCCAAAACTGCTTTTATACAGACAGGGGGTTTGTAATCAAGTAATCAGCAGAGGTTGGGACACCGGTAGGAATTGTTTGCATCAACTTTCAAGGCTTAATTTACTTACACTAGCGGGGTTACCCGTGGGAATCCCACGGGCATGGATGTGTGTGACATTTCGACATATTGAGTTATATGCTGCACATTCATTTTTACAAAATGGTTACTGGCAAGTCATCAGATCCAGAAATGGTGTGATGAACACAATTTATTTATTTCACATAATATGTGACCCCTCACTCCTCTCCACCTGACACTCTCCTGTCTCCACCTGACACTCTCCTGTCTCCACCTGACACTCTCCTCTCTCCACCTAGCACTCCTCTCCTCTCCAAACCCTCACATCCCTCTCCTTTCCAATCCCTCACCTCTCCAATCCCTCACACTCCTCTCCTCTCCAATCCTTCACACGCCTCTCCAATCGCGCCTCACACTCCTCTCCAATCGCGCCTCACACTCCTCTCCAATCGCGCCTCACACTCCTCTCCAATCGTGCCTCACACTCCTCTCCAATCGTGCCTCACACTCCCCTCCAATCACTCCTCTCCAATCGTGCCTCACACTCCTCTCCAATCACGCCTCACACTCCTCTCCAATCGTGCCTCACACTCCTCTCCAATCGCGCCTCACACTCCTCTCCAATCGCGCCTCACTCGCCTCTCCAATCGGCTTTCCCCGTCTCGTTTCTCTCCTTTTTCTCCCGTCTCGTTCTTTTTCTTGCTCCAAATCGGACCGTCGGAATCGGAAATCGGCCCGTCTCGCCCGTCGGCCCGTCGGAATCGGAAATCGGCCCGTCTTGCTTTTGTGCTTGTGCGTAAATAAATTGTGTTCATGACACCATTTCTGGTGTTGGGCTAGCGGCTAGGGTGCCGGCTTAGGATCCTGGGTTCGAATCTCGGTCGATCGCCGAATTAATGCCAGGGGGGTTGACTCAGCCTGTCATCCTTCCGAGGTCGGCTAATTGAGTACCAGTTCACTGGTAATTCCCTGTTTGTCGTTGAAGGCGGCAAAAAGGGTTGGCGTCAGGAAGGGCATCCGGCCGTAAAACATTGCTTCAAAAAGGGGACAAAAAAACAACAACTACCACGGTCCCCGAAAAGGCCAACCCCCGCTTTGCGGGGAAAAATGGCCTCTAAACGGTGGTTTTTACACCATTTCTGGATCTGATGACTTGCCAGTAACCATTTTGTAAAAATGAATGTGCAGCATCTAACTCAATATGTCGAAATGTCACACACATCCATGCCCGTGGGATTCCCACGGGTGACCCCGCAAGTTTGCATTGACGTTCGTCGATGGACTCGTTCGCCCGTCTCATTCGTTTTCTTGCTGCATCCTGTTCAAGTCTGCGTTCTTCATCGATCGTCTCATTCATTTTGGAAATAGAAGTTTCCACGCAGCGCATGAATTGTCACGATCCTCAAGAGGAATTTGTCTCGTAATCATCAAATGATAAATGGCAAGTAAATTATATTGTGGAAAATTAAAGATTTCAAATAAACCTATTTAAAGTGTATTCGCACATAACTAATTTTAAAAAACGAAGAAATATCTCTCGGTAATTTCCTGAAACATATTTTACTTCCGGCTAATAATGTTGAATTAAATAAAAACGAAGAAATATATGTCGGCATCATTGTTGACGTTTTTGTGACGACTGTCATCAAACGAAAAAGTAATATATCTTAACGGAAAAGCAAAAGCGAATTTTTAATATATATCGACACGTTGCCGTCGGTGTCATGTTGGGCGGTGTATGATACACCATGACGCGATTTTTAAAAATATATCTCTGCATTTTCCCGCGTGTGTGGAATGTTCTCAATTATTGCTGACACCGAGTCCAAAACCATCGATAAAAATGAAATCATATGGTGAGTTAGATTGGAGATAAAGGCGTGAGAGAGACTCAATGGCCTTGAAGTTGAAGTTACAGGCGTTTGAGAATTCATTTCGTTCTATAAACGGCAACTTTCATTGGATTTCCTTCCCGTTTTTTTTCAACCGAGTCGAAAACTATGTTAGCGACTGTGAAAAATGAAATGATATATCGAATTTTTAATATGTATCGACACGTTGCCGTCGGTGTCATGTTAGGCGGTGTATGATACACCATGACGCGATTTTAAAAAATATATCTGCATTTTCCCGCGTGTGTGGAATGTTCTCAATTATTGCTGACACCGACTCTAAAACCATCGATAAAAATGAAATCATATGGTGAGTTAGATTGGAGATAAAGGCGTGAGAGAGACTCAATGGCCTTGAAGTTACAGGCATTTGAGAATTCATTTCGTTCTATAAACGGCAACTTTCATCGGATTTTCTTCTCGTTTTTTTTCAACCGAGTCTAAAACTATGTTAGCGACTGTGAAAAATGAAATGATATATCGAATTTAAAATAGATATCAACACATTGCCGTCGGTGTCATGTTGGGCGGTGTATGATACACCATGACGCGATTTTAAAAAATATATCTCTGCATTTTCCCGCGTGTGTGGAATGTTTGTGGAAAATTAAAGATTTCAAATAAACCTATTTAAAGTGTATGCGCACATAACTAATAAAAAAAACGAAGAAATATCTCTCGGTAATTTCCTGAAACATATTTTACTTCCGGCTAATATGTTGAATGAAATAAAAACGAAGAAATATATGTCGGCATCATTGTTGACGTTTTTGTGACGACTATCATCAAACGAAATAGTAATATATCATAACGGAAAAGCAAAAGCGAATTTTTAATATATATCGACACATTGCCGGCGGTGTCATGTTGGGCGGTGTATGATACACCATGACGCGATTTTAAAAAATATATCTCTGCATTTTCCCGCGTGTGTGGATTGTTCTCAATTATTGCTGACACCGAGTCTAAAAGTAAAACCATCGATAAAAATGAAATCATATGGTGAGTTAGATTGGAGATAAAGGCGTGAGAGAGACTCAATGGCCTTGAAGTTACAGGCCTTTGAGAATTCATTTCGTTCTATAAACGGCAACTTTCATCGGATTTTCTTCCCGTTTTTTTTCAACCGAGTCTAAAACTATGTTAGCGACTGTGAAAAATGAAATGATTTATCGAATTTGATTTGAAATAAAACTGGGGGAGAGCAAGACACCACGGGCCTACAAAACAGGACTCAAAGCTATGCGAGTTAATAAAATGGTGGATATTTGTTTATAGCCACTCCCAGAATGGGTGGAGCTATGGGTGGAGCTACTCTGCAAACCGAGTAAGCCACACCCCGGACAGACACCCAACAGATAGACAGACAGACAGACAGAATCATCTCCGGCTATTATAATATAGATTGCTGCAGAACAGCTGTAAGTTGTTAACCCATTACTTGTTCCCTGAAGGCCTTTTTTACAATATAATTGTGCATTTTACATTATTTTCCCGTTTTTGCTAACCTAAACTTTTTTTTAAACCTCGAGCAGTTTACTGCTTACCTTTGTACCATTTCAGGTTATTCACTGGACCTGAATTGCTTAAATTGCAATAAAAACTGGAAAAATTGAGGTGTTCTAAAACTTTTGACCGGTAGTGTATATATATCATACGTCCACCATTTTGTCAAGGCTACCTTAAGCATCGGCCTGAGGCTTTAGCCTTTAGCTTTGTTAGCCTTTCGCCCATGGGCCAGTGCAATTGGAATTATCCGAGCTATATAGCAACGGTTATATATTGGGCAGCAGTTTTTCATCTACCTCAGGGAGTGACGTCTCTGTCCTATGATAGTCTTGGGCTCAGCTGGCTCCGGCTGACAGTACCTAGTGTGGGCCCCTTGTCCAGGGTACCGGATCCCCACTGCCTGGTGGGGGAATCCTCTTTAGTCTAAGGCTATGAGAAGGACACTCTGATATCAAACCACACCTTTAGGTCACCCTGGGCAGTGCTGCATCATGGATAAATGTGCCCATGAAAGTCAGTGTTGGCACCAATTTTGGCATCACAGTGCAGCATCTGCAGACAGCTGTGTCCACTTTGGACATTAAGGTCAGCCATCATCATACCAACGACCTGGCCAGTCTGCTGTGCCTATGTGCTTTAGACTTCACGTTGCATTTACTGCACCTGCAGCCAACGATGCTCATAGGAATAGAGAGTGGGAGAAGGATAGCACACACCTCTTACGTTATTCGCTTCTCTGTGCAGGTTTGTCCCTTCATTGGCACCTGCACACTACCCATTTGTACCGATACAACCATCGCACAACGAACAATGCTTAGTGAGCATGCCAATGAGGGGAAGAGATTCGTTGAAAGCGACACACCATCATAGTATTATATATATATGCACATAAGCAGTAGGCATGGTTTTGCTCCATGTACGCAACCCAGGTTATTTTTTAAATCTATTTTCAGGAGTGATTGTAGCAGCAGTCTGTTGCCCATACACTGCCCAAATAAAGGGATGAGCAATTTGAATAATAAATAATGTATTTTGTACATAATTTTGGTTTTAGCCCAACCCAAATCAAGGGATAAACATTTTTTTTTGTAATAAATGAAGGTTTTAGCTTGGGTTTTCAAGGTTGAATAGTGTGAAAATACAGAAGTGTCACAACGTAAGCATTAGGCATTGCTTCCCGTATGCAATCCAGGTAATTGTACTTTTGACCAAAATACAATATAACCACTTCACATTCCACAAGAGGACTTCTAACTTTTTCTGTACATTTGAAGACTGAACAATACATCTTCTATCATAAAAGAAAGGTATGTTTTGATTACAACACATGCACAGGAAAGAAAATAAGTGTCTGGGAGGGTAATGCATTTTGAATCTACAAAGTGTAAAAATATACATTTGAAGTTTTTAATGAAACAACTCCAACCCATCACTTTGACGCTATACACCAAAGTAAATTAAGGTTTTTGTATGCAGGTTCGAGTTTATCCCAAGTTTTCAAAGCTGAAGAGTGTGAAAATACAGAAGGGTACAGAAGCTCGCCCGTCATTATGGCGAGCGTTGGGGAATGATCGAGATTCAGACAAAATCTTGGCTCAAAGGAAATATAGGTCACGCTCGGAAACGAAAAAAGCAAGTGATGAGGACCCTTCCCATGTCCTTTTTCTCAAGACTGCGTGGGCTCAGGTGTTCTGTGAACTCTAATTTTTAAATAGAGTTCAGACTTCCATTTTGTTTCCCCTCTCAAAGGCCAGCGGTCCTCTTTTGTTTGCCCGAGAGCATCGGTGAACATGTTTGGACAAGTCACCAATTAGTGATGAGATCGCAGTGGGTTGGTTCATTTGAGACCATTTACATAGCTGGTGCACACATGTTCAATGATGCTGCATTCAATCCTTACGACTACATTGGCCTGTATGAAGAACAAGTTTATTTTCATAAATAAGTCACTTATAAACACTTTTTAAAGAAACAAATGATGAAAATAAATAAAGTTAACTTCCGACACCATTGAAGTCCATAAATCTACTGCATTGAAAATTCATTGCCCACATGGTCATACTTGACATGTCGTATCGCAGCCAATTTTCGCTTTTAACCACTCAGGTCATACGTGACACCAACACAGCACCACCCACAGGTACAGAATTAATATTAAAAGCAAAATGCTTGGCATGAGGCATTGTCACAGAAATTGGTATTAAACAGCCTGATCTTGCACTTCATGTCCAGACTGACGTTGCCATGGCTTGACCCCATTTAACAGGTAAATTAACAATTATTCACAGCATGAATTAAAATAAAATAAACCTTCCTACCTGCACAAGAGCATTTGTAATTTGACCTATAATTTCACTCTTCGCATCTCCAACCAGTTTGTAATCTGGCTTCAAGCGATCATCCGTTGCTTTCCACACAGTGGAAGATCCATGCTGTGCAGACGAGATGCCTAATGAGAGTTGGGCTTTTGTAAGGAGAAGGTGCGGATGTTGAAGTGCCGGCTCAGCTGCCACACCTGCATTACCACAACCACACACGATCTTTGTGAGCACAAAAATGTCCTCTTGAAAGTGATAGCGCCTGATTCCATATATGATAGCCAGCTTAATCCCCCCCTCACCCCAATCCAAAAAAAAACATGTGGAACCAGATGATCATGGAAGATCATGGAACCAGATGTGGAACTCCATGGGATTTGCAAAACTAGATCTCAAAACTGTTGCCGTGACCAAAAGGTTCTATAGTGGTCAGACATGACAACATTGCTTCTTACTGTAAAAATTCCTGATCTACAAAGTTGTTTAAATTCAACCCTCCCATCCCGCCTTTCAAGCAACCACCATCCCCGACGTACCACACAGATACCATAATGCAGGTGTAGCACTGTGACAATCATAGCATAGAGGATGAAGGTGGTAGGCTCAGCGTGACCTAACCAGCCGTTGCACGATGCAAGTGTGAGCAAGGCTAAGGGCGGCAGGAGCATGTTGAGCATTTGGCATCGTGTGCTGCTCATCTGGCTCACAATCAGTTGGCACTAAGGACCAGCAAAAGGGTGTTGGTGGGCGAGGGTGAGGAAGAAGCCACAATTTAACATGGCATAACACAACGAGGAAGCACGAAGAAGCCATTCGGCCCATCAAGCCTATACAGCATCTCTACCACATCGATTCAATCCAACAATCTAACTTAAATTCATTCGGGGAGGATGTGTGAGGGGTGCAAGAGTGGGGATGACAAATGTGGGGATGACAACAGTGGGGCAAGCTCAGACACCACCAGTGTTTTAATTGCATATATAATGTCACTTCATATTCGTTTGTATGCAGCTCCACTTGCTATGCCGCTGATGCAATTAGCAACTTGCATCCAGTGTACTCCACAATGTAGGACCAGCTTGTACATCAAATGAAAAAAAAAAAATTCCAGGAGAGAACAGCTCAGTATCCTCGAGTCAACTTTTATATCTCTTCACAGAAAACCCACAAAGGGATTGTATGGGACTTGAAGGATGAATTCCAAGAGAGTTGGGACAGATTAAATGGATGATGAGAGGCACTCGGTGGAGCGCATACCTCCGCCAGACTGGTTTGTTTTGTATCTCCGGATAGATCTGCATCTGGACCTGAACCAAAATCTAAATCGGCTTGTTTATGTCACCTAAACAAATCTACCACGTTTTGTCATAACTCATCCACAACTTTTTGAAATAACATGCTATACATCATATTTGGCCCCATCTCTCAATAGTGAAGAATCACTTAAAATTATCGTATCCAGATTCCGATTTGCACCAAAATCAAATCAATTTGTCCTCGTCACACTGGACCTGCACATAACTTTTTGAGATATCATGTTACATATCGTTTTTAGCCCGATCACTCAATGGTGAAGAATCACTTCAAAAAATTTGATCCCGATCTGGATCTTCACCAAAATTGAATCAATTCTTCCTTGTCACACACCCCACCTGTCCACAAAGTTTCATCCAAAATCTGTCCACAACAGTTTGAGAAATCCTGCTCACAGACAGATAGGGGTGAAAACAACCTCTGCCCACCTTCAGTGGCAGAGGTAAAGATTATTAGGCTGCAAGGATGAAAAACAATGCTTTCAACAGCGCTTCGTTCACAAGCATTTTCGTTTGTGCTCAAGGAATTAAATCGGTCTGACAACTCTCGGGTATACTGCATTCAGCCATGCATGCAACAAAGATTCGAAAAAAAAAAATCGTCAATTTCCAGGGGTGAAATTGTGGAGTGGGGGAAGAGTAGGGGGGAGGGAGGGGGGAACTTGTGGCTCAAATGTTTGTATATTCAGACTCATGGGAGCGGCTTGAATATATATATATATATATACATTTAGTTTTTGTTTTTTTTTTGATCTAAAACTCAAAGGTCAAGGCTGCATAAAATCAATTTTCATTTTATATATATATTTTAACTATTTTCGTTATTTTGAGCATACGGAAGAAGAAGATGTCTGAATACAAATGTACGCGGACGGGCTTTGCATTTTCAGATGCTTTCTGGTTTAGCAGTTGCAAATGGTCCTACCCCCTCCACCCCTTTATTTCATTTCCGCACACGGTTAAAAACCACAATGCGATAAGCTCCACAAACTCTTAATCCAAACCGATCTTCAAAATTCCAATTTCAGAATTGACTAACAGTAACAGCTGTCCCAACTACTAAAAGTGTTATTTGCTAAAAACGTTTTATTTAAATAAAAAAACGGGTCTCCGAGCGGTCCCATGGAAGTAAGAATTAGTTAAAAACAATTAAGTTCAATTAAAAAAAACAACAACCTCAGAATGAGAATCACAGCCTCACTTAAATAAATGCATTTATACATTTAGTTATAAAAGCCTGGTTTTTGCTTTGCGGTTATTAAAAGGGATTGATGACACAAAGAGCCAGGAGAAACAGAAGTTGATGACACAACAAGGATGTTATCTCTCAGTATAGCCCAAGATGTTGTACATGCCGTCTCCAAAGGGAAAGCGCTGACACCAAAGCATGTTGGGCTAGGAATGACCCTTCACCAAGCAACTCGTTCCAAGGACCTGGTGAACATATTTCACAAGGCCGGACACTGCATCAGTTACAGTCAAGTTCAACGTGTAGATACCACACTAGCACAGCACGTACTGGACAACTCAACGAAAAAGGATCAGTTTCCTGTCCCACCAAACCTTGTCGAATGCCGGTTTCTCCAATTTTCTGCTGATAATATCGATATTATAGAAGAAACCCTCGATGGGAAGGGAACATTCCACGCAACGCAGGTGATTGCTTTCCAGAGAGGGGCGTCACAACACCACAGTGGACAAGCACTGCAAATGGGACAAGCAAGGTCACTCAAGGTACCAGCGGAGCTACAGCAGCTTACGCCTGCACCAGACTGCGGTGCACATGCCCAGCCACGATTTGACACAGAAGTGAAGACTAATAGCTACACACCAGACCCAGACATGAAAAAGAGAGCAAACATCAAAGAGCTTTCGTGGCTTCTTGTCCGACATTACAGCAGTCCAAATCAATCAGTTCCAGCATGGACAGGTTTCAATCAATGCGTCATCAATGATACACAAGAAACGACAACCGTGGATTACTTACCTATCATCAATGCTCCGGCACATGAGAGGGACACTTTGTGGACAGTTATACTTCGTTGCTTACGAATCACACAGGAGCTGAACCCTGGCCAGTCCACTGTATTGACGCTGGATGAACAACTGTATGCGAAGGCAAAGGAACTGCAGTGGGAGAATCATGACATGTAAAACTCTTTCAGCGTCTGGGGGATTTCCACATAGCCAAGAACTTCATGAGAGCCATTGGGCAACACTATGCAGATTCTGGCCTTCAACAGATATGGTCCGAAAGTTTGGTGTATGGTGAGAACACAGCCCAAAACAACATGATGGCGGAATCATCCAACCGCACGACCAGAGCCCACAAGCTGACAGTGGAGGCACTCTGGCAGATCATGTGGCCACATTTCCTCGCATGGGCACAAGATCAAGGGATCGGAGAACAAGAACTACAACAACTGTCGGAAGAAGTAGCACAATCTTTGGATGGACTTGGGGATCTTGAACAAACGAGTAACCCATCTGAAGCATTGGGCAAACTGGAGGAAGCAGTGAAGGATGCACATCTCCTTGAACTCCTGGAGCAGTATGACAAAACCTTATCTCCAACAGGTCTCTATTGGAGACACTACATGAAAATGGTATTGGTCTTGCTGCAGTTCATACGTGCAGAACGAACCGGAGACTGGCAGATGCATAAGTCAGCATTTATGGCCATGCTGCCTTGGTTTGCTCACTACGACCACACAAACTACACACGCTGGGGAGTGATATATGGTGCTGATATAAGTCGACTAGACAGTTCACATCCAGACGTCTACCAACAATTCATGGATGGTGACTTTGTTGTGAAATCAACATGCAAGAGCTTCAACCAAATTAGCACTGATCTTGCACTGGAGCACGTTAACAAAGTCGGGAAAGTCGCTGGTGGTCTGATAGGAATAACTCGAACAGACAGTGCAAGGGACAAATGGTGCCTGACATACAACGAGTGAAGCCGAATTGTTGACGAGACCACTTCAATGTTTGGCATGGCAATCGATGACACAGAGTATGCACCATCTGCGTACAAAGATGTCGGTCCAGCAAGAATAAAGAGGGACAGAGAAGATGTTCAAAAGCTACAGGAACAGTTCTCACGATTCCAAATATTTGACAGTGAGAGCAACTTAGGCGACGAGTTGACCTGTCTGATGACAATGGATGTTGCCCCTGAAAACGAGACATGATGTCTCGAGACATGAAAACGAGACATCTCATGATGTCTCGAAAACGAGACATGATGTCTCGTTTGCCCAATGCATCAAGGACGCTTTACTGACCGCTGAAACCCATGGAGAATCAAAGATCAAAGAATTTGTGGAATCACGGATTTGCAAACAAGACGTCGGCTTTCATGTAAAATTGAAACAGTCACAGAGTCCTACACTGACGACAATGTACACACTAGAAAAGATGAAGGATGCTCGTCAAAAGCGTCAAACCATCAAAGCAGACAGGCTTCTGTTCCAGCGGCTTCTTGTGGCACAGGACTCCGGACGTGATATAGACCTTAAAAGTATTCTGAGTCGTGAACTAACACCGGTACCACTCTCATTGGCAGACACGGCAGGAAGCCTACGTCCTACGAATAAAGCTGCGCTCGGGAAGATATTGGAGGGTGGAGTAACTGTCGAGGTCCTGCCAGTGTCTTCGCTTCTTAAGACATGTTTTATCATAGATGGTCAGGCATTGGTACAAGCCATTGGAAAACCAACGGGGGCAAAGTCATTTGGAGATCTGGCTGATGTCTTCAATGCATCAGTGTTCAGTCATTTCAATCAGCACTGCTCAAGAGTCGATGTGGTTTTCGATCGATATCGTATGACATCAATCAAGTCTGGGACCCGGGAAAGGAGAGAGGGGCGAGTATGTTCTATCCGGCGCAAGATCGACAGCAGAGAGATTCCACTCCCTGCCAACTGGAAGCAGTTCATGGACTTACCAGAAAACAAGGCAAATCTGACCAACTTTCTCAGCGATCAAATGATGTTGGAGGCAAAAAAAAGCCGACCCACTTGTGAGTCGATCACTGCAGGTGGGTTTGAGGAAGAAACCAAAGTAGCATCGTCACTGGGGTCTGATGTTGAACAGCTACAATCATCTCACGAGGAGGCCGATACACGTATAATAGTGCATGCCAAGGCGGCCTATATGGATGGATACGAACGGATCATAGTCTCGTGCAGGGACACCGACGTATTGGTACTGCTCACACACTTCGCGGGACAATTAAGTGGAGAGCTCTGGATGAGAGCTGGCACAAGGCAGCAACGGCGTTATGTGGCTGTGCACGACATACAGTTGACACCGACCATGCAGCGTAACATCCTGGCATACCATGCGGTTACAGGATGTGACACAGTCAGTCAACCAAGTGGACACGGGAAAAAGACGACATGGAAGGTATTCCAGCAACACAGAGCATTGCTTAATGACCTCGGATATGGCACACTGTTAGAATCCACCATACGGAGTGTGGAAGAGTTCTTCTGCCGCATTTACTCACCAGCTTCGGACGAAACTAACAACGATGTGCGATACCGCATGTTTCAAAAGGGCACCAAAGACCAAGAAAAGCTTCCGCCAACTCGAAAATGTCTTGAGCAACACATCAAACGCGCACACCACCAGGCTCAGGTGTGGTACCAGGCAGATGTACCAATCCCTGAAATCGAGTCACCCATTGGAAGTGGATGGTACGTGAATGCTACGAGGAGACTACACCCACACGTCAGTGTGGACGATCCTCTACCAAACGAGTTCACAGACATAGTCTGCTGCAAGTGCAAAAATTGTGCAACTGCCAGATGCTCTTGTAGGGCCAAGAACTTGAAGTGCATAGCTGCGTGTACCTGTATAGTAATAACGGAGTGTGTCACAACCCATACAGTGTGGCAATTGAAACGGACTCAGTGACTTAAACACGACATTCTTTTATTTCATTTCATGTACATGTAAACTTGCACATATGCAATTAGCAGCATTTTCAGTCCATGGTTACTTGTTTATATGACATCAATATTGTTACGGATACGGAGTACGGCTCTTCCCCCTTAGCAAGGGGTGGTTAGTCCCTTGTCTTGTTAAGCTGACCGTCTCCGCTCCTGGCACTTGTAACGCTATCCCGCGGGATGGAACGGATCAGGGTTATGGGTCCAGGGTTTATCCCGAATACCTTTATCCGTCCCTCCGCAGACTAGGGAGACGAGTACCACTCGAACCCCGGTTTGGATGGTCTAGTTGCCGAGCGGTTTTTAGCAACCCGAAGTTCGAGTCATTAGCCTTCACTAAACCCGATCCTGAACGTTGGCCGAATCGCACCACGTACACTCAATATTGAAACCACTAGAGCGACCGAACGAGAATGAAGAAGAAGAAGAAGTACGGAGGAATAACAGGATTTAGTAAGTATTGACACAAGCCAAAGCAAAAAGAGCAGTCAAGGTTATATACAGGGAAATGGAAGGAGCAGGAGACACAGTGAAATCATTAGCTTACCTATTAACAGTCTTAATTAATAAACCCCAGGACAACATGTACGACAGACGAACATTCACACTTACACGGGGAAATGCAGGCAGGAATGAATGGCTTGGGGTGGATGGCTTTGAGAGGCAAGGAAGGTTCAGCGGGGACTGGGCACGGTCGGGCCGGAAGGCACCGCCGTCAAAAAGCCGAGCCGCGGTCGTGCGAACTCCCGCGGTTTCAAACTGCGCGGGCGAAGTTCCTCTTTACGCACTGCTGCGTCGCGCGCTCCTTGCGTCGCCTCGGTCCGTATTTCCTGCAGCGCGGCACGTATCACGGCTGCTTGGACTCATCTGCTCATCTCCAGCGCATCTAGTGGGGGGCGTCTCCCGCGGGTTATATAAGCCCCACCCTTGAACCTTTGCGAACCTCCCAGATTGTTCTCTCTCCGCCCTCTCAAGCCAAACCCCTTATACCTGGTTGGTTGTTCGGGGCTGGCTCACTCCTCCCCTCTATGACGAGGTGGACACGCCTTTCTTCTTCCAACCGACCGCGTGCTCAATGGAGTCCATTTGCGGCGAAAACCATCCAAACATGACACTTTGCAGATGGGACCTACTCTTATTTAATTCGGTGCAATGAAGAGTCAAACTATTGGGAAACACAGCCTTAAACTACATAGAATAAGGGAATAACTATTTAAAAGGATATATGGTGCCCTGCGTGTAGGTTTATGGAATTAACTAAGACGAGCTTCGACTTTTCTTTACATTACGGAGGGTGACATTTCCACACAACAAAACCATAACTCTCACACTCTTTACACTTTCTCAAATTCGTTACAATATCATGTTCTTACAAATATTACCGGTCAGCGAATCTTAAGTTTCACTAGGGGGGTGGGTTATGTTTGTTGTAATTAATCGGTCTTATTCACAGTTGTAAACCAATTGTCTGTTGCTGTTATGTGAGGGAATAATAATGAATGATTTTGATACCTAAAACATATGCATGGGATGTTTATTTGTGAAGTTATTGCAATTTCTGTTATATGTTTACGGTGAAACCGAAATAATTATTCGGCATTTTTTTGTATTTTTTGCCATTCTTTGTAAAATTTCCCGATATTATTGTATAAACCAATATTTTTACAATATGTATTGTTATTCTGCTCATTTTGACACCAAAAATAAGTTTGTAACTGAATTATTGGTCATTTTATTGACATTTTTGTATTTTCGAGAAAATCAGATATTTCGCGATTGACCTTTTTCACAAAATAACCCACTGTGAGGTCCCAAATCAAAATATCAAGTGTCATCCAGGCTAATATTGCTCAGGTGGTGTCATGGTTCAACCCTAGCATGGGTGCCAGCTTGTAACAAACAGTTACCCCTCATGTGATTTCTGGGCCCCTTTTCAGATAATATTCCTAGTCTATAGGGTGCGGGCTTGGGATCTCAGGATCCTGGGTTTGAATCCCGGTCGATCGTTGAATTAACGCCAGGGAGGTTGACTCAGCCTGTCGTCCTTCTGAGGTCGGCAAATCGAGTACCAGTTCACTGGTAATTTTTTTGTTATATGTTTACGGTGAAACCGAAATAATTATTCGGCATTTTTTTGTATTTTTTGCCATTCTTTGTAAAATTTCCCGATATTATAGTATAAACCAATATTTTTACAATATGTATTGTTATTCTGTTCATTTTGACACCAAAAATAAGTTTGTAACTGAATTATTGGTCATTTTATTGACATTTTTGTATTTTCGAGAAAATCAGATATTTCGCGATTGACCTTTTTCACAAAATAACCCACTGTGAGGTCCCAAATCAAAATATCACAAGAGGTGACGTCACAATGTGTCACAAGAGGTGACGAACAGGGTTGGTGGCAGGAAGGGCATCCGGCCATAAAACATCGCTTCAAAAAGGGGACCAGGGTGCCCGAAAAAGGCCAACCCCTGCTCTGTGGGGATAATGGCCTCGAAAGATGGTTCTGTACACTTAGTTATAAAATCAAGAGATATGGTAAATTTTGTCACATTTCACTCCAGATTTGGAAATTATTTAGTTTACAGCATCCAATCCTCATATCAGAATCCAGATTTTGATGCTATGCTTCAATTATGTAATGATAATTGATCCTGTTTCCAAGGCAAGGCAGGTTTGAGTAGGCCAAAAAAAAAATGGCGACTGAAGAACCCAGCAAGGTGCAGTGGGATGACCAAGATGGCGGGCCGCCATATTGGTAAGCCACAACATTGGGTTTCCGGATTCGCGGCAGGTTCATGTCGAGTTAATTTCAAAATCATAATTTCATTGAGGAATTTTTAAAACCTCCTACCTTCCTTACAACATCTGCTGGGACTCAAACGTTCCACAGGAGGTTTGGTGGGGCTAGCCCCAAAACTGAGGGAGTAGTTTGGGGACGGACAGAAGCCTGAGCCAAGTGTCAGGTGTGCTTATATCTTCGTTATTTATTAGACATCCTACATACGTAAACGAACTCAGTTTACTGAATTTCAACTCCCTGTGCCTTGTATTTATTGTAAAAAAACCAAAAACAAACAAAAAAAACCCCGCTTCTGTACACCGACCTTGAGGCTCAGTTTGCAAGCCACCGTGTCCAATTCCAATGTAATTGACGTAATTACTCTTCTTTTGGATATTTGGAGTCCTCAAGGTCTTTTGGGTCATGGGGTCTTTTTGGTGCTCAGGGTTCTTTTGCATCCTTGGGATCTTTTGTGTCCTTTGCTCATCTCTTGTTTTTGTTTTGTCTTTTTGTGTCTGAGATCTTCAGGGTCTTTTCTGTCTTTGGAGTATTTTGGGTCTTTTATATCCTTGGTGTATTTTGGGTCTTCTGGGTCCTTTTGGGAATTTGGGTCCCGGGAGTCTTCTGGGTCCTTAGGGTCTTTTAACCGGTGGACACACAGTGGTGTTCAAAGTTTGGCTATTAAAACCCCACTCAAATCCCTCCTAAAGCGCTACTCAAAGCCTTTAAAACCTACCCTTATGGAGGGGGGGGGAAAGACAAGTGTTATATATGGTGGATATGAGACACGAATACAAAACACTAGACAAATCACAAATGTAAGTATGTTTCAGCCAGGCCAACCACATTGAGCGAAGCACTCAGATGGGAACATCAGACAGGCTAAACATGAAGCCCAACATTCAACGATCTCGTTTAAAAACAAAATCTTGCCTTGACATCCAATCTCTCAAATTTCCATACATGGTTCAGCGGCGATATTTCACTCCACGATGAATCGGAGATGATGGGCATCATGGGCGGAACAAAAAAGTAGTAGCGTGTAATGAAGACCGTTTTTTGATTCGAGTCTAAAGACAGCAGTTGCATTTTGGCGAATTCTCACATCGAGTCTGCAACAGGTGCAAATTAGAAGTTTCTGCTTGCAAAGGCTTTTTCCCCATTTTCTAGCAAGGGAAGCTGAAAATGGTGTGTGTGTGTGTCAATGTCACGGCATTTTTAAAATGTTATTTTTCGAACCTCCCTCACCACCCCCCCCCCCCCCCCCCCTCTCTCCGCCACCCCTTCAAGGTCACTCTCAGAGGCAGCGGATGTTTCTAGCCATATTGAAAACAGCTTGACCAATTTCTACCAAACGTTGCATACGTGCTCAATGCTCATGGTACCAAAGGTCAAGCCATGGGAATTAAATAGTACCCTAAAGCGCGGTGTTACGCGCGCTGTTTGTAAACAAGGAGGAAGCGGACAACGCGGTAATTTGTAAGAGTCTCTATTCAAGAGCTCACTGTAACACTGAACTCTCAGGGCTGCGCGCCCCGTGTATATCGTGAGGCCACGCCTCTCTCCCGGGCGTGGCCCACCCCCACTCGGTGTGCGGGGTGATGTCACCACGTCAGTGCTTTCGTGTCCGCCACACACGCCCCCCCAGAATCCCCGCGCACCTGAAGGGCCAGTTTGCGGGGCAAACGGATGATCCGGCTGAAGCGCCCCCTGGCGACTGGCGGCGTCTGGGATGCAGGGATGCCATCTGGGATGCCTCCGGCTGCCCCTGGGATGGGTGCAGGACCGGGGGGCGGCGGGGCTGGGCGGTGCCGGGGGTCCGCCCGCAGGGGGGCGGCCCCGACGCGGGGGTCGGGCCACTGGCGGTGGATGGTCCACGTCGAGGTGGGCCGGCTTGAGGCGGTCCACAGAAACGCGGTCAGGAGTACCGCCGATGTCCAGGGTGAAGTGCTTCACCCCGGTCTCCAGCACGCGGAAAGGCCCGTCGTACGGGGGCCGCAGTGGTGTCCGGTGGGCATCGTCGCGGACGAAGACGTACTCCGCCGTGCAAAGCTCCGGGGCTACGTGCGTCGGTGGGTGCCCGTGGCGTGCCGTTGGCACCGGGGCGAACCTCTGGGCGGTCCATGGTGCCGTGGATTTGGTGGAGGAACTCGCCCGGCACCCGCAGTGGTTGCCCGAAGACCAACTCCGCCGCGGATGCGCGCAGGTCCTCCTTGGGCGCCGTCCGGAGGCCCAGCAGGACCCAGGGGAGCCTGTCGACCCAGCCGCCGTCGCGGAGGGTGGCCCGGAGCGCGGCCTTCAATGAGCGGTGAAATCGCTCACACAGGCCGTTAGCCTGGGGGTGGTAGGCCGTGGTTCGGTGCAGCAGGACCCCGAGCCCCTGCGCGACCGCCCCCCAGAGCTCCGAGGTGAACTGGGGGCCGCGGTCGGATGAGATGTCTGAGGGGGCGCCGAACCGGGCGACCCAGGTGGCGATGAAAGCCTGCGCGACGTCCGCCACCGTCGTCAGACGCCAAGGGCACGGCCTCCGGCCACCGGGTGGTGCGGTCCACCATGGTGAGGACGTGGGTGAAACCCCGCGAGGGGGGCAGAGGTCCCACCAGGTCCACGTGGACGTGGTCAAACCGGCGTTCCGGCACCATAAACGGGGCCAACGGGGCCTGGGTGTGCCGGTGCACCTTGGCGAGCTGGCACGCGAGGCACGTCCTGGCCCAGCCGCGGACGGCCTTCCGGAGGCCATGCCAGACGAATTTGTTGGCGATCAACCTTTGGGAGGCCCTCACGCCCGGGTGGGACAGGCCGTGGATGGCGTCAAACACCTGGCGCTGCCAGCCCGCGGGCACGATGGGGCGAGGCCGCCCGAGGGAGACGTCGCACAAGGGGGCCGCGCCCGCGCCGTCGAACGGCACCTCGGAGGCCCGTGACGGCGGTCCGCAAGGCCTGGACGTCGGGGTCAGCGGCCTGGTCCGCTGCCATCCGGGCATAGTCGATGCCGAGGTGGACTGCGTGGGCGACGGCCCGGGAAAGGCAATCCGCCACCTGGTTGTCCTTCCCCGCGACGTGCCGGATGTCCGTCGTGTACTCGGACACGGCCGAGAGGTGACGCTGCTGCCGGGCCGACCACGGCTCGGTGACCTTGCCCATCGCGAAGACCAGCGGCTTGTGGTCGATGAAGGCCGTGAATGCACGGCCCTCGAGCAGATGGCGGAAGTGCCTGACCGCCAAGTGAAGCCCGAGCAACTCGCGGTCGAAGGTACTGTAACGGCGTTCGGGCGGGCGAAGCTGCCGGCTAAAGAACGCCAGCGGTTGCCAAGCTCCACGCACCCATTGCTCATGCACCGCGCCCACCGCGTAGTCCGAGGCGTCGGTGGTGAGGGCGATCGGCGAATCGGGCGCCGGGT
Source organism: Myxine glutinosa (assembly GCF_964187855.1). Taxonomy (NCBI): domain Eukaryota; kingdom Metazoa; phylum Chordata; class Myxini; order Myxiniformes; family Myxinidae; genus Myxine; species Myxine glutinosa. The sequence continues at coordinate 61,751,005 of NC_136262.1, read as the reverse complement.
GTGCGAGCATGGTGGCGTTAGCCAAGGCGAGCTTCGCGCCCATGAACGCCGCGTCCATCTGCTCGGTCCAGGTGATGTCGCCTTTGCCCGGCTTACCTCGGAGAGCTTCGTGCAGGGAGCGCAGGAGCTGGGCGATACGGGGCAGGAACCGATGGTAAAAGTTCACCATGCCCAGGAACTCCTGCAGCCCCCTGATCGTGCGGGGGCGCGGAAACCCCTTCACCGCCTCCACCTTGGCCGGCAGGGGGACGGCTCCGTGCCTGGTGACGCGGTGCCCCAGAAAATCGAGTTCGGCAACGCCGAACCGGCACTTTGCGGGGTTCACAATCAGGCCATGCTGGCCCAGGCGTTCGAAGAGCGTGCGGAGGTGGTGTAGGTGCTCTTCGCGGGACGCGCTGGCGACGAGGATATCGTCCAGGTAGACGTATACAAAATCCAAGTCGCGCAGGACGCTGTCCATCAGCCGCTGGAACGCCTGAGCCGCATTCTTCAGACCGAAGGGCATCCGCAGGAATTCGAAGAGTCCGAACGGCGTGATGACCGCCGTCTTCGGGACGTCCTCCGGCCTGACGGGGACCTGATGGTAACCGCGTATGAGGTCCACCTTCGAGAAGGACATGCCCGCCAAACGGGCGGAAAAGTCCTGAATGTGGGGGATGGGGTAGCGGTCGGGGGTGGTGGCGTCATTGAGACGGCGATAGTCCCCGCACGGTCGCCATCCCCTGCCGGGCTTCGGCACGATGTGCAGCGGCGACGCCCAAGCACTCTCCGAGCGCCGAACGATGCCGAGTCGCTCCAGGGTAGAGAACTCCGCTTTTGCTACCGCCAGCTTCGTCGGCTCGAGGCGGCGTGCCCGGTCGTAGACCGGTGGCCCGACGGTGGGGATGTGATGGGCCACCCCGTGCTTGACGGCCCCCGCCGAGAAGGTGGGCCGCGTGAGGGCCGGGAAGCCGGCGAGGAGGCGGGTGAATTTGTCCGCTGCCGGAAGCGTACAGATCAACGTGGCCGGAACCCGAACCGTTCAGCAAGCCGCTTGGCAAGCCGCTCGGTGAGCCGCTCAGTGGGCTACTCGACGAGCTGGGCAGCGCACAAGCGAGCGAGCTGAACGTCTCGGCCTGGACAAGACGTCTGTGCTTTACGTCGACCAGGAGCCCATTTGCGCACAGGAAGTCTGCGCCAAGCAATGCCATGGGCACGTCGGCGGTGACGAACGACCATCGGAAAACCTGCCCTCCGAACCGCAGAGAGAGGCAGCGTTTTCCGTACGTACGGATGGGCGTCCCGTTTGCGGCAAGCAGCGCGGGGCCCCCGCCCGCGGCGTGCTTGTCCGACGTACCGGCAGGAACGACACTCACCTGCGCCGCACAGGTATCGGCGCCCGGATAAGGTGTCTGTGATGAACAGCAGGCTGTTCGAACGGCCGGCGCTCATTGCCACTATCGAGCGCCGGCCCGGGCGTTTCCCGACCTGTTGAAGGAGCATGGCGGATGACACTGTCGAGCCTCGTGGCCGAACTTGGCGTGGAACCAGCACCAGGTGGTGGAGCTGGAGGAGTGCGGCTGGCTCCGCCAGGCTGGCGGAGTTGGCGGTGTTCTCCGCGGTGGCGGTTTTCGCCACGGCGGCGGTGGGCGGGGCGTGGCGGCGGCCACGAGGTGCGTATCAGCATGCTGCGTATGCTGTGTAAGCTGATGCTGTGGATCAGCATCATCAGCAGCATCAGCCTCGAGGTCCGTGACGGCCGCACCGACTCTCGCCCGCGTGTCCGAAGCCGCGAAGTACCTGTCCGCCGTGGCGGCCAATGCTCGGGGTTCCGTTAGCACGGTCCCGGCCAACGCGAGGCGTACCTGTGCTGGAAGTTGGCGACGGAAAAGCGCCCGGAATAGAGAACCAGGGGCTTCGTCGCCCAACAGTGACAGCATATGGTCCATTCGGACCGACGGGTGCGTGTCGCCGAGCTCGGGGAGATCCAGGAGGCGGTCGGCCCGTGCGTCCTCCGTGAGGCCGAACGTGGCTAGGAGCAGCCGCTTGAGTGCCTCATACTTGTGGCCGTCCGGTGGGTGGCGAAGGACGGACACAACTCGAGCGGCCGTGCCGGGCCCGAGGGAGGCGACGACGTGGCAGTAGCGCATGTCGTCGTTGGTGAGGCGCCGAAGCTGAAACTGGGCTTCGGCTTGGACGAACCAAACCTCGGCCTGGGCCTCCCAAAATTCGGGAAGTTTAATCGACATCGCGTTGTAGGCCATGGCAATGGCGTCGTGTTTGGAAGGATCGCTACGGCAGATCCAACGTCGAGGGTCACCAGTAAAGCGCGGTGTTACGCGCGCTGTTTGTAAACAAGGAGGAAGCGGACAACGCGGTAATTTGTAAGAGTCTTTATTCAAGAGCTCACTGTAACACTGAACTCAGGGCTGCGCGCCCCGTGTATATCGTGAGGCCACGCCTCTCTCCCGGGCGTGGCCCACCCCCACTCGGTGTGCGGGGTGATGTCACCACGTCAGTGCTTTCGTGTCTGCCACAACCCCCTACTAAACAGGTTCACAAAGGGGAGGCAAATCTATATATATAAAACACAGTTTGTGTGTGTGTGTGTGTGTGTGTGTAATGTTACCGATAGACTCCGAAACGGAGAGGCTCACGTGCTTGATATTTGGCATAGACATGGCCATTGAGCCTGGGACGAACATGGCCGAGACCATATTTGACGAGATCCATATTTTTTATTCATATTTACCTCAGCGCATTTCAGCGAAGTACCCGCTAATCTCAGCCAGTGCGAGCAGCTCGCTGATTCGCTCAGAGCGATCACGTGATGTGACCATTGCCATTCACTCCACATAGGTGGAGATGCAGTTACCGGGCGCCATCTTGGTTGGCATTCGATGCTGGGCGATGGTGATTTCCGTCACACGTTTGCACGTAATTCAGAGCCAAAAGCGATCGTGTTTTGTGTCGATTTTTGTCGATTTTGTGCGATATGAATTAAATGTCTTTGATAGGGACCGGTAATTCCGCCAGGGGTGCTGCGCGCACTACTTACGTCACGCTGTGCATGGCACTCTGTGACCGCCGTTGCGGTGCAATGCTTTGCGGGCAAATCGTTTTTATGCCATGGTATGTCATATTTTGGACTTAACCACTCTTCATGACTGATCATGTGACATGTACACACTCATGGCTACCACCGAGACGGATCCTGGTTTCACGTGAGTAATATTTACCATATTTGCTCGATTTTTGAAACCGATGCATGCAAATATCGTGTCTATACCACACCTAAAATATTTTTTAGAAAGAATAAGCACATCTCCCCTTTGAAAGTGCCCCCTGAAGTGTGTCCAGGTGGAATTTCTAAGTCGTAGGTCTTAGCAACTCTCAGCAATCTTTTACCGCATGGATTTATCTCGAGTATCTATCTATAATTCCAGTAATCTCTGTGTGTTTGTTTGTACGTTTGTTTGTCTGTGACCGCTGTTTCTCGACAACCACGGGTCCGATATACTTTTAACTTGCCAGGTATATTGCTGGGGACCCGAGGATGTGCCTTTTCAAGGTTTCATATTAATCGGACAATTACTTACCGAGCTATGTCCAAAAAACGATTCAACCAATCAGAGAGCAGCGAGCTATCGCGTGTGCCGAACGTGGCGGACACACTCTGCCTCGGATGGCACATTTGAGAGCGTATTCATTTATTTCACGTTTGCAAACTATGTTGCCGCTATGTTGGCGTTAAACTATGTTTTAAAACTAATAAAAACCATTTCATCTAAATAGAGGGGGGGGGGGGGGGGATTGTCACTGTACTCGCAAGCCGTTCGCCGTTCGCTTTGGCGTTGCGAATGGACCAACACATTTCATGGACCAAACCATTTCATGTAAAGCGTTCGCCGTTCGCTTTGGCGTTGCGAATGGACCAAAACATTTCATGAACCAAACCATTTCATGTAAATAGAGGGGGGGATATAATTTTAGATATAGATATAGTACGGGCATGCCCTAGTTTACTAAACTGTGCTAAGTTGAAGTTGCGTACATATTTCAGCAGTTTTCAATGTAAATCGGTGTAATGTAACCTCCTCCCCCTCCCCCCCCCTCCCCCTCCCCCCCCCTCCCCCTCCCCCCCCCCCCCTCCCCCCCTCCCCCCCCCCCCTCCCGGTTGGAAATTCAAACCATGGCAAAGTTGTTCCAAAGACAAAATGGTACATTCTGCTTCTTTGCTTGGCACTCGTTCTAACAAACGACCATAGGTTGGCAACCATACTCGTCTTTCAAGAGGGTTAAGAAGCAAACAATTCTGCGCACTCTGCTTCCATCCACTGGGTCTCATCGGTCCCAAAATACAACCATGACCACATGTGTGGCCACACTTGCTCAACTCTGCCCTAAAACAGGTCAACGACCTTTTCCCAGGAGAATCACGCACAGCCATCTTGTCTGGAATTGCATAGTCACCGAGGCACGTCAGACTACCTGGATTCAACTTTCACGGCTAGCCAAGAGTCGATCTAGATAGGTCACCCATAGAATACTCTTGGGACAAGCTGGAATGACATTAGATGGCCGTACCAAAACAAGCCATCGGGAAAGGAATCATATTGTAACAAGCCTACAATTGGAACATTCAGCCGGAAAGATCATACAATGTCGTACCTTAAACATTCACTCCAGTAAAAAAAAAAACTTTTAATTTTACTCCAGCATCATTACCTTGTACAAATACCCATCTTGGTTTTCTTAAACTTTTCAGTAAAATGGCAATGCGACACACAAGCTTACACCATTCCCAAAGGCACAAAAGCAATCGACTCACTGCAATGTTGGAGAACACAGTCCCAACTGTCCAGAGGAACAGGCGAAGGTGAGTTCGACCCACATCCTCGGGAGAGAGCAAGAACCACACCGAGCTGAGAGCGATAAGCATCACAGGTGAGAAGAGTGGCCGTGTGGCCTCCAGCACAGATGCGTGCTTGAGCGTCCCTGCACAAGAGGCCCTAAATGCAGAGGTGGTCAGTATTTTTGGTTGTACTTAGAAATGCAAGCATAATACTACCATTAATTAATTGATTTATTTTCAAACTCACTTGTAAATGTTGTGAAGACTCTGAGGCACTGTAAAAAGTGCGAAACACCCTGCAATGCAACACCAAGTGATCACATGGTCATGAGGTCCTCTTCTCGAGGCAAATTTACATCCATGCGCTCTTGGCAATTAAAGTTTAGCTGGCCATGTTCAAGCATCGAGAGGGAGTTAAAAGCAGAATGCAGGCATTGTGCCGAGAGCAATGGAAAAACTGCTACGTTGCATTCTACATTTGATTACGAAGCCAAATCCAGTCGAGTTTGAGTCAAACAGACATTTGAAAACGGACCTCAACTTGCCTTTTCATAAATTACAAAAACCTGCACACTGCAAATCGTTTCTCATGTCCTTGGAGCAGCGGTGTAGATTAACAGAGACTGGAATCAGTCTTTTAGAGGTGCAGAATCAGACAGGTGCAGATTAACGGAGAAAATTGCACCTTTTAAAAAGATTTTCTAGGCTGAAATGACCCGAAAGGTGGACCATATCTCAAAACGTGTGGTAGAGTGTCCTATGAACGCTCTAGTTATTCATTCAGCTCAGCTTGACATATCAACCCACGACACATTGTGGCCTCGCTCTTCCATGTGCCTTGACGTCTATACATACATACAAAAGTTCTGAAGTGAGTGTGACAGATGAAGACTCACCGACAATCATAGTGATAAATACATCCCGGTACAGGATACCAAAGGGCAAGTCTTGGTGCCAAGTCTCCACTCCCAAGTACGCTGTGATGACGAAGACCACAGATATTGTCTGTCAACAAAGCAACCCACCACTGCACCTGAAGCCACCTCAAACAAAGGCCTAGACCTTTAATTTTGAATCACAAACGGAGGCAATATCAGATCAGGACCGGAAACCAAAATCACATCGGGCTTCCTTAATGTTCAAAAGAGGAAGTCAACAACCTGCGCAGTAGAAAGCTAAGGGTTTGTAATCAAGGTCAAAATAACGAGGGCCAATAAAAATAAAAACAAATCAATTTTGATTCATGGAGTGGGCTCGTGATATACAGATCGACAAGTTTATTCACAAAACATTTGCCATTTATCATCAACGCCGCTTGTTGTTCCAGGTTCATTACATTTTTAATGGGAATGAATCAACAGGTTCTGTATGGAAAACTACAACAGCACTCGGTAGAGCGGATTCCTCCGCCAGGCTGAACAGTTTACCGTTTGCATCCCACTGATAGTCCGGATCTGGATTCTGACCTGAATCAAAATATAATCGGCTTGTTGTTGTCACCGAACCAACTCGTCCACCAAGTTTAGTTATAACTCATCCATAACTTTTTAAAATATGTTATATATCGGTTTTAGCCCGATCTCTCACCCTCTCTCTGTTCTCTTCACCCTCTCTTTTGCTCAAGGTCATCTGCCATCTGCTTGGAAATCAGCAAACCTGACCACTTTACACAAAAAAGGTGCAAAAACAGATCCTTGCAACTACAGACCAATCAGCCTGCTCCCAATTATCAGCAAAGTCATGGAATCCATCATTGCTTCAGATATCAAATCCTTCCTTTTCTCCAATGGCTTGATCTCAGATCATGAATTTGGATTCAGACCAGGTCATTCTACTCTGGACATGTTGCTTCTGCTGTCTCAACAATGGATGGAGGTCCTCATTGCCAAACAGGAAATCAGAGCCATCTCCCTTCACATATCTCGTGCCTTCGATACGGTCTGGCACCCCGCTCTGCTCACCAAACTCTCCTCCCATGGTATCCATGGAAACCTCCACCCATGCCTTGCAGACTTCCTCTCTGGTCGTGGTCAACGTGTGGCCCTGAATGGATTTCTCTCATCTCCCCTTCCTGTTCTGGCTGGAGTTCCCCAAGGCAGTTATGGGTCCTGTGCTTTTTCTGGTCTTCATCAATGATCCCTCCGACTCTCTGGAAAATCCTCTCTATCTCTTTGCTGATGACTCCACTCGCTGCCGCTCCATTCCTCATCCCTCAGATCGGCAGTCTGCAGCATCCTCACTGGACAAAATCACAGACTGGTCAAACAAGTGGAACATGTCTTTCGATGCTGACAAATCTCACACTCTATGTCTCTCCAAAAAAGATCATCTGGACAACCCTCCCATCTACTTTCTGAACAATCCTCTCCAAGAGTTCTGTCACTCAAGCTTTTGGGTCTCACTATCTGCCATGATCTTTCCTGGGAAAACCACATTTCCAAGCTGGCCTTCAAAGCGAGTCGCCGACTCGGCATCCTCTGTCGTGTGAAGTCCTTTCTGGGCACTTCTGAGCTCCTCACCACATACAAGGCTTTCATCCGCAGCTCAATGGAATACTGCTCTCCCCTCTGGGCTGGTGCTCCTGCCTCACACCTAGCTCAGCTTCACGTGGTTGAAACCAAAGCATTCAGAATCATTGTAATCTCCCGCGATGAAACCGATTCTGAGGGCCTTTCTCTCTCTCTCGCCACAGGCAGGTAGGTGGTCTTTCTGTCTTTTACCGACTCCTTTCCATCCGGCCTTGCTCCCCCTGCTCTGTCTGTGCTCCACCCCCAAATATTTCTTCAGGACGCACAAGATCTGCCAGCAACCCTCTTCTGGTGAAACTGCCAAAATCAAGACACTCTGCTCACCTTCACTCCTTAATTCCTCTTTGCTCCCGCCTCTGGAACAAACTTCCACACTCTCTTCAATCCCTCTCCTCCCTCCAGGTATTTAAAACAGCTGTTCACCACCATCTCTTGTCTTCCCCCATCGAAAACCTTGATCTTTTCTAACCCCGTTAAAAACACCCCAAATCCACCTCTTTCAATCCCCAACTTCTTTCCTGAAATTCCTAGTAGTGTTAATTTGCTTTATACCGTGTACCCCTCCTTTCTCCCCCAGCCCCTCCCCCAGATGTACCAACGTCCCTGTTTCTCTACTGTTGTTATACTTGTGTGCTTCCCTCTCTTTCCCCCTCTTGTCTCCCACTCCCTTCATTGTATGTTTTTTTGTGTCTGTGCATGTTTTCATGTTCAATGTGTTAGCTCTTACACGAGCCTCGATTCTGTATAGAACCACCTTTGAGGCCATTTCTCCCCGCAGAGCAACGGTTGGCCTTTTTCAGGCACCATGGTCCCCTTTTTGAAACAAAGTTTTATGGCCGGATGCCCTTCCTGCCGCCAACCCTGTTAGTCGCCTCTTGCGACACACAAGGAATTACCAGTGAACTGGTACTCAATTTGCCAACCTCGGAAAGATGACAGGCTGAGTCAACCCCCCTAGCGTTAATTCAGCCATCGACCGGGATTCGAACCCAATATCCTAGGATCCCAAGCCGGCACCCTAACCGCTTAGCCAACACCAGGCTTCCTCGATTCTGTATACACAAAAGAAACGAAAAAAACCCAAAAAACCCCTATCGCTCAATGGTGAAGAATCACTTAAAAGTTTCTCTGATCCAGATTTGAATCTTTACCAAAATCTAATCATTTCGTCCTTGTCACATGCGCTACCGCTCTGCCAAATTTCGTCCAAATGTGTCCACAACCTTTTGAGATATTTTCTTCACAGACAGACAGGGATGAAAACATAACTCCCATGCACCTTCGGTGGCAGAGGTAAAAATATAAATATAAACAAAGGTATGTGTGGCCTTCAAAATTTTAAAGCAACAACATAATCGTTCATGAAACACTTTCAAATTATTTCCAATGTATGATTGGTGAAAAAAAATAAAATCTTTGGAACCTTCTGAACGTCCTCGTAGACAAATCAAATCAAATCACAAGGACTACTTTTTCCAAAATACAATCGGGAACTATTCAACACGAGATAGCTTTCTTACCAGCTGGCACACGTCATAACCCCATGGCAAGAAGAGGATTCCCGTATTGTATTTCTCAAAGTGGGACAGAGTGAACGTGGCCAGGACGATGTATAGCAGGACAAGCAGGACGCCGGGCGGAACACCCTTCTCGCCGGCACGGCTGAACACCGAATAGACGGTGGCGACAAACAGGCAACACGCCCAACTGTCCAACCCGTGGTCGAAAAGCTCTCCCAAAGGTGTGCTGGAGACTGTGCGCCGAGCTTGCTTTCCGTCCACTCCGTCTGGTCAGATGAAAAGATCACCACCGGCTTGGTGCGCGAAGAAGGAAGATCGGGCAAACATTGTGCGTGGCATTTGAAGAGTAAAACTTACCCAAAGTGTATGCTGTGAAATTGAGGATCCCAGCGGCAACCCAAACCCAAGCTGGAATGTGCTTTTGACCTGGAGCTGCAAACGTGGGATCAAGGTTGAAGGGGGGTTGGGGAGGGGTGGTGCACACAGGATTCCAGTCAATTACATTGATGACAGCGATTTAGGAGAAAATTATTAAGGGTATTTGCTAGCGGCTTTGCTAGGAAGGTAATCCATCTCATGCATCACAGTGAAACGTGCCAATTTGGATATTCTCACATCAGCTGCTCTGGAGTCTTTACTTATTCCCCCAAACAAAAGTGATCATGTCTTCCAAATACAGAGCACTCATCTCATAAGATGCACTGTGCATATGAAGGGTGAATAAATCTCATTTTGTGAAGAGCAAATCTGAAAACAACACGCTTCATAAATGGGTTTCAAAAGCTACAGGATAATGGTTTGATTGGTTTGTTGTTCCCATCTGAACAATGAGCTCGTGGTGCTGTGATTCCAGGTTCAAAACCCATGTCGACGGCAAGGGATGAAATGAACAATGTCGATTGCGGTATGCTAACCACGGTAAGCAAGGAGAAGCACGCACGCACGCACACACACACACACACACACACACACACACACACACACACACACACACACACACACACACACACACACACACACACACACACACACACACACACACACACACACACACACACACACACACACACACACACACACACACTAATGCAACAGTGGCAGTGCCTCTACCTGAAGCAGAGAAGTCAATGTCGAAGTAAGCCAATAGCAGGTAGTTGATCACGAGAAGCAAGAAGCCCAGCAACGTGAGCAGGTTTGGAGCCACCCAGGTGGGCAGCAGCTAGACTTAACAGAAACAGCCTTGTTGCAAAACAGCAGGACAATAAATTTTCAAATATTCCACGAGTAACTGAAGGACAAGTGTTTTCAAGTTACGCAAACTCACACTTTTTCAGGGAAATTTTGTTTTTCCCTCAAGACATCAAAAGATTCCACAAATAAATAAATAACCAAGTAAACAAACACAAACAACTAAACAAGAAGACGTCATGCGTAGCACGACACTTGCAAAATCCGCCGCCCCCCCCCACCCCCCACCCCCCACCCAAAAAAAGTTTTCCAATGATACAGCAAATTGTCCATTTCATGAAGATTAAAATTTACAATCTTGATCAAAGCTCGGGTCAACAGGATGAAAAGTGACGATTTTTCAGATGAAAAATGATGATTTTGGAAGGTTGACCTTGAGTTGACTTTTGACCTTTTGACCTCAAAAATAGTTGGTTTCCCTATTTAGTGACTCAATGTGCAAATGCTGTTCAATTTTCAAGTCAATCGGATGAAAATTGAGGATATTAAAAATTTGGCCTATGTTGACCTTTTGGCCGATGTTGACCTCAAATATACTTGGTGGTTGAATTCAGTGACCAGATGTGCAAGTCCTCTTCAAATTTCAAGTCAATTGGAAGAAAATTGAGGATTTTAGAAATTTGGCCTATGTTGACCTTTTGGCCTATGTTGACCTTTTGGCCTATGTTGACCTCAAATATACTTGGTGGTTGAATTCAGTGACCAGATATGCAAGTCCTCTTCAAATTTCAAGTCAATTGGATGAAAATTGAGGATTTTAGAAATTTGTCCTATGTTGACCTTTTGGCCTATGTTCACCTAAAATATAATTTGTGGTTGAATTCAGTGACGAGATATGCAAGTCCTTTTCAAATTTCAAGTCAATTGGATGAAAATTGAGGATTTTAGAAATTTGTCCTATGTTGACCTTTTGGCCTATGTTCACCTAAAATATAATTTGTGGTTGAATTCAGTGACGAGATATGTAAGTCCTTTTCAAATTTCAAGTCAATTGGATGAAAATTGAGGATTTTGGGAAATTTGGCCTATGTTGACCTCAAAAATGCTTGGTGGTTGAATTCAGTGACCAGATATGCAAGTGGTCTTCAAATTTCAAGTCAATCGGATGAAAATTGAGGATTTTAGAAATTTAGCAAAGTTGGTGACCTTTGGCCTATGTTGACCTTTTGACCTATTGACCCCAAAAACAATAGGCTTCTGGCATTTGACCAACTCTACCATTTGGTGAAGTTTGGTGAAGATCGGTTGAAAATTGTGACCTGTAGGCCGGTGACAAACAAACAGACAAACAAACAGACAGACAGACAGACAGACAGAACCACAAACACAACCGATCAATATACTTGAAAAATCTTCAATTTTGCAAGTAACAAACAAGAAGACGTCATGCGCAGCACGATACTTGCAAAATCCGCCCTCCCCCAAAAGTTTTCCAATGATACATGATGGCCTATGTTGACCTTTTGGCCTATGGTGACCTCAAAAATACTTGGTGGTTGAATTCAGTAACCAGATATGCAAGTCCTCTTCAAATTTCACATCAATTAGATGAAAATTTAGGATTTTAGAAATGTGGCCTATGTTGACCTTTTGGCCGATGTTGACCTCAAATATACTTGGTGGTTGAATTCAGTGACCAGATATGCAAGTCCTCTTCAAATTTAAAGTCAATTGGATGAAAATTGAGGATTTTCGAAATTTGGCCTATGTTGACCTTTTGGCCTATGTTGACCTTTTGACCTATGTTGCCCTCAAAAATACTAGGTGGTTGAATTCAGTGACCAATTATGCAAGTCCTCTTCAAATTTCAAGTCAATTGGATGAAAATTGAGGATTTTAGAAATTTGGCCTATGTTGACCATTTGGCCTATGTTGACCTTTTGACCTATGTTGCCCTCAAAAATACTAGGTGGTTGAATTCAGTGACCAATTATGCAAGTCCTCTTCAAATTTCAAGTCAATTGGATGAAAATTGAGGATTTTAGAAATTTGGCCTGTGTTGACCTTTTGGCTGATGTTGACCTCAAAGGTACTTAGTGGTTGAATTCAGTGACCAGATATGCAAGTCCTCTTCAAATTTCAAGTCAATTGGATGAAAATTGAGGATTTTAGAAATTTGGCCTATGTTGACCTTTTGGCCTATGTTCACCTAAAATATAATTTGTGGTTGAATTCAGTGATGAGATATGCAAGTCCTTTTCAAATTTCAAGTCAATTGGATGAAAATTGAGGATTTTAGAAATTTGGCCTATGTTGACCATTTGGCCTATGGTGACCTCAAAGATGCTTGGTGGTTGAATTCAGTGACCAGATATGCAAGTGGTCTTCAAATTTCAAGTCAATCGAATGAAAATTGAGGATTTTAGAAATTTAGCAAAGTTGGTGACCTTTGGCCTATGTTGACCTATTGACCCCAAAAACAATAGGCTTCTGGCATTTGACCAACTCTACTATTTGGCGAAGTTTGGTGAAGATCGGTTGAAAATTGTGACCTGTAGGCCGGTGACAAACAAACAGACAAACAAGAAGACGTCATGCGTAGCATGATACTTGAAAAATCCACCCTCCCCCAAAAGTTTTCCAATGATACATGATGGCCTATGTTGACCTTTTGGCCTATGGTGACCTCAAAAATACTTGGTGGTTGAATTCAGTAACCAGATATGCAAGTCCTCTTCAAATTTCACATCAATTAGATGAAAATTTAGGATTTTAGAAATGTGGCCTATGTTGACCTTCCCATGTTGACCTCAAATATACTTGGTGGTTGAATTCAGTGACCAGATATGCAAGTCCTCTTCAAATTTCAAGTCAATTGGATGAAAATTGAGGATTTTAGAAATTTGGCCTATGTTGACCTTTTGGCCTATGTTGGCCTCAAAGATACTTGGTGGTTGAATTCAGTGACCAGATATGCAAGTCCTCTTCAAATTTCAAGTCAATCGGATGAAAATTGAGGATTTTAGAAATTTGGCCTATGTTGACCATTTGGCCTATGTTGACCTTTTGCCCTATGTTGACATCAAATATACTTTGTGGTTGAATTCAGTGACCAGATTTGCAAGTCCTCTTCAAATTTCAAGTCAATTGGATGAAAATTGAGGATTTTAGAAATTTGGCCTGTGTTGACCTTTTGGCTGATGTTGACCTCAAAGGTACTTAGTGGTTGAATTCAGTGACCAGATGTGCAAGTCCTCTTCAAATTTCAAGTCAATTGGATGAAAATTGAGGATTTTAGAAATTTGGCCTATGTTGACCTTTTGGCCTATGTTCACCTAAAATATAATTTGTGGTTGAATTCAGTGACGAGATATGCAAGTCCTTTTCAAATTTCAAGTCAATTGGATGAAATTTGAGGATTTTATAAATTTGGCCTATGTTGACCATTTGGCCTATGTTGACCTCAAGAATACTTGGTGGTTGAATTCAGTGACCAGATGTACAAGTCCTCTCCAAATTTCAAGTCAATTGGATGAAAATTGAGGATTTTAGAAATTTGGCCTATGTTGACCATTTGGCCTATGTTGACCTCAAAAATGCTTGGTGGTTGAATTCAGTGACCAGATATGCAAGTGGTCTTCAAATTTCAAGTCAATCGAATGAAAATTGAGGATTTTAGAAATTTAGCAAAGTTGGTGACCTTTGGCCTATGTTGACCTATTGACCCCAAAAACAATAGGCTTCTGGCATTTGACCAACTCTACTATTTGGCGAAGTTTGGTGAAGATCGGTTGAAAATTGTGACCTGTAGGCCGGTGACAAACAGACAAACAAGAAGACGTCATGCGTAGCATGATACTTGAAAAATCCACCCTCCCCCAAAAGTTTTCTAATGATACATGATGGCCTATGTTGACCTTTTGGCCTATGGTGACCTCAAATATACTTGGTGGTTGAATTCAGTGACCAGATATGCAAGTCCTCTTCAAATTTCAAGTCAATTGGATGAAAATTGAGGATTTTAGAAATTTGGCCTATGTTGACCTTTTGGCCTATGTTGACCTTTTGGCCTATGTTGACCTCAAAAATGCTTGGTGGTTGAATTCAGTGACCAGATATGCAAGTGGTCTTCAAATTTCAAGGCAATCGGATGAAAAGAGGATTTTAGAAATTTAGCAAAGTTGGTGACCTTTGGCCTATGTTGACCTTTTGACCTATTGACCCCAAAAACAATAGGCTTCTGGCATTTGACCAACTCTACCATTTGGTGAAGATCGGTTGAAAATTGTGCCCTGTAGGCCGGTGACAAACAAACAGACAAACAGACACACAGACAGAACCACAAACACAACCGACCAATATACTTGAAAAATCTTGGATTTTGCAAGTAACAAAGAAGAAGACGTCATGCGTAGCACGATACTTGCAAAATCCCCCACCCCCCCAAAGTTTTCCATTGATACAGCAAATTGTCCATTTCATGAAGATTAAAATTTACAATCTTGATCAAAGCTCGGGTCAACAGGATGAAAATTGACGATTTTTCAGATGAAAAATGATGATTTTGGAAATTTGGCCTTGAGCTGACCTTTTGACCTCAAAAATAGTTAGTTTCCCTATTTAGTGACTCGATGTGCAAATGCTGTTCAATTTTCAAGTCAATCGGAAGAAAATTGAGGATATTAAAAATTTGGCCTATGTTGACCTCAAAAATAGATGGTGGTTGAATTCAGTGACCATATATATAAATCCTCTTAGAAGTTTAAGTCTATCAAATGAAAATTGGTGATTTTAGAAATTTGGCCTATGTTGACCTCAAATATACTTGGTGGTTGAATTGAGTGACGATATATGCAAGTCCTCTTCAAATTTCAAGTCAATTGGATGAAAATTGAGGATTTTTGAAATTTGGCCTATGTTGACCTTTTGGCCTATGTTGACCTCAAAAATACTTGGTGGTTGAATTCAGTGACGATATATGCAAGTCCTCTTCAAATTTCCTGTCAATTGGATGAAGAGGATTTTAGAAATTTGGCCTATGTTGACCTTTTGGCCTATGTTGACCTCGAGAATACTTTGTGGTTGAATTCAGTGACCGGATATGCAAGTCCTCTTCAAATTTCAAGTCAATTGGATGAAAATTGAGGATTTTAGAAATTTGGCCTATGTTGACCTTTAGGCCTGTTGACCTTTTGGCCTATGTTGACTTCAAGAATACTTGGTGATTGAATTCAGTGACCAGATATGCAAGTCCTCTTCAAATTTCAAGCCAATTGGATGAAAATTGAGGATTTTAGAAATTTGGCCTATGTTGACCTTTTGGCCGATGTTGACCTCAAAAATACTTGGTGGTTGAATTCAGTGACGATATATGCAAGTCCTCTTCAAATTTCCTGTCAATTGGATGAAGAGGATTTTAGAAATTTGGCCTATGTTGACCTTTTGGCCTATGTTGACCTCGAGAATACTTTGTGGTTGAATTCAGTGACCAGATATGCAAGTCCTCTTCAAATTTCAAGTGAATCGGATGAAAATTGAGGATTTTAGAAATTTAGCAAAGTTGGTGACTTTTGGCCTATGTTGACCTGTTGACCCCAAAAACAATAGGCTTCTGGCTTTTGACCAACTCTACCATTTGGTGACGTTTTGTGAAGATCGGTAGAAAATTGTGACCTGTAGGCCGGTGACAAACAAACAAGAAGACGTCATGCGTAGCACGATACTTGCAAAATCCGCCCTCCCCCAAAAGTTTTCCAATGATACATGATGGCCTATGGTGACCTCAAAAATACTCGGTAGTTGAATTCAGTAACCAGATATGCAAGTCCTCTTCAAATTTCACATCAATTAGATGAAAATTTCAGATTTTAGAAATGTGGCCTATGTTGACCTTTTGGCCGATGTTGACCTCAAATATACTTGGTGGTTGAATTCAGTGACCAGATGTGCAAGTCCTCTTCAAATTTCAAGTCAATTGGAAGAAAATTGAGGATTTTAGAAATTTGGCCTATGTTGACCTTTTGGCCTATGTTGACCTTTTGGCCTATGTTGACCTCAAATATACTTGGTGGTTGAATTCAGTGACCAGATATGCAAGTCCTCTTCAAATTTCAAGTCAATTGGATGAAAATTGAGGATTTTAGAAATTTGTCCTATGTTGACCTTTTGGCCTATGTTGACCTAAAATATAATTTGTGGTTGAATTCAGTGACGAGATATGCAAGTCCTTTTCAAATTTCAAGTCAATTGGATGAAAATTGAGGATTTTAGAAATTTGTCCTATGTTGACCTTTTGGCCTATTTTTTATTTTATTTTATTTTATTTTATTTTTTTTTTATTTTTTTTTTTGTATACAAGATCGAGGCTCGTGAAAGAGCGAACATTAAACACACAGAAAGACAAACCGACACATAAACATATAACATAGGGAGCGGTAGACAAGATGGGGAGAGAGGGGGAAGGACACAAACACAACATTTGAGAGCAGGGACCGAGAGACATGGAGACATCGAGAGATCTGTGGGAGGGAGAGGGCTTTGGGGGGGGGGGCGGCGTGGGAAGGGGGCAGTGGGAGAGGTATAAAACATATGGACACTGCCAGGACTTCCAGGAAAGAAGTTGGAATTTCAAACAAGGTGGATCTGGGGTGAATTAGCGGGGGTAGAAAAGATCAAGGTTTTGGATGGGGGAAGATAAGAGATGGTGGTGAACAGCTGTTTTAAAGACCTGGAGGGAGGAGTGGGATTGAAGGGAGTGAGGGAGTTTGTTCCAGAGGCGGGAGAAAAGAGGAATGAAAGAGTGAAGGTGAGCGGAGAGCCGAGATTTCGGCAGTTTAACCATCAGAGGGTTGCTGGCAGATCTTGTGCGACCTGTAGGAATATTTGGGGGACAGAGCACAGAGAGAGCTGGGGGTGCAAGGCCGGAGAGGAGTCGGTAGAAGACAGAAAGACCACCTACCTGCCTGCGGTGAGTGAGTGAAAGGCCCTCAGAGATAGCTTCATCGCGGGAGATTCCAATAATTCTGAAAGCTTTGGTTTCAACAGCGTGAAGCCGAGCTAGGTGTGAGGCAGGAGCACCGGCCCATAGGGGAGAACAGTATTCCATTGAGCTGCGGATGAAAGCCTTGTATGTGGTGAGGTGCTCAGGTGTGCCGAGGAAGGACTTCGCACGACGGAGGATGCCCAGTCGGCGACTGGCTTTGGAGGCCAGCTTGGAAATGTGGTTTTCCCAAGAAAGATCATGGCAGATAGTGAGACCCAAAATCTTGAGCGACAGAACTTCTTGGAGAGGATTGTTGAGAAAGTAGATGGGAGGGTTGTCCAGTCGATCTTTTCGGAGAGACATAGTAAGAGTGTGAGATTTGTCAGGATTGAAAGACATGTTCCACTTGTTTGACCAGTCTGATTTTGTCCAGGTCTTCAGAGAGTGAGGAGGCAGCAGACTGCCGATCTGAGGGAAGAGGAATGGAGCGGCAGAGAGTGGAGTCATCACCAAAGAGATAGAGAGGATTTTCGAGAGAGTCAGAGAGATCATTGATGAAGACCAGAAAAAGCACGGGGCCCAGAACACTGCCTTGGGGAACTCCAGCCTGAACAGGAAGAGGAGATGAGAGAAACCCATTCAGGGCCACACGTTGACGACGACTAGAGAGGAAGTCCGCCAGCCATGCGTGGAGATTTCCATGGATACCAAAGGAGGAGAGCTTGGTGAGCAGAGCAGGGTGCCAGACCGTGTCGAAGGCACGTGATATGTCGAGGGAGACAGCTCTAATTTCCTGTTTGGCATTGAGTACCTCCATCCATTGTTGAGACAGCAGAAGCAGCATGTCCAGAGTAGAGTGACCTGGTCTGAAACCAAATTGATGATCAGAGATCAAGCCATTGGAGAAGAGGAAAGATTTCATATCAGAAGCAATGATGGATTCCATGACTTTGCTGATAATTGGGAGAAGGCTGATTGGTCTGTAGTTGCTAGGATCTGTTTTTGCACCTTTTTTGTGCAAAGCGGTGATGTTGGCTGATTTCCAAGCAGATGGCAGTTGACCTTGAGCAAAAGAGAGGGTGAAGAGAACAGAGAGAGGGTGAGATAGAGCAGCAGAGCAGGATTTTAGGACCCGTGGGCTGATGCCGTCGGGTCCAGTTGCAGAATCAGAGTCGAGGGTTGACAGAAACTTTTCCACCTTGTCAGGAGGAAAGGACACGGAGTCCAGGAGCAGCAGGGTACGACTGGGTATGGTGGGTTCAGAGAGGGATGGGTTTGGGACACAAGATTTAGAGGCAAACACAGAGTTGAGGCATTCAGCTTTTTCACGTGCGGAGTCAGCTGTGTAGCCGTTTGAGGTAAGGGAGGGGATGGAGGGGGAACAAACACCAGAAACGGATTTGACCAGACGCCACCAGGATTTGGAAGAGGGAGACAGATAAGAGAGTTCGGTCTTGAGAACGGAGAGATATTGTTTCCTGGCTCTCCTGAGGGTGGACACACACTTGTTTCGGGCTTTGTGAAAGGAAATGAGATTTCCTTCCGTTGGATTTGCTTTCCAGGAGACGAAGGCAAGTTGTTTCTGGGCAACAGCCTCACCACAAGATTCCGTGTACCATGGACGGGAGGAAGGGTATGACAACTGAAGACGAGATGGGATAAATCTGTGCATGAGAGAGAGCAATTTACTTTGGAAGAATTCCCAGGATGAGTTGATGTCAGAGGTGGTAGAGATGGGAGACCAGTCCAGATGATTGATGGCTGCTTGAAGACCGTGCCAGTTGGCCTGAGTGAAATGCCAGACTCGTCGACGCTGAGCAGGCTCCCTGAGGATGGTCAGCGAGATGTCCACTTTAACAAGGACATGATCAGATGATCCGATCGGAGCAGAAGAAGAGCAGCAGACATTTTCAGGGAAGTTAGTCATAACCAAGTCCAGAAGAGAAGATGTTCCGTTGACTGAGATCCGGGTCGGGAAATTGACAGATTGTGTCAGTCCCAGTGAGTCGCAGAAGTCCTTTGCTGAGGAGCCATGGCTGGTGAGAGAGGTACTGGTACATTAACATTGAAGGTTAATGAGTGAAAACTATCTGGGGAAATGGGGGAGAAACACGTGGTCGAAGAACGAACGAACGAATAAGAATGAATAAACGAATGAGAACAGAGAAGGAAATGTTTTTTTTTTTTTTTTTTTTTTTTGAGTTGAGATTTACACAAGGAAGTAGGCTATGGGTGAAAAGACTGGGAATACAGAGAACGAAAGTTATTGGATCACAAACGACGGACCACTGAGAGAAAAACAAAGCCTCAAGGTTGTACAGTGCACACTGTACGAGGCCTTGCTTGTTCACCTAAAATATAATTTGTGGTTGAATTCAGTGACGAGATATGCAAGTCCTTTTCAAATTTCAAGTCAATTGGATGAAAATTTAGGATTTTGGGAAATTTGGCCTATGTTGACCTCAAAAATGCTTGGTGGTTGAATTCAGTGACCAGATATGCAAGTGGTCTTCAAATTTCAAGTCAATCGGATGAAAATTGAGGATTTTAGAAATTTAGCAAAATTGGTGACCTTTGGCCTATGTTGACCTTTTGACCTATTGACCCCAAAAACAATAGGCTTCTGGCATTTGACCAACTCTACCATTTGGTGAAGTTTGGTGAAGATCGGTTGAAAATTGTGACCTGTAGGCCGGTGACAAACAAACAGACAAACAAACAGACAGACAGACAGACAGACAGACAGAACCACAAACACAACCGATCAATATACTTGAAAAATCTTCAATTTTGCAAGTAACAAACAAGAAGACGTCATGCGTAGCACGATACTTGCAAAATCCGCCCTCCCCCAAAAGTTTTCCAATGATACATGATGGCCTATGTTGACCTTTTGGCCTATGGTGACCTCAAAAATACTTGGTGGTTGAATTCAGTAACCAGATATGCAAGTCCTCTTCAAATTTCACATCAATTAGATGAAAATTTAGGATTTTAGAAATGTGGCCTATGTTGACCTTTTGGCCGATGTTGACCTCAAATATACTTGGTGGTTGAATTCAGTGACCAGATATGCAAGTCCTCTTCAAATTTAAAGTCAATTGGATGAAAATTGAGGATTTTCGAAATTTGGCCTATGTTGACCTTTTGGCCTATGTTGACCTTTTGACCTATGTTGCCCTCAAAAATACTAGGTGGTTGAATTCAGTGACCAATTATGCAAGTCCTCTTCAAATTTCAAGTCAATTGGATGAAAATTGAGGATTTTAGAAATTTGGCCTGTGTTGACCTTTTGGCTGATGTTGACCTCAAAGGTACTTAGTGGTTGAATTCAGTGACCAGATATGCAAGTCCTCTTCAAATTTCAAGTCAATTGGATGAAAATTGAGGATTTTAGAAATTTGGCCTATGTTGACCTTTTGGCCTATGTTCACCTAAAATATAATTTGTGGTTGAATTCAGTGATGAGATATGCAAGTCCTTTTCAAATTTCAAGTCAATTGGATGAAAATTGAGGATTTTAGAAATTTGGCCTATGTTGACCATTTGGCCTATGGTGACCTCAAAAATGCTTGGTGGTTGAATTCAGTGACCAGATATGCAAGTGGTCTTCAAATTTCAAGTCAATCGAATGAAAATTGAGGATTTTAGAAATTTAGCAAAGTTGGTGACCTTTGGCCTATGTTGACCTATTGACCCCAAAAACAATAGGCTTCTGGCATTTGACCAACTCTACTATTTGGCGAAGTTTGGTGAAGATCGGTTGAAAATTGTGACCTGTAGGCCGGTGACAAACAAACAGACAAACAAGAAGACGTCATGCGTAGCATGATACTTGAAAAATCCACCCTCCCCCAAAAGTTTTCCAATGATACATGATGGCCTATGTTGACCTTTTGGCCTATGGTGACCTCAAAAATACTTGGTGGTTGAATTCAGTAACCAGATATGCAAGTCCTCTTCAAATTTCACATCAATTAGATGAAAATTTAGGATTTTAGAAATGTGGCCTATGTTGACCTTCCCATGTTGACCTCAAATATACTTGGTGGTTGAATTCAGTGACCAGATATGCAAGTCCTCTTCAAATTTCAAGTCAATTGGATGAAAATTGAGGATTTTAGAAATTTGGCCTATGTTGACCTTTTGGCCTATGTTGGCCTCAAAGATACTTGGTGGTTGAATTCAGTGACCAGATATGCAAGTCCTCTTCAAATTTCAAGTCAATCGGATGAAAATTGAAGATTTTAGAAATTTGGCCTATGTTGACCATTTGGCCTATGTTGACCATTTGGCCTATGTTGACCTTTTGGCCTATGTTGACCTTTTGGCCTATGTTGACATCAAATATACTTTGTGGTTGAATTCAGTGACCAGATATGCAAGTCCTCTTCAAATTTCAAGTCAATTGGATGAAAATTGAGGATTTTAGAAATTTGGCCTGTGTTGACCTTTTGGCTGATGTTGACCTCAAAGGTACTTAGTGGTTGAATTCAGTGACCAGATGTGCAAGTCCTCTTCAAATTTCAAGTCAATTGGATGAAAATTGAGGATTTTAGAAATTTGGCCTATGTTGACCTTTTGGCCTATGTTCACCTAAAATATAATTTGTGGTTGAATTCAGTGACGAGATATGCAAGTCCTTTTCAAATTTCAAGTCAATTGGATGAAATTTGAGGATTTTATAAATTTGGCCTATGTTGACCATTTGGCCTATGTTGACCTCAAGAATACTTGGTGGTTGAATTCAGTGACCAGATGTGCAAGTCCTCTCCAAATTTCAAGTCAATTGGATGAAAATTGAGGATTTTAGAAATTTGGCCTATGTTGACCATTTGGCCTATGTTGACCTCAAAAATGCTTGGTGGTTGAATTCAGTGACCAGATATGCAAGTGGTCTTCAAATTTCAAGTCAATCGAATGAAAATTGAGGATTTTAGAAATTTAGCAAAGTTGGTGACCTTTGGCCTATGTTGACCTATTGACCCCAAAAACAATAGGCTTCTGGCATTTGACCAACTCTACTATTTGGCGAAGTTTGGTGAAGATCGGTTGAAAATTGTGACCTGTAGGCCGGTGACAAACAGACAAACAAGAAGACGTCATGCGTAGCATGATACTTGAAAAATCCACCCTCCCCCAAAAGTTTTCTAATGATACATGATGGCCTATGTTGACCTTTTGGCCTATGGTGACCTCAAATATACTTGGTGGTTGAATTCAGTGACCAGATATGCAAGTCCTCTTCAAATTTCAAGTCAATTGGATGAAAATTGAGGATTTTAGAAATTTGGCCTATGTTGACCTTTTGGCCTATGTTGACCTTTTGGCCTATGTTGACCTCAAAAATGCTTGGTGGTTGAATTCAGTGACCAGATATGCAAGTGGTCTTCAAATTTCAAGGCAATCGGATGAAAAGAGGATTTTATAAATTTAGCAAAGTTGGTGACCTTTGGCCTATGTTGACCTTTTGACCTATTGACCCCAAAAACAATAGGCTTCTGGCATTTGACCAACTCTACCATTTGGTGAAGATCGGTTGAAAATTGTGCCCTGTAGGCCGGTGACAAACAAACAGACACACAGACAGAACCACAAACACAACCGACCAATATACTTGAAAAATCTTGGATTTTGCAAGTAACAAAGAAGAAGACGTCATGCGTAGCACGATACTTGCAAAATCCCCCACCCCCCCAAAGTTTTCCATTGATACAGCAAATTGTCCATTTCATGAAGATTAAAATTTACAATCTTGATCAAAGCTCGGGTCAACAGGATGAAAATTGACGATTTTTCAGATGAAAAATGATGATTTTGGAAATTTGGCCTTGAGCTGACCTTTTGACCTCAAAAATAGTTAGTTTCCCTATTTAGTGACTCGATGTGCAAATGCTGTTCAATTTTCAAGTCAATCGGAAGAAAATTGAGGATATTAAAAATTTGGCCTATGTTGACCTCAAAAATAGATGGTGGTTGAATTCAGTGACCATCTATCTATAATTCCAGCAATCTCTGTGTGTCTGTGTGTCTGTGTGTCTGTGTGTCTGTGTGTCTGTGACCGCTGTTTCTCGACAACCACGGGTCCGATATACTTTAAACTTGCCAGGTATATTGCTGGGGACCCGAGGATGTGCCTTTTCAAGGTTTCAAATTAATCGGAGAAGTACTTACCGAGCTATGTCCAAAAAACGCTTCAACCAATCAGAGAGCAGCGAGCTATCACGTGTGCCGAACGTGGCGATCAGACTCTGCCTCGGACGGCACATTTGAGAGCGTATTCATTTATTTCACGTTGGAAAACTATGTTGCCGTTAAACTATGTTTTAAAAAACTAAAACCAAATCATTCATTTGCGATTTGCGACCTTCCGGACAGTGAAGACTTCACTTCCGGCAGCCAATCACAGAACGCTTTGTTGCGTAGGCGTGGCCGATGTGAGAGCGAGCGTGTGCGCCATTACGTGCCTTTTCAAGGTTTCATATTAATCGGAGGAGTAGTTACCGAGCTATGGCGATTTCTTTACCAAACTCCGCAAGCCGTTCGCTTTGGACCAAACCATTTCATGTAAATAGAGGGGGGGGATTGTCACCGTACTCGCAAGCCGTTCGCTTTGGACCAAACCATTTCATGTAAATAGAGGGGGGGGGGATATAATTTTAGATATATATATAGTACGGGCATTGGCAAGGAACGGGCACCCACGTACGGGCAATGCCCTAGTATATATAAATCCTCTTAGAAGTTTAAGTCTATCAAATGAAAATTGGTGATTTTAGAAATTTGGCCTATGTTGACCTCAAATATACTTGGTGGTTGAATTGAGTGACCAGATATGCAAGTCCTCTTCAAATTTCAAGTCAATTGGATGAAAATTGAGGATTTTTGAAATTTGGCCTATGTTGACCTTTTGGCCTATGTTGACCTCAAAAATACTTGGTGGTTGAATTCAGTGACGATATATGCAAGTCCTCTTCAAATTTCCTGTCAATTGGATGAAAAGAGGATTTTAGAAATTTGGCCTATGTTGACCTTTTGGCCTATGTTGACCTCGAGAATACTTTGTGGTTGAATTCAGTGACCGGATATGCAAGTCCTCTTCAAATTTCAAGTCAATTGGATGAAAATTGAGGATTTTAGAAATTTGGCCTATGTTGACCATTTGGTCTATGTTGACCTCAAGAATACTTTGTGGTTGAATTCAGTGACCAGATATGCAAGTCCTCTTCAAATTTCAAGTCAATTGGATGAAAATTGAGGATTTTAGAAATTTGGCCTATGTTGACCTTTTGGCCTATGTTCACCTAAAATATAATTTGTGGTTGAATTCAGTGATGAGATATGCAAGTCCTTTTCAAATTTCAAGTCAATTGGATGAAAATTGAGGATTTTAGAAATTTGGCCTATGTTGACCATTTGGCCTATGGTGACCTCAAAAATGCTTGGTGGTTGAATTCAGTGACCAGATATGCAAGTGGTCTTCAAATTTCAAGTCAATCGAATGAAAATTGAGGATTTTAGAAATTTAGCAAAGTTGGTGACCTTTGGCCTATGTTGACCTATTGACCCCAAAAACAATAGGCTTCTGGCATTTGACCAACTCTACTATTTGGCGAAGTTTGGTGAAGATCGGTTGAAAATTGTGACCTGTAGGCCGGTGACAAACAGACAAACAAGAAGACGTCATGCGTAGCATGATACTTGAAAAATCCACCCTCCCCCAAAAGTTTTCTAATGATACATGATGGCCTATGTTGACCTTTTGGCCTATGGTGACCTCAAATATACTTGGTGGTTGAATTCAGTGACCAGATATGCAAGTCCTCTTCAAATTTCAAGTCAATTGGATGAAAATTGAGGATTTTAGAAATTTGGCCTATGTTGACCTTTTGGCCTATGTTGACCTTTTGGCCTATGTTGACCTCAAAAATGCTTGGTGGTTGAATTCAGTGACCAGATATGCAAGTGGTCTTCAAATTTCAAGGCAATCGGATGAAAAGAGGATTTTATAAATTTAGCAAAGTTGGTGACCTTTGGCCTATGTTGACCTTTTGACCTATTGACCCCAAAAACAATAGGCTTCTGGCATTTGACCAACTCTACCATTTGGTGAAGATCGGTTGAAAATTGTGCCCTGTAGGCCGGTGACAAACAAACAGACACACAGACAGAACCACAAACACAACCGACCAATATACTTGAAAAATCTTGGATTTTGCAAGTAACAAAGAAGAAGACGTCATGCGTAGCACGATACTTGCAAAATCCCCCACCCCCCCAAAGTTTTCCATTGATACAGCAAATTGTCCATTTCATGAAGATTAAAATTTACAATCTTGATCAAAGCTCGGGTCAACAGGATGAAAATTGACGATTTTTCAGATGAAAAATGATGATTTTGGAAATTTGGCCTTGAGCTGACCTTTTGACCTCAAAAATAGTTAGTTTCCCTATTTAGTGACTCGATGTGCAAATGCTGTTCAATTTTCAAGTCAATCGGAAGAAAATTGAGGATATTAAAAATTTGGCCTATGTTGACCTCAAAAATAGATGGTGGTTGAATTCAGTGACCATCTATCTATAATTCCAGCAATCTCTGTGTGTCTGTGTGTCTGTGTGTCTGTGACCGCTGTTTCTCGACAACCACGGGTCCGATATACTTTAAACTTGCCAGGTATATTGCTGGGGACCCGAGGATGTGCCTTTTCAAGGTTTCAAATTAATCGGAGAAGTACTTACCGAGCTATGTCCAAAAAACGCTTCAACCAATCAGAGAGCAGCGAGCTATCACGTGTGCCGAACGTGGCGATCAGACTCTGCCTCGGACGGCACATTTGAGAGCGTATTCATTTATTTCACGTTGGAAAACTATGTTGCCGTTAAACTATGTTTTAAAAAACTAAAACCAAATCATTCATTTGCGATTTGCGACCTTCCGGACAGTGAAGACTTCACTTCCGGCAGCCAATCACAGAACGCTTTGTTGCGTAGGCGTGGCCGATGTGAGAGCGAGCGTGTGCGCCATTACGTGCCTTTTCAAGGTTTCATATTAATCGGAGGAGTAGTTACCGAGCTATGGCGATTTCTTTACCAAACTCCGCAAGCCGTTCGCTTTGGACCAAACCATTTCATGTAAATAGAGGGGGGGGATTGTCACCGTACTCGCAAGCCGTTCGCTTTGGACCAAACCATTTCATGTAAATAGAGGGGGGGGGGGATATAATTTTAGATATATATATAGTACGGGCATTGGCAAGGAACGGGCACCCACGTACGGGCAATGCCCTAGTATATATAAATCCTCTTAGAAGTTTAAGTCTATCAAATGAAAATTGGTGATTTTAGAAATTTGGCCTATGTTGACCTCAAATATACTTGGTGGTTGAATTGAGTGACCAGATATGCAAGTCCTCTTCAAATTTCAAGTCAATTGGATGAAAATTGAGGATTTTTGAAATTTGGCCTATGTTGACCTTTTGGCCTATGTTGACCTCAAAAATACTTGGTGGTTGAATTCAGTGACGATATATGCAAGTCCTCTTCAAATTTCCTGTCAATTGGATGAAAAGAGGATTTTAGAAATTTGGCCTATGTTGACCTTTTGGCCTATGTTGACCTCGAGAATACTTTGTGGTTGAATTCAGTGACCGGATATGCAAGTCCTCTTCAAATTTCAAGTCAATTGGATGAAAATTGAGGATTTTAGAAATTTGGCCTATGTTGACCATTTGGTCTATGTTGACCTCAAGAATACTTTGTGGTTGAATTCAGTGACCACATATGCAAGTCCTCTTCTAATTTCAAGTCAATCGGATGAAAATTGAGGATTTTAGAAATTTAGCAAACTTGGTGACCTTTGGCCTATGTTGACCTATTGACCCCAAAAACAATAGGCTTCTTGCCTTTGACCAACTCTACCATTTGGTGAAGTTTCATGAAGATCGGTTTTAAAATGTGACCTGTAGGCCGGTGACAAACAAACAAACAAGAAGACGTCATGCGTCGCACGATACTTGCAAAATCCGCCCTCCCCCACCCCCCCAAAAGTTTACCATTGATACAGCAAATTGTCCATTTCATGAAGATTTAAATTTACAATCTTGATCAAAGCTCGGGTTAACAGGATGAAAAGTGACGATTTTTCAGATGAAAATTGAGGATTTTAGAAATTTGGCCTATGTTGACCTTTTGGCCTATGTTCACCAAAAATATAATTTGTGGTTGAATTCAGTGAACAGATATGCAAGTCCTTTTCAAATTTCAAGTCAATCGGATGAAAATTGGGGATTTTAGAAATGTAGCAAATTTGGTGACCTTTGGCCTATGTTGACATATTGACCCCAAAAACAATAGGCTTCTGGCTTTTGACCAACTCTACCATTTGGGGAAGTTTGGTGAAGATCGGTTGAAAATTGTGACCTGTTGGCCGGTGACAAACAAACAAACAGACAGAATCACAAACACAACCGACCAATATACTTGAAAAATCTTCGATTTTGCAAGTAACAAACAGACAGAACCACAAACACAACCGACCAATATACATACTTGAAAAATCTTCGATTTTGCAAGTAATAAACAAGAAATATGTCGTGCATAGCACGATACGTGCGATATCCCTAAAATAAGTTGTTGGCCTATGATGACCTCAAAAATAATTGGTAGTTAAATACAGTGACGAGGTATGCAAATACTCTTAAAATTTCAAATCAATCAGATGAAAATTGAGGATTTTAGAAACTTGGCCTATGTTGACCTCAAAAATAGTTGGGGGTTGAATTCAGTGACCAGATATGCAAATCCTCTTCAAATTTCAAGTGAATTGGATGAAAATTAAGCATTTTATAAATTTAACAAAGTTGGTGACCTATGGCCTATGTTGACCTATTAATGATGTTGAGTCTCCTCGGGCAATGATGGCATTGCCTTTCTATGGCTGGTACACACGGTCGAGTGTGTGGTTATAGAGGGGGGAGGGAAGAGGGCAGGGTCACCACTCCTCTCCTGACCTATTAACCTTTTGACCCCAAAAACAATAAGCTTATTCCTTTTGACCAACTCTACCGTTTGGTGAAGTTTCATGAAGATCGGTTGAAAATTGTGAACTGTAGACGACTGACATGCAGACAGACAGACAAACAGACAGACAGAATTATGCAAAAGACCAACCAATATACAGTACTTGAAAAAATCTTCTATTTTTGCAAGTAATAAACAAGACTTCATGCAGAGCACGATACTTGCAAAATCCAACCCCCTCCCCCAAAAAGGTTGCCATTGTTCCATCAAATTGTCCATTTCATAAAGATCAATATCAATATCAAATCATTGACGATCTTGATCAAAGCTCAGGTCAAGAGGATGAAAAGTGACGATTTTTCAGATGCAAATTGATGATTTTGGAAGTTTGAACTCGAGTTGACTTTTTTCTTCTTTTTTTTGTATACAGGTTCGACGCTCGTGAAAGAGCTAACATTTATCACACAAAAAATCAAAACAGACACACAAAGTATATAATAAGAGGAGCTATATAATAAGGGGAGCGGTAGACAAGATGGGGAGAAGGGGAAGCACACAAACACAATATTTGAGAGCAGGAACATCGGGAGATCTGTGGAAGCGAGAGGGCTTGGGGGGAGGAGGTGTGGGAAGGGGGAGGGGAGGAGGCATGGGAAGGGGGGGGGCGTGGGAAGGGGGGGCGGGTGTGAGAAGTATAAAACACAAGGACTTCCAGGAAAAAAGTTGGTATTTCAAAAAAGTGGAATTGGGGTGAAATTAGCGGGGGTAGAAAAGATCAAGGTTTTGTGTGGGGGAAGATAAGAGATGGTGGTGAACAGCTGTTTTAAAGACCTGGAGGGAGGAGTGGGATTGAAGAGAGTGAGGGAGTTTGTTCCAGAGGTGGGAGAAAAGAGGAATGAAAGAGTGAAGGTGAGCAGAGTGTTGATTTTGGTAGTTTCACTAGAAGAGGGTTGCTGGCAGTTCGTGTGCGACCTGTAGAAGTATTTGGGGGGGGGCAGAGCACAGAGACGGGGCTGGGGGGACTAGGCCAGAGAGGAGTTTATTGACCTTTTGGCCTATGTTGATCTCACAAATAGTTCGTGGTTGAATTCAGTTAGCCAATATGTAAATCCTATTCAAATTTCAAGTCAATCAATCGGATGAAAATTGATGATTTTAGATATTCGAAAAAAAAAAAATGTGGTTGACCCTTTGACCTCAAAAATATATAGGATTTTGTCGGACCACGAACTCTATCATTTGGTGAATTTTCGTGAAGATTGGTTTAAAATTGTGACCTGTATGCAAGTATAAGTGAGCGGACACACAAACACACACACAAACCGGAGTGATCAACATACTTGCACAAAATTGCCAAGTAATAACAAACGCAACTGACCAATATACTTGAAAAATCTTCGATTTTGCAAGTAGCAAACAAACAACCGTAAATAAATAAAGATAAATAAATGACATGCAAACAGAGAAATCAATCAATTAGCCCAGCAAAGGAGCCTGACCAAGTACGGTAGCCAAGCTATCCTGCAAGATGGCCTAAAGCAACGTGTCATCTAAAAAGCACTTCCAGTCGCGAATTGGGCTTTAAAACATACAATTAACAGCAATATAAATATTATTCGCAGAAATCTTGGAATATACAATTTTAAATGGACAATTTGACCAATTCCACCCATAGCTCTCAACCCTCCCCTACCCCCCGCCCCCCTCACCTTTTCCCCTCCTCCCACACCGAGTTTTCTCATCGCCGTCCATCTATTTGGCTTTGGGTGTGGGATAGCCCAGTTTACTTCGCAACAAAACACTTCCCTTAAAACAGCAATGCTGAACCACTTACCGTCGTGAGGAAGTTCCAGAAAGGGTGCATTACGAACACGGACAGGGGATTTGTGTCCACAGCGCTGTACTGGACAATGATATGGAACAATGTACAGTTATGTGTGGAATACTGCAAAGAAATACTTCATGAAGTATCAGTTAGGATTGATTATTATGGATACTTTTATCAGAAACCCAGTGTGGTTAGAAATGGGTATGGCTTAGGAGGTACACATTGACATTTCATCCGAAGTACTTTGTGATATCAAGTACTTTGCCCCTCGGTGATATCAAGTGACAGGATAGGCCAGTGGTTAAGTGCTAGAACTTGGTGAAGTTCGATTCCTGCTGGAGATTATGCAAACAAAAGGGGGCCTGGACAATGGAATGCACATTGGTTTGCTGTACAAAAAACAAAAATACAAAATACAATTTGCTCAACACAAAAAAACATCATGCAGCTATAAATTGTAAACCATAACAAGGTTATAGTTACCGACTTCCTCTACTCTTTTAGCCAAGGTGTGCCTCTCAACGGAATCACATAATGTCCTTTCCCTGGAAAGGCTGGAGTGCCTCTACATGGTGTTCTGGGCCCCATCCTATTCGTAATCTTCATCAACGATCTCTCTAGGAAATCCTCTAGCCCTTTGCTGATGGCACCTTCCCTCTGCCGTGACATACACTACATGGCCAAAAGTATACGGACACCCCTTCTCATGAGTGGATTCGGCCGTTTCAGCCGCACCCATCGCTGACATGTACATATTGTCGCGTGACTACCCTCTGGTGAACACCGCAGGGTGACACGGATGACCAAACGAGCTTAATACTCCGAAGCATTCAATCCAAAAATGTCGGTATTCTTTATACGCGAGGGAAAGGGGGATGATGAACTTACCTGGACGGCCTCCACCCGACGTATTCACACCTGGATAAATTAACTCAAACAACACAGAATTAAAATGTACAAAAATACCGGATTTATTAAAGAAAATGCCGGTAACAAAGAAAACACGATAAACTATATTCCTAATTGGAGCGCTCCCGCACAGACTCAAATACAAACAATGGGAAAAATAACTGAAAATAAATGTGTGTCATTTAGTGGACACCTAGCTCAAATCGGCTGGTGTATCTCATCAGGAATCGTCAAAAATAGTCTGAGGCCTTGGCAGGAAAATGCGCATGGTTTGGGCTAGGCCCCTTAGTTCCAGTGAAGGGAAATCTCAACGCTACAGCATACAATGACATTCTAGACAATTGTGCGCTTCCAACTTTGTGGCAACAGTTTGGAGAAGGCCCTTTCCTGTTTCAGCATGATAATGCCCCCGTGCACAAAGCGAAGTCCACACAGAAATGGTTTGTCGAGATCGGTATGGAAGAACTTGACTGGCCTGCACAGAGCTCTCCCCTCAACCCCATCAAACACCTTTGGGATGAATTGGAACGCCGACTGAGAGCCAGGCCTAATCGCCCAACATTAGTGCCCGACCTCACTAATGCTCTTGTGGCTGAATAGAAGCAAACCCCTGCAGCAATGTTTCAACATCTTGTGGAAAGCATTCCCAGAAGAGTGGAGGCTGTTATTATAATAATAATAATAATAATAATAATAATAAAGGAGTCTTATATGGCCCCATCAAGCAGAGTTAACGACACTCGTGGCGCTTTACATTATCATGCGAACGCACACACACCGCACACACATACACATACACACACACAGAGACACCTTCACTCTTGTCCTATTCCTCTCCCTCCCCATTCAAAACCCACAGATGTGTACTCTCCCCCTCTTCCCTCTTCCCCCTCCCCCTCTTCCCCCTCCCTCCCCCACACACGTACACAGACATACTCTCGATCTCCGTCCCACCTCAAACCAAAGGGAAAACAGGACTTAGACTTTGAAAGACTTGTGAAACAGATAGGTTTTGAGGGAGGTTTTAAAGGCAGGAAGAGAGTCAACATGTCGAACAGAGGAAGGCAAGTCATTCCAGAGCAGAGGTGCAGCAAAGGAAAAGGATTTCTCGCCAAACGACTTGGTGCTGGTGCGCGGCGGCTCTAAGGTCATAGAGTCGTCACTTGAACGAAGCCGTCGTCGAGGTTCATAGAGAGTGAGCAAATCGGAGAGATAGTGAGGTCCCGTTCCACACAATGATTTATAACATAGTGTGCAAATTTTGTATTGCACACGAGCAGAGACAGGCAGCCAGTGTAAAGATTCAAGAAGCGGAGTAACATGGTCAGACTTCTTCGCCTTACAGACAAGACGAGCGGCAGAGTTTTGAACCTTTTGTAACTTATCCAAGAGAAACTGAGGGCAGCCAGCATACAAAGAATTACAATAGTCTAGCCTTGAGAGGACAAGGGCACAGACCAGAGTTAGAGCAGCTTGAGGAGTAAGAAAGTGGCGAATGGATGCGATCTTTCGCAGCTGAAAGTATGCCGATTTGCAAGTTTGAAGTACTTGCTTGGAAAATGTCATGTTACAGTCGAAAACCAGACCAAGGTTCTTGGCCGACGAAACAAAGTTTACATCGGTTTCACCAACATGAATAGTGGTAGGAAGTGAACATTGTAGAGGACATCTGTGCGATCTTACAATCATAGACTGTTTTAGCATCGTTCAGCTGAAGTTTGTTTTAGCAGAAATGGGGGGGGGGGGACCAACTCCATAGTAATGCCCATGATTTTGGAATGAGATGTTCGACGAGCACATACGGGTGTGATGTTTGGGTGTCCACATACTTTTGGCCATGTAGTGTACCTCATCCTACAGACAGGCACCAGCCTCTACCCTCTTTAGACCTTGACAAAATCACAAACTGCTCAAACACTTTTTTCTTTTTTTTTGTATACTTAGTCGAGGCTCATATAAGAGCTAACATGCAGAACATATAACAAAGGGAGCAGGAGACAAGAAGGGGTGAGAGAGGGAAGCACACCAACAGTAGAGAACAAGACATCAGGACATCTATGGAAGAGAGAGGGTTGGGGCGGGGTTCACGGTATAAACAAAATGGACACGACAGCCAGCTCTCAGGAAAGAAATTGGGAATTTTGAAGGAGGTGGGTTGGGGGGGATTAACAGGGGTAGAAAATATCATTATCTCCCTCTGTCCTCTGCCCCCGTATCCATATCCATCTCTCCAATCATCTTAAAGAAGTCGAGTCTCTCAAACTTTTGGGTCTCACCATCACCATGATATTTCTTGGTCAAAGTCAAACTAAATTTCAAAGTTGGATCCAAAGCCACTGGCTAATTGGACATAATCATCCAAAGTCCTTCCTAGGCACACGTGAACTCCTATCCACCTACAAGGTCTTCAACTGCAGCTTGATGGAGTACTGCTCTCCACTCTAGGCTGGCTCCCTCACCTCATCTTGATGCCCTGGAAATCAAGGCCTTGAATATTATTGGAATCTCCTGTGATGAAGCAGAGTCTCTGGAGCCTATCACTTCCCATTGCAGACAGGTCGGTGGTCTGTCCATCTTTTACCGCCTCCTTTGTGGTCTTGCACCATCTGCTCTTTCCATACTTTTCCCCCTGGCCCCACCACGTTTCTGCAGTTGAAACTCCCAGAATCTGAATCACTGCCCAACTCCACTCATTCATTCCTCTTTTTTCCACACTTGTGGAATCAACTTCCACATTCTCTTCAATCTAATCCTTCCCTCCAGGTCTTCAATCTTGCTGTTGGTGTCCCCCTCCTCTCCCCTCCCTCTCTTTCTGCTGTTCCTTTGGTTCTGTTGCATCCTGATGCATTCAGTGCTATCGCTCTTCCACGAGCTTCGACTTTGCACACAAAGATAATTAAAAACTAGAACGGGCACTCGGTAGAGCGCATACCTTCGCCGCAGCTACTGTTCTGTACTTGGCATGGGAGTGTAGGGAACAGAACAGTGAACAGTTTGGTGCTGATTTCATGCAAATCGGATAAGAATTGACCGAGTTATGACAAAAAACGCACATTTTGCAAGGTCGTGACCCCCCTGACCTTTGACCCCCAACCGCTAACAAGGGTAATGTCTTCACTGGGTCATGTCGTATATCACAAGATCGGGCATTGAATTCTGAACATTTTGGCATTAGTTGCATGCCAATTGGATAAAAATTGACCGCACTATGGTAAAAATACGATTTTGACCTTTTCGTGACCTTGACCTTGACCTTTGACCCGATTGCTCCCTAAATCTAATCAAATGTGTCCCGTATAATAACCAATCATCCCACCAAATTTCATGCAATTCGGTTGAATACTTTTTGAGTTATGCGAATAACATACACACACACAGACATACAAATAAATACACAGCGATCAAAACATAACCTTCCGCTTTTGCGAAGGTAATAAAATCACCTGCCACATGTCCTGACAAGTGTAACCAGTAACCCCACATCAACATCGTCATGACTCATCCAACCTCAACCTACGTCATCTCATCACACATCGAAAATGCATCAATGCATGGTAGGTTTGAAAGGCAGAAAATACATTATCTAAACTCTCAGTATACATTTCCCCCAACACGCCACGACTGCATACTTCACTCGGCCAGTCATCTCCCTCAAAACATAGCTCTGCCTATGACCCAAAACCTAGCTCCGCCTACGACCCAAAACCTAGCTCCGCCTACGACCCAAAACCTAGCTCCGCCTACGACCCAAAACCTAGCTCCGCCTACGACCCAAAACCTAGCTCCGCCTACGACCCAAAACCTAGCTCCGCCTACGACCCAAAACCTAGCTCCGCCTACGACCCAAAACCTAGCTCCGCCGACGACCCAAAACCTAGCAACGCCGACGACCCAAAACCTAGCTCCGCCTACGACCCAAAACCTAGCTCCGCCTACGACCCAAAACCTAGCTCCGCCTACGATCCAAAACCTAGCTCCGCCTACGATCCAAAACCTAGCAACGCCTACGACCCAAAACCTAGCTCCGCCTACGACCCAAAACCTAGCTCCGCCTACGACCCAAAACCTAGCTCCGCCTACGACCCAAAACCTAGCTCCGCCTACGACCCAAAACCTAGCTCCGCCTACGACCCAAAACATAGCTCCGCCTACGACCCAAAACCTAGCTCCGCCTACGACCCAAAACCTAGCTCCGCCTACGACCCAAAACCTAGCTCCGCCTACGACCCAAAACCTAGCTCCGCCTACGACCCAAAACCTAGCTCCGCCTAC
The DNA here is from genome assembly GCF_964187855.1 of Myxine glutinosa. Taxonomy (NCBI): domain Eukaryota; kingdom Metazoa; phylum Chordata; class Myxini; order Myxiniformes; family Myxinidae; genus Myxine; species Myxine glutinosa. The sequence continues at coordinate 61,715,925 of NC_136262.1, read as the reverse complement.
GACCCAAAACCTAGCTCCGCCTACGACCCAAAACCTAGCTCCGCCTACGACCCAAAACCTAGCTCCGCCTACGACCCAAAACCTAGCTCCGCCTACGACCCAAAACCTAGCTCCGCCTACGACCCAAAACCTAGCTCCGCCTACGACCCAAAACCTAGCTCCGCCTACGACCCAAAACCTAGCTCCGCCTACGACCCAAAACCTAGCTCCGCCTACGACCCAAAACCTAGCTCCGCCTACGACCCAAAAACTAGCTCCGCCTACGACCCAAAACCTAGCTCCGCCTACGACCCAAAAACTAGCTCCGCCTGCGACCCAAAAACTAGCTCCGCCTGCGACCCAAAACCTAGCTCCGCCTGCGACCCAAAACCTAGCTCCGCCTACGACCCAAAACCTAGCCCCGCCTACTATCCAAAACCTAGCCCCGCCTACTATCCAAAACCTAGCCCCGCCTACTATCCAAAACCTAGCCCCGCCTACTATCCAAAACCTAGCTCCGCCTACTATCCAAAACCTAGCTCCGCCTACTATCCAAAACCTGGCACCGCCTACTATCCAAAACCTGGCTCCGCCTACGACCCAAAACCTAGCTCCGCCTACTATCCAAAACCTAGCTCCGCCTACTACCCAAAACCTAGCTCCGCCTACGATCCAAAAACTAGCTCCGCCTACTACCCAAAACCTAGCTCCGCCTACGATCCAAAACCTAGCTCCGCCTACGATCCAAAACCAAGCCCCGCCTACTATCTAAAACCTAGCTACGCCTACGATCCAAAACCTAGCTCCGCCTACGACCCAAAACCTAGCCCCGCCTACTACCCAAAACCTAGCTCCGCCTACGATCCAAAACCTAGCTCCGCCTACTCTCCAAAACCTAGCCCCGCCTACGACCCAAAACCTAGCTCCGCCCACGATCCAAAACCTAGCTCCGCCCACGATCCAAAAACTAGCTCCGCCCACGATCCAAAACCTAGCTCCGCCTACGACCCAAAACCTAGCTCCGCCTACGACCCAAAACCTAGCTCCGCCTACGACCCAAAACCTAGCTCCGCCTACGACCCAAAACCTAGCTCCGCCTACGACCCAAAACCTAGCTCCGCCTACGACCCAAAACATAGCTCCGCCTACGACCCAAAACATAGCTCCGCCTACGACCCAAAACATAGCTCCGCCTACGACCCAAAACCTAGCTCCGCCTACGACCCAAAACCTAGCTCCGCCTACGACCCAAAACCTAGCTCCGCCTACGACCCAAAACCTAGCTCCGCCTACGACCCAAAACCTAGCTCCGCCTACGACCCAAAACCTAGCTCCGCCTACGACCCAAAACCTAGCTCCGCCTACGACCCAAAACCTAGCTCCGCCTACGACCCAAAACCTAGCTCCGCCTACGACCCAAAACCTAGCTCCGCCTACGACCCAAAACCTAGCTCCGCCTACGACCCAAAACCTAGCTCCGCCTACGACCCAAAAACTAGCTCCGCCTACGACCCAAAAACTAGCTCCGCCTACGACCCAAAAACTAGCTCCGCCTGCGACCCAAAACCTAGCTCCGCCTACGACCCAAAACCTAGCTCCGCCTACGACCCAAAACCTAGCCCCGCCTACTATCCAAAACCTAGCCCCGCCTACTATCCAAAACCTAGCTCCGCCTACTATCCAAAACCTAGCTCCGCCTACTATCCAAAACCTAGCACCGCCTACTATCCAAAACCTGGCTCCGCCTACGACCCAAAACCTAGCTCCGCCTACTATCCAAAACCTAGCTCCGCCTACTACCCAAAACCTAGCTCCGCCTACGATCCAAAAACTAGCTCCGCCTACTACCCAAAACCTAGCTCCACCTACGATCCAAAACCTAGCTCCGCCTACGATCCAAAACCAAGCCCCGCCTACTATCTAAAACCTAGCTACGCCTACGATCCAAAACCTAGCTCCGCCTACGACCCAAAACCTAGCCCCGCCTACTACCCAAAACCTAGCTCCGCCTACGATCCAAAACCTAGCTCCGCCTACTATCCAAAACCTAGCCCCGCCTACGACCCAAAACCTAGCTCCGCCCACGATCCAAAACCTAGCTCCGCCTACGATCCAAAAACTAGCTCCGCCTACGATCCAAAACCAAGCCCCGCCTACTATCTAAAACCTAGCTGCGCCTACGACACTATTAATGGATCCCTTAGCTCCGAAAGCGTTTAAGAGATCCGCCCCTCACATGCCCTCAAGTCAAAGAACAAACTACCCGCAGGCCACAGCAGTCAAAGTAAATGGTTAATATCGGCAATTAAAAAATTAAACTCAATAAAGGGGACGTTAGTGCTTTTTCACTCCTGAGAGAATACATTAACCTGCATATTCCATTATTAACCCACAGGTGAATAAGTAATAATAAACGAAAGTCCCATTATGATCAGCATCGACTATTATATTAAAGCTTTTTTTCGACAATAAACATAAAGCAAGATTTCGTATTTGATGCGAGGATGAGATAGATCAAAACCTTCAAATCCCCTCTTTTATTTTTACGGAAACATTTAACAAAAAAATGCTTTCCTTCAAATTAAAGTTAACACCAAATTAATAATATGACGCCGGTTAATGTTAATCAGAACAAACCCCAAAACCGCGCTGTCAGCAATTCAAACAGAGAATGAAACTAGCACCGGAAAACCAAAACAAGGTATCTGGAATCAAAAGCTCACCTTGTACCGATCCAAAGCTGCCAGTTGTTTCACCGACAGGTATCGGTGTGAAAGACCCATTGCGATCGCTGACGAGCGTTTCGCGGCTGCTCCGCGTAGCTTCCCGACGGAACCCCGCCCTCACTGCTTTGTCGATCTGTGATTGGCTGCTTCCTAACTTTAAAAGAAATTGATCGTTATAATGAATTATGAACCATTTTCCATATAAATATGCGAAGCACTAAGACACTTTTACTTTTACAAATACATTAAGAGGGCGAAAAATAATTTTCAAAACAGCGAACAGTATGGCCTCTGACCTATACACCGCTCCAGCTGCATTTATATACTGTATATCGCGCCGAGTTTTTAGTGAATGAAAAGCGATATTATCACAACGTTTTCCCGTACATTTCCACATCTTATCCATCGCTTGGAATATATTTGTAAATAGGCCTACATCCAATTTTATTGTTTCACTTTCAGTTTCAGTGGATTATAAAGCTGTGTTTTTAAATTTCCTTGTTTTGAATTTCTCGGCTCAATGAATGGATTTTGAGGTAGAACCGGCAAAAATGTAAGTAAAGATTTTTTTCCCAAATATGCCATATAGAATCCACTATCCGTAATATTGCTTTTGAAGGACAGCGTGCTCCGCAATGCTGCACCTTTTTCTTGCGCAAATCTGGAATACAGGCCATTGTCGGATGCCATTCCATCGGTGTAAAACTCGATCTAGCGTCCAGACACCTCCACCAATAACCCGCTTCACCCTACCTCGACCAATTTGCTGAAATAAACTGGAGACAAAGCTCCACCTTTAAGGGCGTGGTTTAGTGAATTGAAGGCGTGGTTTAATCAAGCGAAGGCGTGGTTTCATGAGGTGAAGGTTTGGTGACGTCATATTTGAGATGTTTCACGATGGAATATAGCAAAGACGAAATACTGTCGGAGTGTAGGTCGAAATACAGATCAAATCAGCCGTCCTACACATAGTATGTAGGATAATGTTTAGAGCGTCCAGCGTTCTAGCCTGAATCCGGGAAAAATCATAGGTTGGCAACCATTGCGCATATTTGATGGTCCCAATAGCCTCCTGTGTTAAAGCTCCTTGCATTGAAGGGAACTTGTATTTCACAGCTGGTGGTGGCGGAGAACAGCCAATCGGATTGCGCGATTATAAACGTCACCTTCGCTTTCTCACATGACTTCAAAGCAGCATTCCCATTGGTCCACATCTCAGCTCGCTGAACGGAATCTGCGATTTACCGGAAGTTGTCGTGACGTGGCGTGTGCTGAACGCTTTCCTCACCAAACCTCACCAGGGTTTGCAGGCACGTGGAATTTGCGCGTTTGAATGTTAAACATAATTGTCTTATTACCTTTTTTCAACGTTGTAATGTTTAACTTTAAGCCCATTGTTTTTTTTTAAATCAACTGATGGGTTTGAGGCCTACAAATACAATATCGTTGGTACGCTATTTACAAACTTCTTAGATGTTAATATCCATAAACTATAGCCATAGGCCTATGTATTTATTGGTTGTGGTTTCGAGATACCTCTGGTTACTTTGTGCTTGAGTAATCAACTAATTGCTTTGCTTCCCTCCCGAACCGAAGGTAAGTAGTAAATACTATACGTGCCAATGTGGTCCATATGTTCTGTTACCCCACCCCAACCCGCCCCCATCCCATCGGGGCATCCTCCCTCCCCGGGTACCCTCAACCCCACTTAGACACGTCGACGTCGATGTGAATATGTACGATCATTGCTTGGGATTCCACGATGATGATGATACCATTTGCGATCTGCAAATTTGAACAAAATTTCACCTGAAACGATGCAGAGCCCCATGGGGTATGTAGATTGCAGTAGATCTGACAATATGAAAGTAAATCTGCATGTGGACACACCCATCCACAGGAGGATACCCTCACCAAATCCAAATTGGTGACACTAATTACCCTCGGGAGTTGTAACCTTGCCCTTCCGGTCCAAAATTGAACAGGACCACCCGATCGTAGCAGAAATATTCAAACAACCCAACTAACTATGCATGACTTTCCGTGTGTGTGTGTGTGTGTGTGTGTGTGTGTGTGTGTGTGTGTGTGTGTGTGTGTGTGTGTGTGTGTGTGTGTGTGTGTGTGTGTGTGTGTGTGTGTGTGTGTGTGTGTGTGTGTGTGTGTGTGTGTGTGTGTGACTGATTTACCAGACTGACTGCCTGGACGCAACTGAGGTTGCGGATCTACTGATGTACCACCTATTGATGTGGATCCGCCGTTTGGAGAGGTCCTGGGCTGAAAGGATTGAAACCTCGAGGAAGAACGGTGCCCAGCTGATGATCCATGCAGTCGGGAAACTAGTCAGTTGCTTACGGGTTAAAGTTCTTGCTTTAGGTGGAGAAACTATGTTTGAGGTTTACAATTTAAACAAAGTTGAATATGGGATGTTGTAAAATTAACATCATTTACAACAATCCATTAAATTATTTAAGTTTAGGAACAACCGATACTGTACAATTAATTGTGTGTGTGTGTGTGTGTGTGTGTGTGTGTGTGTGTGTGTGTGTGTGTGTGTGTGTGTGTGTGTGTATGAAAGAGGGATAGAATTGTAAGGAACAGAAATGAAAAAACCAGGTGTGTTTGTGTGTGTGTGTGTTTTACACTCACCACAAAATGTAATTCAAATAGTCTTTTAAAAACAATTTTCATCATTGAGACAAAAGTGGCAATTTCAAAATTGTTAAACATCATTGTTCTGTTCCTGAACACGAAAACCTCACGGAAATATAGGAACATGAGAGTGCTGTAGTCGGGTTCGTACCATTTCATGTTGATCGAATTACCGAGTGGTGGAAGTAGTTATAAAAACACACACTTAATTGTACAGTATTGGTTGTTCATAAACGAATATAATTTAAAGGATTGCTGCAAGTGATATTAATGTCACAACATCCCATATTCAACTTTATTACCTACGCCACCAAAGGTGGATGGAGGCTGTTTCCACCCCTGTCTGTTTGCTACTTGTATACAAAAACTTTTTTTTCGTCAAGTATGTTGATCATTCCGGTGTGTGTTTGTCTGTCCGCTTATACTTGCATACAGGTCACAATTTTAAACCGATCTTCACAAAACTTCACCAAACGGTAGAGTTCGTGGTCCGACAAAATCCTATATATTTTTGAGGTCAAAAGGTCAACATAGGCCAAAGGTCAACCACTTTTTTTCAAATTCCTAAAATCCTCAATTTTAATCCGACTTGAAATTTGAATAGGATTTACATATCGCCTAACTGAATTCAACCACCAACTATATTTGAGATCAGCATAGGCCAAAAGGTCAACAACAATTTCAAATTTCTAAAATCCTCAATTTTTAATCCGATTCACTTGGAATTTGAATGTGATTTTCATATCAGCCAACTGAATTCAACCACCGACTATTTTTGAGATCAACATGGGCCAAAAGGTCAACATAGGCCAAAGGTCAACCACTTTTTTTCGAATTTCTAAAATCCTCTTTTCATCCGATTGATTTGAAATCTGAATAGGATTTGCATATCAGCTTACTGAAACCAATCAACTATTTTTGAGGTCAACATAGGCCAAATTTCTAAAATTGTCAATTTTCATCCGATTAACTTAAACTTTGAAGACGATTTGCATATCAGGTCACTGAATTCTACCACAAATTATTGTTGAGGTCAAAAGGATGCTCTACTGAGTGCCATTCTATTTTGTTCTGTTTTGCCAAGTGTCGCTCTATGAGTGATTTTTCATCTGTCCGTTTGTCTGTGAACAAAATATCTTAGTTGTGGACGGATTCGGACGAAATTTGGCAGGGATGTAGCGTATGTGACAAGTACGAAATGATTAGATTTTGGTGAAGATCAGGATTCGGATCCGGCTACTAGAACTTTTAAAGTGATTCTTCACCATTGGGAGATGGGGCCAAAAACGATACAAAGCAGGATATCTCAAAGTTATGGATGGATTTGGATGAAACTTGTTGGACAGGTTGTGTGTGTGACAAGGAAGAATCGATTCGATTCTGGTGAAGATCTGGATCTGGATCCAGCTAGTAGAATTTTTTAAGTGATTCTTCATCATTGAGTGATATGGCCAACCAGGTGGAGGTATGCTCTCCACTGAGTGCCGTTCTAGTTTAAATTGTAAACCTCAAAACATAGTTCACTTACCTAAAGTAAAAACCTTAACCTGCAAGCACTTGGCTGGTTTCCCGACTGCACGGATCATCAGCTGGGCACGTTCTTCCTTGAGGTTTATTCTGCCCTACTTTGACAAAAGGAAGCAACTGCCTGAAAGGAGTTTTCTTGTAAATGAGGAAAATGTGTTTTTCTTTCTGCTCTCTTTGGCAGAAATGCCAAATATCAGAAATGATATCTCAGAAATGGAGGGTCGTGTTACTTTATTTTGTGTACGAACGTGTAGAGCATACCTCAAAATACCTCAAATACCCTAGAACAAGATTTAGTGATAACTCAATTTCGACAAAAATGACAGTTGCTTCCTTTTGTCAAAGTAGGGCAGTATGGTTTCCACCAATGACCTCTCCAAACGGCAGATCCACTAGCTCGGCCATACATCCAGATCAGGTCACCTACATCAGTAGATCCACAACCTCAGTTGCCTCCAGGGAGTCAGTCAACCCATCAATGTAACCTCAATAACCAAAGTTTACTCGCTGGAGGATTTAATATCTTATCACATAGTTACAACTCCCATCACACATTCCATTATATTATAATACTGTACATTCAATCATGCACATCTTACTTTAAACATAACAGGTCAACCATCCAGCAAAACCACCCACCCACCTACCTCGCTCGCCTACGATCCAAACCTGCCGATGACACACCTATCCACAAAATGATGATGCATGATGATGGTGGGAAACTTGTAAACAAACTGATGGACATCACGTCACATATTGGTGGGTGGATGGAGGCAGGGGAAGGAAGGAAGGAGGGGATGTGGTGAAAGGAGGGAGAAGGGGGGGTTGGTGTCGGAGGAAGGAGTGGAAGGGGTGTGGTGGGTTGAGAGAGGAAGTAGTAGTAGTAGGAGGAGGGAGGGAGGGGAAGGTGGGGTGAGAGGAGAGGGGAGGGAGGGTGGTAGGTGGAAGAAATGGGAGGGATGGGATGAGGCGGGGGAGGGGTGGGATGAGGTAGAAAGTGGGAGGGGAAGGAGTGGGAGTCCTGAGGGAAGACACAGACTAACACATAGACACACACACACACACACACACACACACACACACACACACACACACACACACACACACACACACACACACACACACGTTGAGATATCTATATTTCCCATTTCAAATACAGTATGTTGTTCTGATCCCATTAATACGTTGTTTTTTTTCTCGTGTATAGGATGATTACCGACGTACAGCTCGCGATCTTCGCCAACGTCCTTGGCGTTTCCCTCTTCCTGCTGGTTGTGCTGTATCACTACGTGGCTGTAAATAATCCGAAGAAGCAAGACTGACCCAAGCAGAGGTAGGATTCACAACCTGCGAAGGTTATTTCAAATGTATTCCTTTACACTCTGTAAATCCCTCGTTTCACCCACATAATTTTATGTTGCAGGTGTAAATTATGTCGGTTATGAACATCACCACCCTGCCAGAATGTACCACTTTGACCTTTCATGCGGCCCGATTATGGATCCTGCGCTGAACACTATTTCGAGAGCTCGCGACTTTCCCGACCAGTTAACACACACCCAATAACCAACTGACCCGTACCATGTTGCTTCACGACAGGCTTTGTGAATCTGCCTTCAACAAGTACTAAACAAGAGTATCAAATGTGCTAATTGAATTTATTCATTGTATCAACATGCCAATAAAATCGACTTGGTTTATAAAATAAAATAAAACGTCGGCGTTATGAATGCAAAAGCTACGCACGTGATCCTTCCGCTCGTTCCAAACAACATTTATCTGTCGTCCGATCACCTGTTGTCAAAATGTTTTTTTCGAGGATGGATTGAAAATGCGCAAATGGGTGTATGCTCCAAATACACAACAAGTCACAATCAGATACCTCACGTGGGTGGGACCAATGGTGCTCCAGATGGTCGACTTGAAAATTTACAACTACATTAAATACCAACATTCGGTACTGTCATAGTTCGTCAATTGAAAAAAAAGCTACTCGTTCCATCAATTGCTGACATCACATGTTTTATACCCGATTTTAAAAGTACTATATATATATATATATATATATATATATATATATATATATAAACTCACATTCAAAGTTTTGCTAAATTTGTAAAGTATAAAATTCCTCTGTATGGGAACCTCCTTTTCCAACATGGTGCATTTTATGAATGTATTTAAAGTGTTTGTAACACTTGAAGAACAGCATGTTTCATGCAATTCTAGCAGAGTCAATGTGCAGATCTCCTGATTTTATTTGGCCAAGAAGACCAAATGGCTCAGGAATTGTAAGTCATGGTACAGGTTCCGAAACCTGGAGGTGGTGGGGACCCGCTTGGGCAGTGAAATTGGGACAATCCCTTCTTCAGAGCCTTGTGTAGCAGGCTGGCCTTGGGTAGAGGCAACAAAGGGGGGGAGAGGAGTGGATGCGAGGCCAGCAGACTGCGGGAAGCGAGAGGCCGGGCGGCTCGGCTCCGGCAGGGGACGAGACCAGGCTGTACGGACAGGTGTCCGTAGCGTGACGCTTTTGGCAAAGAGAGGATGACTGAGGGCGGAGAGCGTGCAACGTGACGAGGCGAATCGGAGGAGCGGTGGCTAGAAGTGCTCGGGGACTGGCCAGGGATGGCCGTTGAGCCACCTTCTCCACGAATGCTCATAGCTACCTTCAAGTTCTGCCGGCGTTTGTCTTTCACCCGACAATCTATTGAAAAATAAACGGCAAACATTTAAATAAACTTTAACGGCTGATATTCCTAGTTGTGGGGTTGGCCGGGGGGACGCTTGGTCCAAGTCTTTTGAATAGGCTGGCCCAGCCTGATGTTCGACTAAGTATTTGGGGAAGGAATTTGGCCATGGTACTGATGATAGCTTACCTACTCTTTGTGAAGGACACCATGGGGTATTTAACATTCACCAACTAATGCCGGTAGGTTGGATGCCCACTTAACGTCCATCCAATGCCTTAACGGCACACACGATGAATTGCCCTGCCTGTGAAACACTGGTATGACAGTTTTTAGTTAGGTTGGGATTAGAGGTGAGTCTGCGTACCTCAGGCCATCCTGTCAGCCCAAAATTTTAAAAACACTGCAATAAAATTTTTAATTCCACAGGGAGTTGAAAATACAAAAGGTTGGTGGTGGATAAGTTCCAAATCTTTGAGTAAAAAGGGTAGCATTTGCAGTGAAAGAAAAAAAGTTAATGTTCTTACCCTTCAATGAAGTGAAACGCCTCGGTCCGCTCTTTTCTGGGCTCAGACCCGATGTTTGCTGTTCCGCCATCCCACGAAGAGACTTGGGTGGCGATCCATAGCCGGCTCGAGCTTTGGCCAACTTTGGCGATCCGAGAGCAACGGGAAGGCTCGGTGAGCCGCTAAGCCAACGTTGCGGAGAGTTTGAAGCACTGCTTGTGTTACTGCTTCCAGCACCACCGGCTTCACGCATCTTGGACAAGCATCCCTCGGAGGCGGAATTCCCAAGTCCGCTGTGTACAAAACACCACAACCGATTCCTTTCTCCAGCTGTTCAATTGTGCATGCTCAGAGTGATTTCCCAGAGGAGTTTGCAACGGATTTTTTTTTTTTTTTGGATACAAGATCGAGGTTTGTGTAAGAGCTAACATTAATGACAAAAAAAACAAACGGACACATAAGACGAAATAAAGGGAGTGGGAGACAAGATTGGGAGAGGGGGAGTCACAAAAGTACAACATTTGAGAGCTTGGACATCGGGAGATCTGTGGGAGGGAGAGGGCTTGGGGGGAGGAGGCATGGGAAGGGGGGTGGAGGCGTGGGAAGGGGGGTAAAAAACGTGGGAAGGGTGGGAGAGGTAAAAAAACGAAAACACATGGACACAGCTAGGACTTCCAGGAAATAAGTCGGTATTTCAGAAAAGTGGATTTGGGGTGAATTAACGGGGGTAGAAAAGATCAAGGTTTTGGATGGGGGAAGATAAAAGATGGTGGTGAACAGCTGTTTTAAAGACCTGGAGGGAGGAGTGGGATTGAAGAGTGAGGGAGTTTATTCCAGAGGTGGGAGAAAAGAGGAATTAAATATTTAATTATACTTTATTTAATTTTATATTATTTAATTTTATTTATTAATTAAATATTTGCTACTACGCATTGAACACTATAGCAAAGGGTTATTGCTTCATTTGTGTTCGATTATCATCCAGTTAGATTCATTGTCCAAATTTCCAACTCGCTTTCAAGTCTCCTTATCTGATGCTTGTACAATCTTGCGACCTGTACATTTGAGTTTCATGAATCAAGCAAAACATCTGTTCCACGTTGATCAGTTACGAGCCAAGCCTTGCCGACTGAAGTATAATGGGCCCATCTTATGTGTGCAGCACAAGACTTTGGGGTAGCATCACTGGCTGAGGGTGCGGTTGTGCCGCTGATGCAATACCCTCCGTAGGTCAGGGCAGGAAGCTAATTGGTTCATGATGCTGGTGATAGTTTGCCTAATTTTTGCGAAGGACACCGTGAGATGTTTAACATCCACCAACTAATACCGTTAGACGGGACGTCCAGTTTAATGTCCATCCGAGGAACGGCACGTACATTAATGAATCGCCTTGCCTGAAACAGCAGGATGACAGATTATAGCTGAGTCGAGATTGAAATGTCAGGCTAGAGCTACACAGCTTGGAGGGCGAGTGTGTGGACCTCTAGGCCATCCTGCCGGCCCAGGCCTTATTCATCGTGCTGATTGTATCATTAATTCGTCATAAATGACTTCCACCACCAAGGAGAAGAAGTGAATTTTGTTCTGAAAACCCCAAAAACGTTGGTCCTTTGATGTGCAAGTGTCATTGAAATCAATCATGCAAAATATTTTCAACGGGATGTTTTTCATTCATTTGAAGAATTGAGAGGAAGGGGGTTGTTTTCCAGGCATCTGGGGTTAAAGAAACAACATTTATCCATTAGAAATAGGTGAATAATTTTAGATAGATTGTCGCAGCCATCCGGTAGCTTCTACCTGTTGGGTTATCATACCGACTGAAAACGAGAAGGCAAATATATATATATATATATACAGTGCATTCAGAAAGTATTCAGACCCCTTCACTTTTTTCACACATGTTGCAGCCTTATGCTGAAATCGTTTAAATTCATTTTTTCCCTCATCAATCTGCACTCAATACCCCATAATGACAAAGAGAAAACAGGATTTTAGAAAGTTTTGCAAATTTACTAAAAAGAAAAAACTGAAATGTCACATTTACATAAGTATTCAGACCCTTTGCTATGACACTTGAAATTTAGCTCAGGTGCCTCCCATTTCTCTTGATCATCTTTGAGATGTTTCTACACCTTGATTGGAGTCCACCTGTGGTAAATTCAATTGATTGGACATGAATTGGAAAGGCACACACCTGTCTATATAAGGTCTCACAGTTAACAATGCATATCAGAGCAAAAACCAAGCCATGAGGTCGAAGGAACTGCCTGCAGAGCTCAGAGACAGGATTGTGTCGAGGAACAGATCTGGGGAAGCCGACAAAAAAATTTCTGCTGCATTGAAGGTTCCCAAGAGCACAGTTAATGAAATGAATGAATGAATGAAAGAACTTGAGCTCTGCAGTGGCCTCCATAATTCTTAAATGGAAGAAGTTTGGAACAACCAGGACTCTTCCTAGAGCTGGCCGCCCGGCCAAACAGCAATCGGGGGAGAAGGGCCTTGGTAAGAGAGGTGACCAAGATAACCTGATTAACGCGATGGTCACTGGCTGAGCTCCAGAGATCCTGTGTGGAGATGGGAGAAACTTCCAGAACGACAACCATCACTGCAACACTCCACCGATCTGGGCTTATGGCAGAGTGGCCAGACGGAAGCCAAACAGTTCTATCTTGGTTTCATCAGACCACAGAATCTTGTTTCTCACAGTCTGAGAGTCCTTTAGGTGCTTTTTTGCAAACTCCAAGCAGGCTTTCATGTGTCTTTCACTGAGGAGAGGCTTCCGTCTGGCTACTCTGCCATGAAGCCCAGATCGGTGGTGTTGCAGTGATGGTTGTCGTTCTGGAAGTTTCTCCCATCTCCACACAGGATCTCTGGGAGCTCAGCCAGAGTGACCATCGGGTTCTTGGTCACCTCTCTTACCAAGGCCCTTCTCCCCCGATTGCTCAGTTTGGCTGGGCGCCCAGCTCAAGGAAGAATCCTGGTTGTTCCAATCTTCTTCTATTTAAGAATTATGGAGGCCACTGTGCTCTTGGGAACCTCAAATGCAGCAGAATTTTTTTTGTAGGCTTCCCCAGATCTGTGCCTTGACACAATCCTGTCTCTGAGCTCTGCAGGCAGTTCCTTCGACCTCATGGCTTGGTTTTTGCTCTGATATGCATTGTCAGCTGTGAGACCTTATACAGACAGGTGTGTGCCTTTCCAAATCATGTCCAATCAATTGAATTTACCGCAGGTGGACTCCAATCAAGGTGTAGAAACATCTCATAGATCAAGAGAAATGGGAGGCACCTGAGATAAATTTCAAGTGTCAGAGCAAATGGTTTGAATACCGTGCATTCAGAAAGTATTCAGACCCCTGACGTCAATGTGATATTTCAGTTTTTTTCTTTTTAATAAATTTGCAAAACTTTCTAAAATCCTGTTTTCTCTTTGTCATTATGGGGTATTGAGTGTTGCTGGATGAGGGAAAAAATGAATTTAAACGATTTCAGCATAAGGCTGCAACATAACAAAATGTGAAAAAAGTGAAGGGGTCTGAATACTTTCTGAATGCACGGTATGTGTATATATATATATATATAATGAGAATGAAAGCAACTAAAGACACTGCTTGGCAGTTTCATCGACATGAGCAACTTGTACCGTGATGCTCCAGGTGTAATGAGCTTTGCTGCTGCAGCGGCAGCGGCATTGGCGCGCCAGGAACGGACGCGTTTGAGCAGCCAGGAGTGCAGATTGACAAGGTTGGTGTGCTCAGAGAGGACAAGCCGAGGCCATGGGTTGCACCCATGCAGGTCGAGTACAGCAATGGCCATGGCTCGTCCCACCTAGAAGCGAACATAGCATGTGGGAGAGGTGGTTGTGGTGAGTTGGCGAGGCCCATAATAATGTCAAAGCAAAGCTCTAAACCAAGGATTCCTGGAAATGATAGGGGACCTTTCGATGAGTCTCAATCGTTTATTCTTAATGTGCAAGATACATTTGATTTGAAAAGTTAGGCCAAACCTTAACACAGATGGGCAAGCTCTTTGGCAGATTTCCATCAACAACAACAACAACAACAGGCATTTTAAGGCCATTTTCCCTGCGAGAGCGGGGGTTAGCCTTGCGATCCCCATGACAATCGTCTCCATTTTGCCCTATTTTCTGCATCTCTCCTTGTTAACCCCCTTGCCCGCATTTCTTGTTCCACCATCTTTAGCCAAGTCTTTCTCGGTCGTCCCCGTCCTCTACTTCCTTCTACATTCATTTCCATCACTCTTCTCAACCAGTCACGTTCATCCTTCCGCAACACACGACCAAACCATCTCAACCTGTTTCTCTTCACAGCATCCATCACAGGCTCTATTCCCATCACTTTCGCTATTCATCATTTGTCTTCCTCTCTTTCAACGATACTCCACACATCCACCGAACTATTCGCATTTCCACCCTTTCCAGCCTTTGTTGCTGCTCTACGTTCATTACCCATACCTATGTCTCGCTCCCATAAATCATAACACTTCTCACACATGCAGCATACACCTTTCCCTTCAGCTTCAACGACACTCCCCTCCTCGTCAGCATGCCACTCAGTTCCCGAAACTTCTTCCATGCACATCTCACTCTAGCAACTGTTGCCAAGTCTGATCCACCATCTCCATTCAGCATGTCTCCTCGGTAGCGAAATGTTTTCACACCTTCCAGCTACACGCCGCCTCCAAGATCCAACTCAACATTTCCTCCGTTGCAGCTCCCTCTGTGCACACCTTACACTTGAATGTAGCTGCCACACTGGTTAATGTCCCTCTCAAACCACTACATTTTCGATGAACCCACTCAGCGCACATTGTACAATGAATGAATGAATGAATGAATGAATGATCGTTTTGAGGCCATTTTTCCCCGCTAAAGCGGGGGTTAGCCTTGCGGGCCCCATGACCTCATGGTTCCCTTTTTGAGGCAGTTTTTATGGCCGGACATTGTACATTCAATGGAATTCACTCCGACACCCTTCCTGCACACAGCACACGCCACTTCCCAGTTCTTTCCACCTCACCACATAATTTACCACTTTCCATCACCTTTGTCTTTCCAATATTCACCTTCAGACCTTTTGCCTCCATACATTCCTTCCACTTGTTCATCTTCTCCTTCAGTCCATCCATAATTTCTGCAATCAACACCAGATCATCTGCATACAACAACTCCCACGGTAAACCCTCCTTTACGTTCCGAGCCAGCACCTCCATCACAGCTACAAATAGTAGTCGACTTAGTACCACCCCTGATGCACTCCCACCTTCACCTCAAACTCACCACTGTTCCCGTCCTTCATCCTTACGACTGTGCGCGCTCTTTTGTACATTGCCATCACTACTCTGATCAACCATTCCTCCACTCCTAACTTCCTCAATGCCCATGTCACTATTTCACGTGGAACCCTATTGAATGCTTTCTCCAGATCAACAAACCCCAGAAACAACTTCTTCCTCTTCTCCATGTACTTCTCCTGCAACTGCCTTACAACAAAAAGCGCGTCTGTCGTTCCGCTTCCTGGCATAAATCCAAACTGCATTTCGTCGATCTTCACTTTCTTCCTTATCCTCCAACACCTTTTCCAATACCTTTATTCCATGCTCTAAAAACTTCATCGCTCTACATGAGCCACAGTCCAGAGGGTCACCTTTCCCCTTGTATAGAGGGACGAGGGTACTCAGTCAACCTGGTCGACTCTATTTATTTATTTACCCTGCTGTTACCATACCGATATCAATTGAGATCATTTAGATACAATGTCATATCAATGATCAATTAAAAAACAAGACCAAAAGTCCAACAGTAGCGTAGCCGGGCTTGTAAAATATTATAAACCACAAACGCACAACCTTGCAACCTAAACCACAAGCTTTTTAAACAGTCGCTAATGCTGTTTATGACATTAAACAAAGAAATTTGGAGGAATCCCGACATCCATGAGGTAAGTTCTACTTACAGAACTGAGTGAACATCTACTGTAATCTATATACCCCACAAAGGTTGGAGGTGTACTCATTTACCAAGCAGCTAGCTAGCGCTTGCCAAGCCAGCCGTTCCTAATGGTTTTGAATGGAGTGCTTGCTCGAATGCTTTAACCACTTGGCGATCTCTCCACAAGAAACTTGGTAAATGAACCCAATGTTCTTGAGACCCGACCATAGAGAGACTGTAATCTATATACCCCAAAGAGGAATGACCTTTCCTGCCGCTCTCGAAATGAGCGGGTGTTTACGCCGTAATGATATCGTATACGTAATGACGTAGCAGGACGGCCGGACACAAAACTGCCGCTACTTTAATATATATAAAGATCTATATATAGATATATATTTAACCTCCAGTAACGTTGCCGTCACTACAAAGGGATTAGTGTTACGATTAGATTTACTATAATAATAACGTTATGTTATTATTACGAAAATATTATTTTTTTAAAACCGAGGTGAATTCCTTACTTCCGCGGTTACACCGCTTCAATCCATCAACTTTCCATTCACGACATTGGGATTAAAGTGTTATGGTTATATTTACAATAATATCTATATAATAATACCGTAAGGACTCGACTTTGTTATCCCTTTTACGCCGCACCCAGTGACCCGATGCCCACGGCACTAATGCATTTACGATCTACGAACCACGCTCTTTGTTTATCACCTGCAGCCATACTCGAAAAATCTGAATTAGCCGACGTTGGGGACCAAAATCATCCGATTAACGGCCGATACGACTCCATCGTATTGGCGTCTGCTGGGTGAAGGCGCAGCAAGCCGTCCGCTGATTGGACAGTCGAAGGCGACAGCAAGCCGTCCACTGAGTGGACAATCCTGAGCATGCATTCCGCCATTTGTGCCGGTGTCGTCGATCGCGCTGTACGCTAACCTCATCAGGTGGGTTTACCATAATTTCTTCCATATACTGTGATTACAACGAAGTGAAACCGATCAGCAGCCCATCAGTATCATATAAAGCAATAAATACCAAGGCTTCAGCTTCTGAAAGCTTAAAACAAAGTGTACTTCGCCGAGTGACGAAACGTAGGCGTAGGCCTCGGCCCTACCTATGCAGTTGTTGTTTCCGTTGTGTAAGGGGGGAAAAAAACAAACATTTTGGCCTCAGACCTTTGAGAGTACGTCGTTCCGTGAACTTTTTGAACGGGCCTCGTATGCCATGCTTCGTCAACGTTGGGTTGTTTTTAAATGATTTGAAGGATTACCTTAATCACCGTGAATAGAGCAGTTTATTGTTCCTCAAAGACTGGCTGCTACGTGCTAGCCAGTGTGTAAGTTGACTCAATATGATGGTAACTTTGCAATTTAGTCAGGTTCACGATGTTTTTTCGTTCAAAATTTTGGTAGATTAGCAAAACTATACATTTTTGGAATATTCAGAGCATGAGGAATCCAAAAATTAATGTTTACATTTGCGTAGACACCTTTGCGAAAATGACACTCAGGACAGTGATGAAGATCTGTAAAAGCATATTCCTGAACGGTATAGACCTCGTAGATCCTGTGTATAGGACTTATAGTTCAATCTGATACTACCTATAACTTCCTATAACAACCTATAACTTCAAAGGACTTGCAATATCATGTATTATGTAATACAGTTATATCACAAATATAAAGACAATGGTTTTCAATTACCTTTGTTTGTTGCTTTTCTATAATCCTGAGCACTATTTTGAGGCCTTTATTGGATTCCTTGACCCAGAAAACATAGGATTAGCATATTTAATTAAGTCTCTAGGTTGACTAGAAGCCGAGATCGCGCAAAATATGTATTTTATGGTGGCCATTTTGAAAATCCAAAATGGCGGCCATGCAGGTGTCTGTGCAAATGCCAACATTGATTTTCAGATTCTCCATGCTCTGAATATTCCAAAAATGTATAGTTTTGCTTATCTCCAAAAATTATGAACGAAATTATATTTGTTAACATAGCGAACCTGACTAATTCCTGCATTGTCTCTGAATCAGCAGGCTGAGTCATATTGGCGTAGGGTAGGTCATGATCAGCCCCCCCCCCCCCCCCTTTCGTTTCACCAACTCCTGCATCTGCCACCGTTCATGATTATCGAAGTAGGCTTTACCCTGTTCACGATAAGGTAGAAATCAGAGTTGTATACGAAGAGATAAAAGGATGGCATTGACTTCGAGACGGTACGTGATATTTTCAAAAGTATATCGTGGCGTTGTCATTTAAGTAGATTGCAATAAATACGTTGTTCATATACGCACTCTTCATTCTCATCTTTCTTCCTAACTCTTACTCGGACAAGCAAATCCCCTATGCCATCCATAATGGTACACTCTATCCATACACCACATCCTCCCTTCCGTGGATGTTCCACGGGTTTCGGCTAGTTATTATTATTACGAAAACGATAATACTGAAACGATACACCACTGTATTAAGAAACATGGGTTTAATTTGTCCGAAGCTGAAGGTGAGTCATAACGCCTAAGGCCTATACATACCGTATTGTTGGAAGAGACGCCGATGCTTTTGATATTTGATGGTCATTTTAACAATCGGTTTGTTTGTGTTTCACACTGAATGAAAAACATACAGATAGAGCATGGTGATTGTGATATATTACAGGTTTGACGATATGTACGGCATGAACGGCATTGAAATCCAAATGGCGGTGTGTGGAGAGTCAGCTGCAGCACCGCCATAATGACAGACGTAATCACATCACCCTGTCATGTGACCAGATTCTCAGCTCTGATTGGTATACGTTTGAGGGGACATACATACATAAATACATACATACATACATACATACATACGGACAAACACTGTTCTCTAGATGGCTCTGCCCGATGGGCTACGCCGTAAAAATTGCTTTCTTTTCTTTGATCACCTTTGGCATGTTGGAGTATTGTAGAGCATAACTTCTGGTAAATGGTCAAAAATCTAATTTAAACAAAACAAATTAATAACTTCAATGAAGTCGATAGCGTAGCCTGGTGTTGGGCTAGCGGCTAGGGTGCCAGCTTAGGATCCTGGGTTCGAATCCCGGTCGATCGCTGAATTAACGCCAGGGGGGTTGACTCAGCCTGTCATCCTTCCGAGGTCGGCTAATTGAGTACCAGTTCACTGGTAATTCCCTGCTTGTCGTAAAAAGGCGACAAAAAGGGTTGGCGGCAGGAAGGGCATCCGGCCGTAAAACGTTGCTTCAAAAAGGGGACAAAAAAAACAACAACAACCACGGTCCCCGAAAAAGGCTAACCCCCGCTTTGCGGGGAAAAATGGCCTCTAAAGGTTTTTTTATTTTTTTTAAATTTTTATGAAGTCGATAGCGTGCCATCGCAAATACCCATGGTTCCCACCTAAAGTAAAGTTGAAAGATGGCAAAATGTTCCACCAGGAATGACCTTTTGTATATGCCCTTTGTATTGCAATCCCCACCCTCCCCCAATTTTTTCAAAAAGCATGGGGATAAAAACACCTTGGGACAGCGCACGCACGCATACGCACACACGTGCACACACACACGCGCGCGCACACACACCTGCTCATATATCTCAGGTGTGAACCTGGGTGGGAAGGTTGGTGCCGGAGGAGGTGTTGCACGGCCGTCGTCATAAGAAGCAGGAGGGACACAGCCTATGCTGCGCCCACAGTTATAGTTACATTCCATTGTGTAACTGAATGGAGCACAAGGGTAAGTAGGATTATTACAATTATATAATGAATGAAATATCTCAATTCAACACAAAAATAGTGAAACTTTTTGGATATCTGATTCGGCAGACTGCCTTACATCTCCTTGCCTGTGTGTGATGCTGGTGGCTTTGTAGATGGCCACCCTGCCGCTGCCTTCCTTCGACTGCCCATCTCTCTTGTCCTTTGCGTACATATTCCTCTCTGAGAAGTTGCAGGCAGGGAAATCAAAGTGTGCGGTATTCATGGAAATTAACTTGGGAAAAAGCATGCTCTCCACCTGTGAATACAGACAGATGTGGAGACATCACGTCACACACTGGACACTGATGGATGAACCGGCTGATGCTATTTAGTTAGTAGAGTGCGTGTTACAGACCTGGTCGGCGTCATTCGGTAAGCAGTTTCCGTACATGAAGCAGCCGCGTTTAGACGCATGCCCGTGGAGATCAACGTAAAAGGCCAGGCCGCTGTCCTGAGAAACGTCCTCCGTGTCTGGCTCCTTGACCAAGAGGGTGAGGACTGTTTACAATCACTGTGCCCTGCATTCTCGCAAAATGTGCTGGCCTGGCACTGTGACACCATTTATTTGTCAGCGAAAGGTCCACAATGCAATCCCTTACCGTCCCATCATCTTCGACTTCGGGCAATGACTGCGAAGCTGTGGTTTTGCCTGGCTCCTCGCACGCGGGGCTGGCCGGAGGCTGAGATGTCTGTGGACCGAGGGGGTTTAAGACGCCAGTTGAACTTTCATCCGGAAGCACAGACAAGTCAGGATGAGAGAACCTTTCAGGGTTTAATCCTCCAAGTCTTTCGTCGTGCTGCATAGCACACACTGCAATCGTGAATAGAATAAAACCAGGCAGCATTTGGAATTGAGGAAGTCAAAGAAGTGGGAGGAGGTGAAAATAGACTCATTTAAGTTCAAACAAGAGAGTTCATACACGATACCTCACACAGTGTTCAAGTACATGATATACATTCAATTTCAATCAAACAATTAATTTATATATAGGTTTTTTTTTTTCATTCCAGAAGTTTAGCGCTATTGGATACACCATTGGATATACCTTATGAGATATACCTTACTGGACATTACCTTATTTTACCTTACCTTATTGGATATACCTTATTGGACATGTCCAAGGACTAAAAAACTGGAGGTTCTTGGAAGTGCAAATAAGGAGATGTGTTCTTCAGTGTTCAAGTATATAATTAAATTGAAATACAATAAAGATTGCAAAAGTTGTATAAATAAATTCGTTCTGGAATTTACCACTGTTGTCACAGTTTCTATTACACCACTCTATCTAACATGCTACATTAGTTATTCATGCCTGTTGTTTGTGTCCTTTATAACATCCTTAAAACAGTAAGTTTCCTGTTTGTCACGATTTTCAATCTTTTTTTAACTGCCAGGCAGACAGAGTAAAAATATTATCTCACTCCTCTCTGCGCACGTGTGATCGTGACAACTTCAGAGCCAATGTACTGATAAACTACAGGTGGGTTTTCTGATTCGTGTTCTGATTCGTATTCAAAATATAAGTTAAACTAAGTTGTTCCTCCATCAAAAACTAACCCAATTGCTTATCCCCACTTTTCGCTTTGCGTGCATGGGGTAAAAATGACAAATCTAATTTCGTAGTGTTTACTGTGTCATTAAAAACAAAATGTAGATCAGAAAACTCCATTTTTCTTCCTCTTAAAATTGTCACCGAACAGCACAAGGTTTGTACCCTTTGCTGTTTCACATAGTAACAAATTCTTCCCTTTTATATAAAAACCTTTCATGGTTAGAGAGCAAGTGAGACTTGTGGATATGGATAGAGAGCAGGGTGAGACTTGTAGATATGGATAGAGAGCAGGTGAAACTTGTAGATATGGATATAGAGCAGGGTGAGACTTGTGGATATGGATAGAGAGCAGGGTGAGACTTGTAGATATGGATATAGAGCAGGGTGAGACTTGTAAATATGGATAGAGAGCAGGGTGAGACTTGTAAATATGGATAGAGAGCAGGGTGAGACTTGTGGATATGGATAGAGAGCAGGTGAAACTTGTAGATATGGATATAGAGCAGGGTGAGACTTCTGGATATGGATAGAGAGCAGGGTGAGACTTGTGGATATGAATAGAGAGCAGGGTGAGACTTGTAGATGTGGATATAGAGCAGGGTGAGACTTGTAGATATGAATAGAGAGCAGATGAGACTTGTAGATATGGATATAGAGCAGGGTGAGACTTGTAGATATGGATATAGAGCAGATGAGACTTGTGGATATGGCTATAGAGCAGGGTGAGACTTGTAGATATGGATAGAGAGCAGGTGAAACTTGTAGATATGGATATAGAGCAGGGTGAGACTTGTGGATATGGATAGAGAGCAGGGTGAGACGTGTGGATATGAATAGAGAGCAGGGTGAGGCTTGTAGATGTGGATATAGAGCAGGGTGAGACTTGCAGATATGAATAGAGAGCAGATGAGACTTGTAGATATGGATATAGAGCAGGGTGAAACTTGTCAATATAGATATAGAGCAGATGAGACTTGTGGATATGGCTATAGAGCAGGGTGAGACTTGTAGATATGGATATAGAGCAGGGTGAGACTTGCAGATATGGATATAGAGCAGATGAGACATGTGGATATGGATACAGAGCAGATGAGACTTGTGGATATGGATATAGAGCAGGGTGAGACTTGTGGATATGGATAGAGAGCAGGGTGAGACTTGTGGATATGAATAGAAAGCAGGGTGAGACTTGTAGATGTGGATATAGAGCAGGGTGAGACTTGCAGATATGAATAGAGAGCAGATGAGACTTGTAGATATGGATATAGAGCAGGGTGAGACTTGTCGATATAGATATAGAGCAGATGAGACTTGTGGATATGGCTATAGAGCAGGGTGAGACTTGTAGATATGGATAGAGAGCAGGGTGAGACTTGCAGATATGGATATAGAGCAGATGAGACATGTGGATATGGATACAGAGCAGATGAGACTTGTGGATATGGATATAGAGCAGGGTGAGACTTGTGGATATGGATAGAGAGCAGGGTGAGACTTGTAGATATGGATATAGAGCAGGGTGAGACTTGTAGATATGGATATAGAGCACATGAGACTAGTGGATATGGATGTAGAGCAGGGTGAGACTTGTGGCTATGGATGTAGAGCATGGTGAGACTTGTGGATATGGATATAGAGCAGGGTGAGACTTGTGGATATGGATAGAGAGCAGGGTGAGACTTGTGGGTATGGATAGAGAGCAGGGTGAGACTTGTGGATATGGATAGAGAGCAGGGTGAGACTTGTGGATGTGGAGAGAGAGCAGGGTGAGACTTGTAGATATGGATATAGAGCAGGGTGAGTCTTGTGGATATGGATAGAGAGCAGGGTGAGACTTGTGGATATGGATATAGAGCAGGGTGAGACTTGTAGATATGGATAGAGAGCAGGTGAAACTTGTAGATATGGATATAGAGCAGGGTGAGACTTGTGGATATGAATAGAGAGCATGGTGAGACTTGTAGATGTGGATATAGAGCAGGGTGAGACTTGTAGATATGAATAGAGAGCAGATGAGACTTGTAGATGTGGATATAGAGCAGGGTGAGACTTGTAGATATGAATAGAGAGCAGGGTGAGACTTGTAGATATGGATATGGAGCAGATGAGACTTGTGGATATGGATATAGAGCAGATGAGACTTGTGGATATGGATATAGAGCAGATGAGACTTGTGGATATGGATATAGAGCAGATGAGACTTGTGGATATGGATATAGAGCAGAGGGGACTTGTAGATATGGATAGAGAGCAGGGTGAGACTTGTAGATATGGATATAGAGCAGGGTGAGACTTGCAGATATGGATATTGTTGCGAATATGGAATTTGGCCTCCATATCCGCTTGTAAATATTCCCCTATTTTCTCCAATACTCCCCAACTTTCCCCAATCCCCCATTCCCTAGTCCCATTGCATGTAAATAACAATCAGTAGAGCCGACCTTCCCCTTATTCCCCCATTAAATGTCGTGCCCAGGTCCACCGCACCACACGTAGACAACTTTCGGACATCTTCCTAGTTATTCTTATTCTATGTCAGTTAAGGCCTCGTTTCCATTAATTATGACTCTTCGTTGCACCAGAATGTGATTATATGGCATCAGTAGTGAGTTTAGGACCTTTCCCATACCTCCTCCCATCTTCTTCCCCAAACAACAACAATAACAACAACTACAACAACAATTACAACTACGACTACAACAACAGAGGGGCGGGGAGTGTGCGTCCTCACACCGGCTCGGTTACCCGCCATGACCATGCGCTCCACGGCGTTACCCCGAAGGGGCTGGCTGTCAGCTCCTCGTCAGGGGCGGAGCCAGTAACCCCCCCACGCACCCAATGAGAAGCAACGTGCCGATTCCATCTGGGGCGGAGCTAACGAGCCGAGGGCGTGTCACTCCCCGCCGGATATACGCGGCCCCGCGCCGGATGTGAAAAGAGATGCGCCTCAGCTTGGAGAGAGAAGCCACCGCCACCCCCAGCGCGACGATACCTCCCCGCATCTTTGGACCGGACCGGACCGTACTGTACCCTGCCCCGAGCCCAGGAGGACCTGGAGCCATCGATACCCGCTTTCCTGTCATCAACCCCCGTGTGAGTCAGCCGTTGTCCCGTTTGTCTGTCGTCTGTCCGGGGTTAATATAAGAGTGTGTCTAAGTGCCTGTCTTTCTGTGATTATACCTCTAGCCCCTGTAATCTGACCTTTCCGTACGAATATAATCTCCTCCGGAGGTCTTGAGAATTGAAACATTGGTGTCGTATTGTGTTATTGTAATCCAGCCGGGTGTCTTCTTTTTCTTATTGAGCCAGCATCGCGCGACTAGTCAACGTTCGGGCACAATCGGGTAACTTGTGCAGACGTGGTCATACCATAAAACCGCTCGGTAAATAACATCCAAGCCACGTCTGTAACAATTGGTGTCGAGGAGTGGAATTCGAACCCGGGACTAAATTTATTAGGCCCAAATTGGTAACAAGTAGAATCGATTCGGAGCGCGTTTCCCGCGCGAAATTATAACGGCGAAATTTGAATTTGTTTTACGAAAATAAAATAAAAAACCGAATTTTGAAAGTCGCGCTATGGCGGGTCAAGACAGCTGGGGTCCGGTAAAGGAGAGTGAGGTAGGGTCGGTCCAGGACCAAATTGAGGGACATGAGGGACATGAGGAGAGCGAAACAGCGGGGGTAGCAGGTGCACAAAATGGCGCTCTCGCGCACGATGCTTCAGGCGTGCAAAAAGGCGCCTCGCTGGTCACCGTGCGCGCGACCGAAGTAGCGCCGCTGGGAAGATTGGAACTTTTTTTTATACAAATGACGGCCCTTATGGAAAAGAATAGTGAGCGATTGGAAAACCAAATGGGGGTAATGAGGGACGAAGCGAGGGCTCGGAGTGAGCAATTGGGGGTAATGAGGGACGAAGCGAGGGGTACCGGTGAGAAGTTAGACAATAATTTTGAGGAGTTAGACAAGAAAATTGGGAAGTTAGACAATAATTTTGAGGGGTTAGACAACGGGATAAAAGAGGTGAAACATGGGTTAACGGGGGTAGAAAATAGAATGGCTGCCCAGGAGAATCAGATAGAGGGAGTGAAAAATGGGTTAGAGGGGTTAGAAAACAGTATGGAAGGCAAATTGAGGGACATGAGGGACCAAGCGGAAAGGGAAGTTAACCAAATGGGGCAGCAGATAGAGGGGGTCAGAATGGGGGTAGAAGCCAAACTGGATGCTCACAGGGAGGAAATGGAGCAGATGAGGGTGGCATCTGGGCAGGAGATGCAAGTGATGGGAGAAGAGATCAGAAGAGGAGTGAGTGAGGAGGTCGGAGGAGTGCGCGAGGAGGTGAGGCACTGTGAGGAGCACATGGAAAAGGAGGTGAGAAAGGGGACTGTAAAGTTACAAGGGGGCATAGAGGACCTGACGCAGGAGGTGGAGCAGCTGACGGTGGGACAGACGGAGTTAGTGGAGCAGGTTCAAAGGAACACTGCGGTATTAGGAGGTTTAAAGGCGACACAGAAAGAACTAAAAAACGACTTAATAGCGACAAAGAGGGAATGTCAGATAGTACGTGAGGGACTGACAACGAGGCTGGACGAGGTGATAGAGGTAAGGGAGACAAAGGACCGGCAGGTGAGGACGCACCTGGAAACGGTCAAGGTAGCCTTAGAGGATGAGCTTGAGGAGACGTACCGGGGAATAAAGGAGGTGAAGCAGAAATTAGAGGAAGTGGAAGAAGGGGTGAGCGAAATTAAGAAGCGACGGAGAGAGGATAAGAAAGAGATAAAGGAGGAGGTAAAAGAATTGGTCCAAAGTCTGTGTTTGGATCGTGATGTGCTCATTAACCGGATGAGGGATTCGCAGGTGATGGAGGAGAAGCGAAGAGGAAGAGGACCTGGTGTAAGTGGTGACCAATATGGTCGTGCGTATGATGCGCCAGGGGATTTAAGAAGCTTGGGGGTCGAGATGGACCCGGGTGTTCGTGAGAGGCCGTTGGTGAAGTGTGCGACAGGTCTGGTGTGCGAAAGAGGAGGTGTGCGAGAAAGTCCGACTCTGGGGTGTGTGAGGAAAAAGTGCGTGCCAAGGAGTGAGGGTGCTGGCGAGAGTGAGTCGGTCGTAGCGTGTGTGCGAGGGAGCACATGGAAGCGCGGGGTGGTGAGTGTTACAGAGGGTGTGACGGGAGAGTGTGCGCAAGAGTGTGCGCGAGAAAGGTGTGTGACGGACAGGTGCATGAGGAAAGAGTGCGCTGTCAGAAGTAAGGAAGAGTGTCCACCTGTGGTGAGTGTTACAGAGGGTGTAACGGGAGAGTGTGCGCGAGAAAGGTGTGTGACGGGCAGGTGCACGAGGAAAGAGTGCGCTGTCAAGAGTAAGGGTGAGTGCGCTGTCAGGAATGGAGGTGAAAGTAGTGGGAGTGACATGGAGCGTGAGTTAGTTGTGACAGGTGAGCGAGGATGTACACCTGGGATGGAAGGATGCACACCTGGAATGGTAGAGCGTGAGTGGGAATGCACGCTGGAGTTGGTGGTGAGGCACGTGATTGGGTGTGCGAATGAGGGCACACCTGTGATTGTCACAGAGGAGGTGACCGCGGAGGGGGCGCGAAGCGGTGTATTGGTGAGGTGTGCGAGCAACGAATGTGTGCCAAAGTGTTCGGTGGTCAGGTGTGTGACCAAGGCTGTGAGTGGAATGGGTGTACCTGGGTGTGTAAGGAAAGGTACGAGGAGCATGGGCACGGCTGGATGTGTGAGCAAGGAACGGGCTGCGGGGTGTAAGCGTCCAGGTGAAGCATCGACGTTACACGGGTTAGAGGTTAGAGCGACTTTTAGCCGAAGCAGGCCCTCGGTGCGTGCCGGGCCTCGCTTTGAACGGCCGCGTCCAGGCTCCACTAGGCGGAGCTGGCAGCCCGATAGAAAGGGTCGTCATGGCGACCACTTTTTGGTGAGACGTGCCGGCAGGTCGAGATCGGGGCATTGGATGGCTCCGTGCCGAGATGGTGCGTGGGATCTCGGCCCGGGTAAACCTCCTTCCCTGCACCGAATGCGGGACGCACCCAGCCGCTGGCACAAAACAACCAGCATCCATTGCTTGGCTTTACGAAGCCGGGCTTTGGACAGGGATTGGCGCACCGAGAGGTATTAGTGAGTCGACTGGGTGATGAGGTTAGTGTATTGGACCCAAAATTAGAGAAAAACAAAATTTGATGATTGGCAAGGGATTGGCAGTAGTGATTGGCAGATGATGGGCAGTGATTGGCAAATTTTTAATTTGTTGCAATTTGATGTGCAAAATTGGTAGTGAGAGGCCCCCGATGTGGTGGGATGGCATCCTTGCCACCCTTCCCATGTGGTGGGGCAAAGGAGCAATAGTTTATGGGGTGTATGGCAGTGAAAACTAGCCCGGGTGGGTTAGGATATGGTGTGTAGGGATCTAGAAGAGATTGACATTAGGTAACGTTAAGTTTAGTTAGTGACTGATACCTGTAGTGGGGACGCAGGTAGTTTAGTATGGATTATAATGACGAGGGAGCGCAATAGTTTAAAGGGACGACTGGGAAGCGCAAGTTTCAGAAGGGAGTAGTTAGCTGAGATGATGCCGTGTTTGTGAGAATTGAACAGGTGTGATTGCACAGGTGTGCAACTGGACAGGTGTGTGGAGCAGTGTATGAGTAGTGAGTGTGTGGATCAGCGCGAATGCGCTTGGGGAGAGAAGGGTGCAGGTGGCACCAGGTGTGAGAGCACAGGTGTGCAGGTACAGGTGTGTGGAGAGAGTTGGAGTGAGTGGTACGGAGTGGTGTGCATGGTGCGAAGGTGTGGATGGGGGAAGAGTGGACCCCTTTCACGAGTACCCGGGGCGGGTAGTGTAAGTGTTAGGTAGAGGGTGCAGGTAAATTGTGGTTGGATATTGGCATTTGTGGTGCGGTTGCAGAATGGTGTTGTGAATGGGTGCATTAGTGTTGTGGAAATGGCTGGGCGTGTAGCCTGTTAGTGTGTGTAGTTGGTTGGGCACTCCACCACTGTGAGGATGTCGGCCAGGTGAGGCCGCAGGTGGGCTCTGGGAGCCGGTAGAGTTGTGGATGGGGCCCGAGGATCCGGAGGACGGACCCGGGTAGCCCAGTGCCAGAGAGGGCACCGAGTGGGGAGAGTGCGAGAGGGCCTTCCCCAGGTAGTTAGGTTAGGGTAAGGAGCAGGTAAGCTCGGAGGCAACTGCAGTGGTGGAGGTGTGCAGGTGGGTAGACCCGCTGGGAGAGGTACACGCCACAGCCCAGAAATTGTGCGAGGGCACCGGGAGATGAATCGGGGGAGTGAGACCCCAAATTGAAAAGCACCACAGTTTGGCCAATGGGAATTGGTTTTTAGAACCCATAGTGTAAGAGGGCCAATGGTTTGGCCGGAGAGAGACCCCGGGTAGTGTAAAGTTGTTAAAGTCATTTAGGAAATAGTTAGGATTGATGAACCTGTCGCACCATACGCAGCCACTTACCTGTGGTGATGATGATGACTCCACACCTGTGTTTTCTTTGTTTTGTTGCAGGAGATGAATCGCTGTGTGGATTTGTGAGACGCATCACGACGTGGATGAGACATTGGGGTGATTCCATCTCTCCCTCCCTAGGAGGGACTGATGATGAATTGGTTATGGCAAATTATGATGTTGAGTTGGAGATGGCAAATTTTGATGAGAGTTGAAAATGGCAAATTTGATTGGTTAGGAGGGAGAGAAGACGAATTTGGTTTATGGGAGGAACGGGGAAGACAGTAGGGATGTTTGTTGATTTGTAAAGTAGATGTTTATGGGTAGTGTTGTGTTTTGTGGATACAGTAAGGGGTAAGGGAGGGGCCATGTAGGTTACCTGGTGGGGGGGGGGGGGCGTACGATAGGAACGTACCTGTCTCACCTGGTTCCCATGTGCCCCCAGTGTGCATCACCTTACATTGCGTGCACTTTTGCGCCCTTACCACCTTACTCACTTGTTTCTTCTTTTGTCTCCCACCTCCGAGGATCTGGCTTTGGGGTAGAGAGAGAGGAGAGAGAGGTGCTGGCTGCGCAGTTGTGGGCCTGCACTTTCGCTGTTTGCTGCCGGGATCGATACACCATATGGACCGCAATGTTTGTGGCCACCCACAATGGACCGCAGTTCGTTTGCGGCCAAGCACCACCCGGGGATGGACCTATGGATCAACGTGGCACCTATGCCATACAGGTGAACCACTAATAGTTAACACCACCAAGTGCACCACAAGAAGAGCAAGAGACACCTGCAGGGTTAGGGGTTGTCGAATTTATTTTTATTCCAATGAACAATGGTGACTGCACCGATTGGTGGTGGGGTGGTGCTGTTGATGCTCGGGAAGGGTGCTCTGCACGTTATTAAAGGCCGTCGGCCACAGAGCACTCGTGGGTTGGTGTATCGATGTTGGCAAGCGCGCTCTCTCTATGCATAACATCTGCATGTGTTCCTCCAAAAACAGGTCCTGGATCGTAGTGTAAATAGCAGCGTAGTCTTGTAAATAATGCTCCCTACCGGCTGTATGTTTAGTTTGAGGATTCTTTCCGGATTCGGTTATCCTGTGGGTGTGTTTCTGTGAGGAGAAGGGTGCAACGTCGCAGGGGGACATATTTACTCATTTGTGAATATCTGTAAAACTGTCGCACTCAGGGTAGAGTTAATAGTAGAGGGAACTACATTGCGTGCCACACTAAAGTAGGTAAAAATTTATCGGGTCGGGACGCCCCGAGGGTAGAGAAGGGTGCAATGTTGCGAATATGGAATTTGGCCTCCATATCCGCTTGTAAATATTCCCCTATTTTCTCCAATACTCCCCAACTTTCCCCAATCCCCCATTCCCTAGTCCCATTGCATGTAAATAACAATCAGTAGAGCCGACCTTCCCCTTATTCCCCCATTAAATGTCGTGCCCAGGTCCACCGCACCACACGTAGACAACTTTCGGACATCTTCCTAGTTATTCTTATTCTATGTCAGTTAAGGCCTCGTTTCCATTAATTATGACTCTTCGTTGCACCAGAATGTGATTATATGGCATCAGTAGTGAGTTTAGGACCTTTCCCATACCTCCTCCCATCTTCTTCCCCAAACAACAACAATAACAACAACTACAACAACAATTACAACTACGACTACAACAACAGAGGGGCGGGGAGTGTGCGTCCTCACACCGGCTCGGTTACCCGCCATGACCATGCGCTCCACGGCGTTACCCCGAAGGGGCTGGCTGTCAGCTCCTCGTCAGGGGCGGAGCCAGTAACCCCCCCACGCACCCAATGAGAAGCAACGTGCCGATTCCATCTGGGGCGGAGCTAACGAGCCGAGGGCGTGTCACTCCCCGCCGGATATACGCGGCCCCGCGCCGGATGTGAAAAGAGATGCGCCTCAGCTTGGAGAGAGAAGCCACCGCCACCCCCAGCGCGACGATACCTCCCCGCATCTTTGGACCGGACCGGACCGTACTGTACCCTGCCCCGAGCCCAGGAGGACCTGGAGCCATCGATACCCGCTTTCCTGTCATCAACCCCCGTGTGAGTCAGCCGTTGTCCCGTTTGTCTGTCGTCTGTCCGGGGTTAATATAAGAGTGTGTCTAAGTGCCTGTCTTTCTGTGATTATACCTCTAGCCCCTGTAATCTGACCTTTCCGTACGAATATAATCTCCTCCGGAGGTCTTGAGAATTGAAACATTGGTGTCGTATTGTGTTATTGTAATCCAGCCGGGTGTCTTCTTTTTCTTATTGAGCCAGCATCGCGCGACTAGTCAACGTTCGGGCACAATCGGGTAACTTGTGCAGACGTGGTCATACCATAAAACCGCTCGTTAAATAACATCCAAGCCACGTCTGTAACAATATAGAGCAGATGAGACTTGTGGATATCGCTATAGAGCAGGGTGAGACTTGTAGATATGGATATAGAGCAGCGTGAGACTTGTAGACATGGATATAGAGCAGATGAGACTTGTGGATATGGATATAGAGCAGATGAGACTTGTGGATATGGATATAGAGCAGGGTGAGACTTGTGGATATGGATAGAGAGCAGGGTGAGACTTGTAGATATGGATATAGAGCAGGGTGAGACTTGTAGATATGGATATAGAGCAGATGAGACTTGTGGATATGGCTACAGAGCAGGGTGAGACTTGTAGATATGGATATAGAGCAGGGTGAGACTTGCAGATATGGATATAGAGCAGATGAGACATGTGGATATGGATATAGAGCAGATGAGACTTGTGGATATGGATATAGAGCAGGGTGAGACTTGTAGATATGGATATAGAGCAGATGAGACTTGTGGATATGGATGTAGAGCAGGGTGAGACTTGTGGATATGGATATCGAGCAGGGTGAGACTTGTAAATATGGATATAGAGCAGATGAGACTTGTGGATATGGATGTAGAGCATGGTGAGACTTGTGGATATGGATATAGAGCAGGGTGAGACTTGTGGATATGGATAGAGAGCAGGGTGAGACTTGTGGGTATGGATAGAGAGCAGGGTGAGACTTGTGGATATGGATAGAGAGCAGGGTGAGACTTGTGGATATGGAGAGAGAGAGCAGGGTGAGACTTGTGGGTATGGATAGAGAGCAGGGTGAGACTTGTGGATATTGATATTGAGCAGGGTGAGACTTGTAGATATTGATATAGAGCAGGGTGAGACTTGTGGATATGGATAGAGAGCAGGTGAGACTTGTGGATGTGGAGAGAGAGAGCAGTGTGAGACTTGTAGATATTGATATAGAGCAGGGTGAGACTTGTAGATATTGATAGAGAGCAGGTGAGACTTGTGAATATGGATAGAGAGCAGGGTGAGACTTGTAGATATTGACATAGAGCAGGGTGAGACTTGTAGATATGGATAGAGAGCAGGTGAAACTTGTAGATATGGATATAGAGCAGGGTGAGACTTGTGGATATGAATAGAGAGCAGGGTGAGACTTGTAGATGTGGATATAGAGCAGGGTGAGACTTGTAGATATGGATAGAGAGCAGGGTGAGACTTGCAGATATGAATAGAGAGCAGGGTGAGACTTGTAGACATGAACAGAGAGCAGGGTGAGACTTGTGGATATGGATATAGAGCAGGGTGAAACTTGTGGATATGAATATAGAGCAGGGTGAGACTTGTAGATATGAATAGAGAGCAGATGAGACTTGTAGATATGGATATAGCGCAGGGTGAGACTTGTGGATATGGATATAGAGCAGGGTGAGACTTGTAGATATGGATATAGAGCACGGTGAGACTTGTGGATATGGATATAGAGCAGGGTGAGACTTGTAGATATGGATATGGAGCAGATGAGACTTGTGGATATGGATATAGAGCAGATGAGACTTGTGGATATGGATATAGAGCAGATGAGACTTGTGGATATGGATATAGAGCAGATGAGACTTGTGGATATGGATATAGAGCAGATGAGACTTGTGGATATGGATATAGAGCAGGGTGAGACTTGTAGATATGGATAGAGAGCAGGGTGAGACTTGTAGATATGGATATAGAGCAGGGTGAGACTTGTAGATATGGATATAGAGCAGATGAGACTTGTGGATATGGCTATAGAGCAGGGTGAGACTTGTAGATATGGATATAGAGCAGGGTGAGACTTGTAGATATGGATATAGAGCAGGGTGAGACTTCTAGATATGGCTATAGAGCAGGGTGAGACTTGTGGATATGGATATAGAGCAGGGTGAGACTTGTGGATATGGATATAGAGCAGGGTGAGACTTGTAGATATGGATAGAGAGCAGGGTGAGACTTGTAGATGTGGATATAGAGCAGGGTGAGACTTGTAGATATGAATAGAGAGCAGATGAGACTTGGAGATATGGATGCAGAGCAGGGTGAGACTTGTGGATATGGATAGAGAGCAGGGTGAGACTTGTAGATATGAATAGAGAGCAGGGTGAGACTTGTAGATATGAATATAGAGCAGGGTGAGACTTGAAGATATGAATAGAGAGCAGATGAGACTTGTAGATATGGATATAGAGCAGGGTGAGACTTGTGGATATGGATATAGAGCAGGGTGAGACTTGTGGATATGGATATAGAGCAGGGTGAGACTTGTAGATATGGATATAGAGCAGGGTGAGACTTGTAGATATGGATATAGAGCAGGGCGAGACTTGTAGATATGGATATAGAGCAGGGTGAGACTTGTAGATATGAATAGAGAGCAGGGTGAGACTTGTAGATATGAATAGAGAGCAGGGTGAGACTTGTGGATATGGATATAGAGCAGGGTGAGACTTGTAGATATGGATATGGAGCAGATGAGACTTGTAGATATGGAGCAGATGAGACTTGTGGATATGGATATAGAGCAGATGAGACTTGTGGATATGGATATAGAGCAGATGAGACTTGTGGATATGGATATAGAGCAGGGTGAGACTTGTAGATATGGATAGAGAGCAGGGTGAGACTTGTAGATATGGATATAGAGCAGGGTGAGACTTCTAGATATGGATATAGAGCAGATGAGACTTGTGGATATGGCTATAGAGCAGGGTGAGACTTGTAGATATGGATATAGAGCAGCGTGAGACTTGTAGATATGGATATAGAGCAGATGAGACTTGTGGATATGGATATAGAGCAGATGAGACTTGTGGATATGGATATAGAGCAGGGTGAGACTTGTGGATATGGATAGAGAGCAGGGTGAGACTTGTAGATATGGATATAGAGCAGGGTGAGACTTGTAGATATGGATATAGAGCAGATGAAACGAGTGGATATGGATGTAGAGCAGGGTGAGACTTGTGGATATGGATATCGAGCAGGGTGAAACTTGTAGATATGGATATAGAGCAGATGAGACTTATAGAGCAGGGTGAGACTTGTAGATATGGATATAGAGCAGGGTGAGACTTGTGGATATGGATATAGAGCAGATGAGACTTGTAGATATGGATATAGAGCAGATGAGACTTGTGGATATGGATATAGAGCAGGGTGAGACTTGTAGATGTGGATAGAGAGCAGGGTGAGACTTGTAGATATGAATAGAGAGCAGGGTGAGACTTGTAGATATGAATAGAGAGCAGATGAGACTTGTAGATATGGATATAGAGCAGGGTGAGACTTGTAGATGTGGATATAGAGCAGGGTGAGACTTGTAGATGTGGATAGAGAGCAGGGTGAGACTTGTAGATATGAATAGAGAGCAGATGAGACTTGTAGATATGGATATAGAGCAGATGAGACTTGTAGATATGGATATAGAGCAGATGAGACTTGTGGATATGGATATAGAGCAGGGTGAGACTTGTAGATATGGATAGAGAGCAGGGCGAGACTTGCAGATATGAATAGAGAGCATGGTGAGAGTTGTATATATGAATAGAGAGCAGGGTGAGACTTGTAGATATGGATATAGAGCAGGGTGAGACTTGTAGATATGGATATGGAGCAGATGAGACTTGTGGATATGGATATAGAGCAGATGAGACTTGTGGATATGGATATAGAGCAGATGAGACTTGTGGATATGGATATCGAGCAGATGAGACTTGTGGACATGGAAATAGAGCAGGGTGAGACTTGTAGATATGGATAGAGAGCAGGGTGAGACTTGTAGATATGGATATAGAGCAGGGTGAGACTTGTAGATATGGATACAGAGCAGATGAGACTTGTGGATATGGATATAGAGCAGTGTGAGACTTGTAGATATGGATATAGAGCAGATGAGACTTGTGGATATGGATATAGAGCATGGTGAGACTTGTGGATATGGATAGAGAGCAGGGTGAGACTTGTAGATATGGATATAGAGCAGGGTGAGACTTGTAGATCTGGATATAGAGCAGATGAGACTTTGGATATGGATGTAGAGCAGGGTGAGACTTGTGGATATGGATATCGAGCAGGGTGAGACTTGTAGATATGGATATAGAGCAGATGAGACTTGTAGATATGGATATAGAGCAGGGTGAGACTTGTAGATATGGATATAGAGCAGATGAGACTTGTGGGTATGGATGTAGAGCAGGGTGAGACTTATGGATATTGAGCAGGGTGAGACTTGTAGATATGGATATTGAGCAGGGCGAGACTTGTAGATGTGGATAGAGAGCAGGGTGAGACTTGTAGATATGGATAGAGAGCAGGGTGAGACTTGTAGATATGGATAGAGAGCAGGGTGAGACTTGTAGATATGGATAGAGAGCAGGGTGAGACTTGTAGATATGGATAGAGAGCAGGGTGAGACTTGTAGATATGGATATAGAGCAGATGAGACTTGTGGGTATGGATGTAGAGCAGGGTGAGACTTGTGGATATGGATATTGAGCAGGGTGAGACTTGTGGATATGGATATAGAGCAGGGTGAGACTTGTAGATATGGATATAGAGCAGGGTGAGACTTGTAGATATGGATATAGAGCAGATGAGACTTGTGGATATGGATATAGAGCAGGGTGAGACTTGTGGATATGGATATAGAGCAGATGAGACTTGTATATATGGATATAGAGCAGAGGAGACTTGTGGATATGGATATAGAGCAGGGTGAGACTTGTGGATATGGATATAGAGCAGGGTGAGACTTGTGGATATGGATATAGAGCAGGGTGAGACTTGTAGATATAGATATAGAGCAGGGTGAGACTTGTAGATATGGATATAGAGCAGGGTGAGACTTGTAGATATGGATATAGAGCAGGTGAGACTTGTGGATATGGATATAGAGCAGGTGAAACTTTAATGGAAAGAAAGCAAATTTCTGAATTTGCATAGCCTACATTTAAGCATGTTGTTTCAGGGATCAGCGAGAGATTGTGATTGGAGGGGGTCTGAATGGACATGTTGGAGAGTTAGCAGCAGGATATGAGGGTGTGTATGGTGGGTCTGGTGTCGGAACTAGAAACACTGAAGGTGTAAAAATACTTTAGTTTGGGAACGCTTTAAATATGGTCGTCTGGGACACTATGTTTAAGAAGATGCTGAGCAGACTGATCACTTATGAGTCAGGTGGTGTAAAGAGTCAGATAGACTACTTTCTCGTTCGGAGATTAGACAGGAAGTTGGTCAAGTATGTGAAAACAATAGGTGGGGAAGAATGTGCTTTCCAACATAGGCTGTTGGTGTGCGATGTAGAGATAAGCTGGAGTAGGGAAAAGAGGAAATCCTTTGTTCCAAAGAGAGGAGTATGGAAACTACAATATCAGAAAGTAAAGGAACATGTCTTTAGGGAACTTTTAGAAATTAATCTTGGAAACTATGGTAGGAGAGGATGTAGAGAGTTGTTGGGACTCTTTAAAATATTGGCTGCTACATGTGGCTGAACGAAGGGCGGCTCAGCCATACATGAGAATACATAGTGGTGGAACAATGAGGTGGATTGGGCGATTCAAGAAAAAAAGAAGACAATTTAGGATTTGGAAAAAGGGAGGAGATAAGGAGGAATATTTAGTGGCAAACGTAGGGCAAGAAGGGAAGTTTACAAAGCTAAAAAATTACTACAGGATTCACTTTTAGATGTGATAAATAATGCAGATAGTAGAGGGGAGATATTTAGGATAGACAAGCAAATGATCGAGCAAAATAATGATCTTTTAGGAGAGCATTGTGTGAAGGATTATGTGGAAAATGTATTGGTTGACCATAGGGAAATTAGAAATGTTTGGAGGAGCTACTGAGTGCCTGATAAATGAGGAGTTCCCTTGGAATAGGGATATATTGGAGGCAGTAGAGCCGGTGCAAGGTCCACCACCTGATATAAAGAATGAATGAGTGAAGGAAGCCAACGATGAAATGAAGAATGGTAAAGCAGCGGGCAGCTCTGGTATTGTCGCAGAGATGCTGAAGGCATCTGGCGATATTGGAGTAAATTTAATCACAAAATTTGTAAATGCAATTATAAGGGAGACATCTGTCCTAGATGACTGGTTTTAGAGTGTAATAGGGAATATTTATAAATGGAAGGGTGATGCCTTAGTTTGGGGTAATTATAGGGGTTTGAAGCTGCGGGACCATGGAATGAAAGTGGGATAGAGTCATGGATAAATTAAGTGTTAATAGACATGAAATGCAATTTGGCTTTATGCCAGGAAGGGGCACATTAGATGCAATTTTTATAATTAGGCAAATACAGGAGAAATATCTGGGGAAGAAGAGACAACTGTATTTGATATTTGTGGATTTGGAGAAGGTGTTCAACAGGGTGCCTCAGGGAGTGGGGCAATGGTCAATGAGAAAGTTACATGTAGATGATTGGTTTGTCAGGGTAGTCATGGCAATGTATGATGGATCAAAAACGTATGTGATGGTAAATGGAGTGCAGAGAGGACTTTGTAGTGAAAGTGGCTGTCTTAGGCCCAATCTTCTTCATCATGGTTCTTGAGGCCATATCACAGGAACTTAGAGGAGACTTACCTTGGGAGCTCCTGTATGCTGATGACTTGGTGCTGATAGCCGACAGTGTGGAAGAGGTAATGGGTAAATATACAGTATAGAAGGAGGGTATGGAGGACAGAGGATTGAAAGTGAATACAACAAAAAAGCACTGATTAGTGTGGTGGGAGAAGGAACTGTGGAAAAAAGGGGCAGGTGGCCCTGTGCTGTCTGTAAAAAAGGTACAGGTAGCAACTCAATTTTGTCTAAATACCGTAACTGCTGGGTGCATAAGAGGTGTAGTGGCATCAGGGGTAGATTGCAGGTGGTTCCTGACTTTAAATGTTCCGTCTGCACAGGTAAACAAGTGGCACCAGTCAGAGTGGAAAGATTAGCTGATGGGGACATATCCTTGGAATGTGTAGATAAATGTTGTTAACTGGTGATATGATTGCTGCAAGTGGTGGTGCAGAGGCAGCAGTGATTGCAAGAATTAGAAGTGTTTGGAGGAAGTTTAGGGAGTTGTTTCCCTTATTGACATCAAGAGGGATCTCTCTCCAACTAAAGGGAAAACCTTATGCAGCTTCCGTTCGAAGCGCGATGTTGTATGGCAGTGAAACCTGAACGATCAAAAAGGAGGATGAACGGAGCTGTGCATGAAATGAAATGAGAATGGTGAGATGGATGTGTAATGTGACACTGAAGGATAGGAAACCAAATGTGGAATCAAGAGATAGGCTAAGTATGGAGAGCATTAGTGAGGTTATGTGTCGGGTTAGGTTGAGGTGGTTCGGACACGTGGAAAGGGAGGGAAGCTGTGTGAAAAGGTGTATAAATATGAATGTGAATGGAAGGAGAACTTGAGGCCGTCCAAGAAAAACATGGGATGAATTGCTGAGAGATGATCTCAGAGTTTACGGCCTAACAAGAAGGCTAGCAAGGGATCGTGCAGCCTGGAAAGCAGCCATTAGGTGAATCACGGCTTATACAAGCAAGCATGGAAAAGGCCATAAAACGATGATGATGATGAAAGCAGGTGAGGCTTGTTGACTGAAGATAAACATAGGGGCAATACCCCTGGCACTCACCTGGTAGAACAAACAGTATACTGCACTGACTAAAGGTATTTGAAACCAATTTAAATAGTTGCTATAAAACAGGAAAGCATGTAGAATCATACCAACATAATCATGACTTCAAACGAACAAAAAAATACCTATTTTGGGGGGCAACCCCTACCACCCCCCTCCCATCCTGTATACCTCCTCAGACTCCAATTTTTCTAATGCCATGAAAAACATTGGTACATCACGGGTGATGAAGGTTGTGGTGAAGTTTCATTGAAATTGTGTATGTAGTTTCAGAGAAAAGAGCAAATACCTATTTTGGGGGGCAACCCCCCAGTAGACCCCTCACGGCCCCATTTTCTTTAATGTTGTGAACAAAATTTGGTACAACATGGGTGATTAACATTGTGGTCAAGTTTCATCAGAATTGCGCGTGTATATTCTGAGAAAAAAGGAAATACCTATTTTGGGGAACAACCCCCCCATACACCCCCTCAGGGCCCGATTTTTTAAATGCCGTGAACAAACTTTGGTGCATCACGGGTGATGAAGGCTGTGGTCAGGTTTCATTGAAATCGTGTGTAGTTTCAGAGAAGAAAGCAAATATCTATTTTGGGGGGTCAAACCTGGACCCACTTTGACCCCCCATTGACCCCCTTAAACTTCGATTTTTTTGCGCCGTGAACAAAATTCGGTACATCATGGGTGATGAAGGTTGTGGTCAAGTTTC
Source organism: Myxine glutinosa (assembly GCF_964187855.1). Taxonomy (NCBI): domain Eukaryota; kingdom Metazoa; phylum Chordata; class Myxini; order Myxiniformes; family Myxinidae; genus Myxine; species Myxine glutinosa. Next base: position 61,676,423 of record NC_136262.1, on the reverse strand, counting down.
ATCGAAATAATGTGTGTAGTTTCAGAGAAAAAAGCAAATTCCTTTTTTGGAGGGTCAAACCTGGATGCACTTTGACCCCCGGTAGACCCCCTTAGACCACGATTTTTTAAAATGCAGTGAACGAACTTTAGTCACAACATAACAAGTATCATTTGTGCAAAATTTGGTCGCAATCCCATCAGCGGTTTCAGAGAAGAAGTTTCAAGTGTTTACGGACGGACAGACGACGCGCCATCCATCGCATAAGCTCCCCTGGAGACTGGACTTCAATTTAATCCCCGTTAATATTAAGCAAGAGCTGACAGGATCGCCCAGAGGTACACACTGTCATCTCTAAGCTGTCAAACCCGAGTTTGAATCCCGACCCAACTACAAACTGTCATCTCTAAGCTGTCAAACCCGAGTTTGAATCCCGACCCAACTACAAACTGTCATCCCAGTGGTTCTCCGGCAGGTTGATCCATCAATGTGTGTGCCGACCCTCAGATGGACGTTAAACTGGGCATCCCATGTGCCGGCATTAGTTGGTCGACGTGAAAGATCCCAAGGTGTCCTTCCTGAAGAGTGGGCGAGCTATTGCCGGCACCTTGAACAAATTCCAAATTCCTGCCCTAATTACTGCTGGGAGAGGGATGGTAAACCACCTAGCATGACTCTTGCCAGGAAACTGCTTCGGCAGCATCGACGATCTGTAACAGAATACATCGGATAGGAATATTAAGCAAACCGAGAAGACTCCGTAGGCCTGAAAGCATCATTGATAAAATCAGTTTGTAAACACATGGCTTTTTAATTGCCAAATTGCGTTTTGGTTGTGTGTCGAGTAGAATCTGCAATGTGATGAAATTCATGCGCGTTGGCCAAGAGGAGTTTAATACACGTTGGCTTTTGAAATCTGAGTTTCGGTGATAAATGAAAGCAGAAAAGACAGATTACATACAGAGAACCAAATGTACAAACAATCTAACTAACGGCATGAGTCCATCGATTCGGTTTAATGCGTGCACAGACATTTTTTGGAATAATGCACGACTCGACCACAATGCACTTACCGCAATCGGTGCACATCTCCATAGTTTCGGGATTTGGAGCTATGGGATTTGCTGCAGGATCTGAGCTCCTTAAATCAACTAGGGGTTCTTTAGATGGAAGCACGTGAGCAGAGCTGTCGGAGTGCAGCGAGACACCGCAGCATGTTAAACCCTGCTTTACACAACCCACATAGCTCCATGGAGGGTTCCGCAGCGGAGGCTCCTTTCGGATTTGGGTATAGGGTAAGCATTTTCCACTGGATGGAGCAGGCAAAGGATCCTAGGAGGTGCAGGGAGGGGGCATCCATTGAATCTTATAAACACTGCAGCAGACTTGAAGGATTTCGGTTCTTTGCAGAAAAGAAAAAAAACATACAGAAGAATGAGAACAAGTGACAAAAGTCCTTTCAGTCTATCCCTTCCACGACCTCAGCACATCCATCTCACACCCTTGTTTTAATATAATGTCATAACCTGGAGCGATGATGTTTAAAACGTTGTGCCAAGACAAGAAATTGCAATGGATGGGTTTTAACATTTAAACTGACAAAACCATGAAGTGATGTATTTCTGTGGATTCACATAACTCTCAATTCTACCTAGCACATGAGATTCAAGCATCCACGATGCAGTTATCAACTGTACAATGATCGATTCACCTTCCCTAGGTGGGGAGGCTTGTTTGAATGGAGCGGAAAGCTGAGGGTAACTGCGGACAGACAGTAGTTTGTGTGGTATCGCATGATGAGCGTCTTGGCGGCAAAAATAGATGGGTGCAGCTCAGGATCGGGTGACAGGTACACACGGTTCAAATTCACACCACGAGTATCAGTCCTGAAAGAGGAAATCGCTTTAACCTTGGATTGAAAAAAAAACAAAAAAACAACATTATTATTACTTTTATTAAACACATATTCTTATATTTCAGAAAGTGTGCTTTGAAATGATCCTTTCGAAAATTTGCACACGAATGAGTGGGTAAATCATTAAAAGCGACAAATTTTGGAACAATTTGGAGAATAGGAAAAAAACTAGAATGGCACTCTGGGACATCAGGACGTCGACTGATATTCCTCCACCCATATTATTACATCATTATACGTAGTTGTAACAAGTTTGATTTAAATGTATTCAGCTGTTCCCAAGTATCACATTTTCACCAGAGAAGACCTCTGACCTTTGACCTCTTGATGCAGAAATCCAGTCAGTTCATCCTTAGTTTATCATTTCATATACAACAACAACAACAACAACAACAACAGGCATTTTAAGGCCATTTTCCCTGCTAGAGTGGGGGTTAGCCTTGTGGGCCCCCATGACAATCTTCTCCATTTTGCCCTATTTTCTGCATCCCTCCTTGTTAACCCCCTTGCCCGCATTTCTTCTTCCACCATATTTAGCCAAGTCTTTCTCGATCTTCCCCGTCATCTACTTCCTTCTACATTCATTTCCAACACTCTTCTCAACCAGTCACTTTCATCCTTCCTCAACACATGACCAAACCATCTCAACCTGTTCCTCTTCAGAACATCAATCACAGGCTCTATTCCCATCATCTTTCGCAATTCATCATTTGTCTTCCTCTCTCTCAACGATACTCCGCACATCCGTCGAACCATTCGCATTTCCACCCTTTCCAGCCTTCGTTGCTGCTCTACGTTCATTACCCATGTCTCACTCCCATAAATCATAACACTTCTCACACATGCAGCATACACCTTTCCCTTCAGCTTCAACGACACTCCCCTCCTCGTCAGCACGCCACTCAGTTCCCGAAACTTCTTCCATGCACATCTCACTCGAGCAACCGTTGCCGGTTGCCGGAAGGGATATACTGTATATATATACAGACTTGGCATTTAATATGGAATTTTTTTTTTTTCTTGACTTGGGTTTACTTTCTTAACTCAGTATATCAATCTGGTGAGTTTCTTTTACACTTTGGTGATTTATTTGTTAAAAGAACCATGTCACTGATTGTCTGTCGCAGCAAGAAGTCAACAACAGGATTATATCACAGGTGGCGTGGCAAAATGTACGGACAGGTGCATTTGATGATTGGCTTCACAGTCGGGTATACAAGGGTTGTTGCGTTCTGTATTAGTGGAAAACAACTGCTGCACGTCTCCAAAAGTTATTGCCGCTTCCTCTGGAGATGGTCCGTCAACTCGACAATGCTGTTTGTCATGGAGTGGTGGCTTTACGAAATTACGGCATGAAACAGCGTGCTATTGCTCGGCAGTATGGCATCACTCAAGGTCAGGTGTCAAAGATCCTGAAACGAAATGCTCAGAGGGGTGTCCCTACTCCAATACCGAGGCCAGGACGTCCCCGCAGAACCACAAGGAGGGATGATCGCCAGCTGCACCGGTTAGTCCGCAATGGCCGTACCAAGTCAGCTAATCGGCTTAGGGCTGAGTGGCAGCAACTGACAAATGTGCCTGTATCCAGAAGGCTAGTCAACCAACGACTGGTTCCAGCAGGCTATCGTGCCAGGCGTCCCCTGAGAAAGCCACGCCTGACCAGACAACACCGCCAGCGCCGATTGCAGTGGGCCAGAGAGCACCGTCAATGGCAGCCAGGACACTGGAATCACGTGATCTTCAGTGACGAGTCTTGATTTCTGGTCTATCGTCAAGATGGCCATGTCCGAGTGCGCAGACAAGTGCATGAAGCCTACAACGAAGATTGTATAGTGCCAAGAGTCCAAGCTGGAGGTGGTGGGGTGACCGTTTGGGCTGCTTTTCATGCAGGGGGCAAAACTGACCTGGTTGTTCTGAATGGAAACCTGAACCAGTTCAAGTACAGGGCCATTCTGGAAGAAACATTGCTTCCATTTGCTCGTGCAGCCTTTTGAGGAAACTTTGTCTTCCAAGATGACAATGCACGGCCTCGTCGTGCTCGCATGATCCAACACTTTCTTGCTGACCATAGTGTAGAGCATATGGAGTGGCCTGCCATGTCCCCGGATATGAATCCGATAGAGAACTTGTGGGCAGAATTAACGTGTCAAATCGACCACTTGGACCAGCAGCCGACCTCTGTGCGTGAATTGCAGCAGACTATTGTCACTGCGTGGCAAGCGATTCCTGTCCAAACCTTGGCAAATCTCGTGAACAGCATGCCTCAACATGTACGTGCTCTCCTGAATGCTCGTGGGGGTTACACGAAGTACTGAACTGTAATTTTACTGTCCGTAATCCCAGTCGTAATTAAAACTTTGTTTTTGTTAAAAAAAATTTTCGCTCATGTGCAAAATAAAGAGATACTTCTGGAAAACGCACAGAAGTTTAACACAGTACTGTCCTTGAATTGAGTTCGATATCAGTTCACATCACTAACAAGGATCAATTTATTTGTTCCGAAATGTCAAATGTGGTTTTTGTTTCTTTTAAAGGTCACATTAACAAAATCTAGAATAATTTCAACATAATTCCAATGAACTTTTGGTTCTAAGACATCTTGAAAAGTACATTCACCCCCACAAAAAAAATATTCCATATTAAATGCCAAGTCTGTATATATATATACATATACACACATATACATTCTCTCCCCAAGAGGATTTTCCTCCTTGGACGAACACCGTGTTAATGTGAATAAATAGCTTATTGTGGTGTTTGTGGGGCACCCGTACCCAGGGTGTGTTCAGTTACCAAACAGCTAGCTAACGCTCGACAAGCCAGCTGTTGCTCATCAACGATTTTGAAGGGATTGCTTAAGATACTTGGCGAGCGCACTACAAGAAAATTGGTAACTGAATGCAACCCAGAAGTAAAATATTATGAACCACAAACAGGTATGATTCCCATTTCAAAAAGTCGCTATTGATGTTGAGCACACTAAACTGAAAGGGAGGAGTGCGATGTTCTTGAGGCCTAACGGACGTGAGCCTAGATCTACTGTCATCTATAAACCCCAGAGAGGACAATAACATGACCCCTCCTGCTTGTCCGTAGGAAACAGGGGTGTACTAATTCTCCAAAAAATAAAAAAAATCAAGCTCAAAATGCAAAGCAGGATACTTGCATTTCGTCATTGGCACACAAAAGGTGTGACTTGCCTCCTTGACCTTTACCTATTTCGCTAATCATAAAACTGTGGATTAAACGTGAGCGGATTTTAAAAAAGCAATACTGTTAATTCACAATCATTTCCTTATTATCCATTATGGAATACGTCCAAGGGCTTCCCCATTATTCCTGGGTCGATTCAACCGACCAAATAGTGTTCAGATTTCATCTTTGCACCTGTAGTGACCGTGAAAGACGCCGTCGGGGTTAAGCATTGGGATGAGTTTGAAGACAAACATGCGACGCAGAGCCTGTGCACGTGGATCTTCCTGTCGTAGGAGAAACTCCAGAAAGCCATTGAACACAAAGCTCGAGGGAGTCTCGCCGGGATGCACGCGGCTGCTGAGAAAGAACACCTGCAATTCCGATAGAAATACCCAGGGGTGTTTTGGGTAAGGCTCGCACGTGATTTGAGAAGGGGCAGTGGGGAAGTAGGAAACAAAGTTGTCCCTTTAAAACCCATCCAATGTCTTTTCTGATGAGAATCTGATAAGAATTCATTGGATGTTTTATAAGGGCCATTGTGAAGTTACCGCATTATGCTTGCCTTACAAACTGTTGAAGGACAACTTACCCGCTTTCCCTGAAAGGTTGGGGGTCGACGTTCATTTATCACGGGGAAAAGGCCTTCAATACGAGGTTCTCTCTCTTCCATCAAACCATGGCAGGATGATATTGTGAGCAGGTCGACACGACGTCTGTCCAACGACTGGCAAAGCAACTCTCGCTGGTAGAAGATGGTATCTGGGGGGCTGAGGGCATTAAACATAGCCCATAAACCAAGGAGCAGCTGTAAGTGTGGCATAAACTTAAAGCATTTTGTAGCTTTGTACCAGCCTGGGGTGAGGTGATGGCAGTTGGAAAACCTGGTGTCCATCTCCTGCAGCATCGTTTGGCAATCGCTGTACGAGAATGGGTAGCAGAAAGCGAAGTAGGTGACAGATCCGTGCGACTCCAGAAATCGGTGTGCAAAGGAAAGCACAAACTGATTGTCCACCATCTAAAAGGCAGGAAGAAGCCGAAGGCCACCGTTATGTTCAGCAACCAACCATCTTACGAGAAGGCTAACCCAACTTGGACACTTAAAATCATCGATCAAAGGAACCAGAATGTGTTCAAGATGTCAGCTCGAGTCGAGAAATTACATTGCCGACTCTCGGTTCTGTTTGGTGAAGCCTGGACCACACACGGCAGGCTTTGAAAATATAAAAACAGGCGAGGGATGAAAGTCGGAGATTTTTTTTTTTTTGCCTCTAGTTGCCATTGTTCATTTCTTTGTCTCCTGAATGGACGAATTAAAATATGAATGAATTGTAGCTAGAATTTTAACGAATGCTTTTATGAAAAAATATTATGACATTGACAATACAATAATATGAATATGCATCATTCAAAATCCGACTTAACGTTAAGCCGGTCACGTACATACCACTTGCAGTAGACATGTGGTCAACAATATAATATGTTTTGACATTGTTCAACGTCATCATTCATTCTCATCATCTGTTCCCCAACCGCATTAATCACGAAGGCGCCAATGATGCTTCGGTCATCAGTTCCCTCTGCTGTTCCGTATTTTTAATCTTTGCAACCAACTTACACAGTGACTTCTTAGTCTGTGTCATCAGATTAATTGTCCAAATGGTCCTGGGTCTTCCCTTCCTTCTACTTTGCATTGTGGGCTAGCCAATCCTCATTTAAAGGTCACATGGCCAAACCACAGCAGCTTCCTTTTCTTCAGCATTGTCAAGAGCGTTTCCATTTCCAATGTTCCCTTTGTGATTTCAGTTTCCTCATCTGAGAGAGGTGAGTATGGAACCCAATCCAGGCTCACTGCTCACGGACACTCATTTGTTCCTTTTGTTCCATCTGTGGAACCAACTTCCTCAATCTGTTCAATCTCATTCTTCCCTAACCAAGAGGAAGGTACAGTCACGTGAAAAAGTAAGTACACCCCATGTAAAGTTTTGACTTTTTCAACATATTTCAACATACAGCTATTTGATCTTCATTTCAACAATATTGTTAGATAAAGGTGATATAATATAACAAATATCATGAAACATTTACATTTTGTAGTCCATTGTATAAATTAAACAAACATAAATGCAAATTTCGCATGTGGAAAAAGTAAGCACACCTTGACATTTATCACTACTTCAAATACCTAAAATTAGAATCAGGTGCACCAGCTCAGGTGCAAATGATTAGAACATCATTAGAGAGGATCTTGGAGGAACCTGTCTTATTTAAACCTCAGACATTTAGTTTGGTTTGCTCTTTGTTGTTGAAGTGTGCGGCGTCACCATGCCTAGATCAAAAGAGCCCTCTGAGGCCTTCAGAAAGAAGGTTATAGATGCCTACGAGTCTGGGAGGGATTTAAAAAGATCTCCAAACAATTTGAAATCAATCATTCGACTGTCCGGAAAATCATCTACAAGTGGAGAAGATTCCAAACAACTGCCAACTTGTTCAGGCCAGGCCGCCCCAGCAAGTTCAGCCCGAGAGCAGACCGCAAGATGCTGAAAGAAGTCTCTAAGAACCCCAGAATGTCATCACGGGACCTACAGGTAGCTCTTGCCACTGTTGATGTCAAAGTGCACGAGTCTACCATTAGAAAGAGGCTGCACAAATTTGATCTACATGTGGGAGGTGTGCCAGAAGGAAACCTTTGCGGTCCAGAAAGAACATCAGGGCAAGACTAAAGTTTGCCAATGAACACCTCGGCAAAGACCAGCACTTCTGGAACAATGTGCTCTGGACAGATGAGTCAAAGGTAGAACGATTTGGCCACAGTACCAGAAGACATGTTTGTCGAAAACAAAAGACAGCATTTGACCACAAGAACCTGATACCAACTGTAAAGCATGGTGGTGGAAATATTATGGTTTGGGGCAGCTTTGCTGCATCAGGGTCTGGGCAGATCACCATCATAGAATCCACGATGAATTCTTCATTGTACCAGAGGGTGCTTGAGGATACTGAGGCCATATGTCGGAAATTTGAAGCTCAACCGAAGGTGGACCTTGCAACATGACAATGACCCTAAACATACCAGTAAATCCACCAAGGAATGGCTGAAAAGAAAGAAATGGAGGGTTCTGGAATGGCCAAGTCAAAGCCCGGATCTAAATCCCATCGAGATGTTGTGGGGGGATTTGAAACGAGCTGTGCATGCAAGAAACCCCTCAAACATCGCACAGCTGAAATAATTCTGCATGGAGGAGTGGGCAAAAATTTCTCCCAGTCGATGGTAGAGACTGGTAGACAGTTATAAGAAACGCCTACTTGAGGTTGTTTCTGCCAAAGGGGGCAATACCACCTATTAGAACCAAGGGTGTACTTACTTTTTCCACATGCGAAATTTGCATTTATGTTTATTTAAATTATGCAATGGACTACAAAATGTAAATGTTTCATGATATTTGTTATATTATATCACCTTTATCTATCAATATTGTTGAAATGAAGATCAAATAGCTGTATGTTGAAATATGCTGAAAAAGTCAAAACTTTACATGGGGTGTACCTACTTTTTCACGTGACTGGAGATGGACATAATGGACACTGGAGGAAAGATGGGTGAGGGGAAGAATGGGAGTGTGGGGAGAAACAAGGGGCTGTTCATTCTCTCCACAGGTCATCCCCCATCCATACCCATGATATTTTCTACCCTCTTTAACCCCACCTTAGCCCAGCCCAATCCTTAATAGGTTTTATTGTTGTTTGTTGTTTGTTTGCCCTCTCCATCCACCTTTGCGTTTATTTGTTCCATTGCTATTGTTTTACATGGTCTAAGGCTCGAAAGGAGCTGACTGACACACACACACACACACACACACACACACACACACACACACACACACACACACACACACACACACACACACACTTAGCACAACCGCAGGGCTTGGGGGAAGTGCCGTCACTTCCCGGGATACTCTGGGTACCAGCGACGTCACAACAATGGCACCACTTTTCTCACCACACTCGGCGGGGCGTCATCCTCGATTTTCCCTTCCTGGTCTCTCAGCCCCTAACTTGAGGGTTAGGTCGGGAAGCTTGAGCATGCATCCTGCTTGTTCATCCGGGCTGTATCTTCCTTTCCACATTCACATTCTTCCCCTCACCAATCCTTCTTTGAGTGTATCTATCTATCCTGCTGTTAGTGTGTTTCCCCCCTTTCAATTATGCTCTTTCTTTTCTAGCTCTTCCACTCGCCTCGACCTTGTGTATATATGAATCGAGCAATCCTATATAACAACACGCTTATTCTGTTTGTTTGTTTCTCTGTCGATCGAACGATTTTCTCTTAAATTACTCGATCAGGGACCGTAAAACCAATTTCATTATAAAGGTCTTTGTCTGAAGAGTTCCGGTTGCATAATACTTTTTCCATTATGAATGACCTTGTGTGTTTTTTTTATTATCATGTTGTAATCACTGTTTTTACTGAAAAATTGTGAGATCGTGATTTAAACGTGGTTTTTAAAATTTACTTTTAACATTGTTCTTAATGAATGGGAACAGTAACAACATAGGAACACTGCAGACATGTTTTAATCGTTTGGGCATTTGCCTTCGTGCCGAGGGTTGGGGGGGGGGGGGGCGAGACTTGGAAAAGGGCAGTTGAGACTTTGGGGGGAGAGGTGTTGTCGACTGGGACTTGGGGGGTGGGATTGAGAACTTGAAGAAGAAAGGGGAAGGGGAGGACAGACAGCTTGGTGGGGGGTGGGAGGAGGCGAAAGAGTTGGGAGAGGGAGAGGGGTTTGAGGCTTTCGGAAGGGGCTGAAGACTTCCAGTGGAGAGAGGGGAATTGAGGACTTGGGGTCGGGTGGGTAAGGGGGTTGAGGTCTTGAAGCCACATTTTACATTATGCGGAATTTCCACTGGTCCCTGCTCAATCAATAAAAGGGTTTCTATTTTGACGTCATACTCCTCAAAAGGGTGTGCAGTAGCACTTTGATTGTGCGGCTAATGAGACTGATTGTGCGGTAGGTTTTGTAGATGCTAAGGTTTCCATTTTGGGTAATGGTATCACAAGAGAAGACAAGAGATTGAGGCCAGTGCATTGGCCATTTCCCTGTGTGCCAGATCATTTAACAAATTTTGTGCAGAAAAGCATTGACAGATTCTCCTTCTTATCTCAGAAGTTCTGCTGGAATATTGTCTTTACTCGCTGCTTTGTCACTTTTCAGTTTTTTATAGCTTCTCAAAACTCTCCTCGTAATACATCTTCCACTTTTCCTCAACGTTTATAGATAGCTTAAGTAAATGCCAATGCCTTCTGAACACAAAATGACTACTTTGAAGCCAAGTGAACGAAGACCGTTTAGTTTAGGCCTAATGTATCAATTTTCAAACAAACAGGATTTACAGCATTCAAAAAATCGTTTAATAAGAGTTCACGCACTCATCAAATACTGTAGAGCCACAACTATTCTCGAGACCTTATGTTTGCATCCTGCTATTGTAAGATGAGTGGCCTGGTGATGGATTTCCTACAGCTTTAGTGCATTGCCCTCACTGGTGTGGGTGACATTCCTATGCTTGCTCCCTGGAAAATTCCACACCCTGTGATGGAGTGATACCCTATCCACGATGGTTTCTTCACCAAACATACATTCAGTGAGTACCCCGACCACCACCACCAATGTACTTGATCATTTTGAATACTCAATCATCCCAACCTTTGATTCAAAGTCTGGCTTGCGAGAACAACTACCATCTCAAAATTCCAAACAAAATGGCTTAGAGTGAAGACATGTTCAAATTCGATTATATTAGATGAACTTCTTGTACAGGGTGTTCCAAAAAGACCCAGACAACTTTGGTTGTTAATATATTTAGAACCACAAATGATACAACGATACCCTTTGGTTTATATGATACAGAAACTCAAAGTTTTGTGCACACCATAAATACACTTCAATGTGAACTCCGTTTGTTGTGCACAGGACATCAAGGTGGTACACGAATTCTTGCCATGTTCACCTCAACATGTTTGCGTCCACCAGTGTGCAGCTGTGATCCGAGAATGAAGATCCTGCAGGTTTGCCACCTTGGTGTTGTAGACAACACCTTTGACAAAACCCCACAGAAAAAAATCATGTCTGTTGATCGTGGGGCCAATCCAGCGACCTGGAAAATTTTCATTCAAGACGGCTCAAACGACTAAAGCCCGATGAGGGGGAGCGCTCTCCTGTTGAAAAATCATATTGGGTTGCAGGTCTTCAATCTGTGGAAAGGCGAATCCTTCCAACATGTTCTTGTAAATTGTTGAAGTCACTGTATCCTCCGCAAAGAAATACAGACCCAGCAAGTGGTCATGGAGAAGGCCACACTACACATTGACCTTTGGACTGTTGTGTATATGTTCAATGACCAGGGGGGGTTTTCAGAGTCCCAGATCCTCACGTTGTGCTGATTGACCTTCCCTGACACATGAAAGCAAGCTTCATCTGTAAACATGACCTTTTTCAGGTAATCTTCATCCTCTATGTGACTGAGCATTTCCAAGGCATTGAGTTTGGGTCTTTCATTTGGTTTGAGTTCTTGCAGAATCTGCACCTTATCGACACAAATCTTCAGTCTTTTATGAAAAATCCTGTGTACAGTGGTGGTTGGTGGTCCCAATTCTCTCTGGATGCACGTTGGGTTGATTTTCTGGGACTTTGTTGAAATGATTCACAAACTCGTTCAACGTCTGCTGCACTTGTACTTGGTCAACCGGTACTTTTCAGTTTCTGACAACTTCCAATCTCCTTAAACCTCTTCTACCACTCTTTGATACTCATCCGTGATGGCGGATTCCTTCCATACATTGTATGGATATTACGCTGAGCTTGCGCATTGGATCTCGTCTCGATGAACCATTCGACGCACTGAGCTTTCTCCTGTGAAGACGCCATTTTCTTTTCCATTAAACCATCAGACCTGAAAATAAAGAAAACATTATGTTTCTGTATTATATAAAACAAAGGGTATCGTGGTCTCATTCGTGGTCCTAAATATATTAACAACACAAGTTGTGTAGGTCTTTTTGGAACACCCTGTATATTAAATCGGAACTCATGCATAAAAATAAGCTTTTCAAAAGGAATTCCAGGCCAAATGTCCTCAGTGTTGCAAATTATTCAATACTCACATTATTGGGCATAACCGAAAAGCAGAAATAATGCAACTCAGAAAGAAGATTTTAAAAACGCATCTGGAACACAAGTGTATACTCAACAGTTCCAATCCAACATCACTGGATACTTCTGCAGCATACACAGTGAGGGTGTTTATCAATTTTTAATGACAGTATCGATTATAAAGGTACACGATAGCTATCAGACAAACATCTATATTATAATAGGCTACGGTGATTCTGTCTGTCTGTCTGTCTGTCTGTCCGGGGGTGTGGCTTACTCTGTTTACAGAGTAGCTCCACCCATTCTTGGAGAGGCTTCATGTAAACAAATATCCACCATTTTATTAACTCGAATAGCTTTGAGGCCTGTTTAGTTAGGCCCATGCTGTCTTTCTCTCTCACACAGGTTTATTTCAACTCAAATTCGATATATCATTTCATTTTTAACAGTCGCTAACATAGTGTTAGACTCGGTTGAAAAAAAACGGGAAGAGAATCCCAAGAAAGTTTCCGTTTATAGAACGAAATGAATTCTCAAAGGCCTGTAAAATAAAGCCCATTCATTGAGTCACCCTCACGATTCTATATCGAATTCACCATCTGATTTAATTTTTATCGATTGTTTTAAGACTCGGTGTCAGAAATAATTGAGAACATTCACGCACACACGGGAAATTGCCGAGATATATTTATAAAATTCGCGCCACGATGATGCACAAAAATACACCGCCTAAAATAACAGTCGGGGAAAATGTCGACATATATTAAAAATTCGCTTTTTCTTTTCCGTTAAGATATATTACTTTTACTTTTGATGACAGTCGTCACAAAAACGACATATATTTCTACGTTCTTATTTCATTCAACATTATCCGGAAGTAAAATATGTTTCAGGAAATTACCGAGAGATATTTCTTCGTTTTTTTAAATTATCTATGTGCGCATACACTTCAAATAGGTTTATTTGAAATCTTTAATTTTCACAATGTAATTTACTTGCCATTTGTCATTTGATGATTACGAGACACTTCCTCTTGAGGATCGTGACAATTCATGCGTTGCGTGGAAACTTCCATTTCCAAAATGAATGAGACGATCGATGAAGAACGCAGACTTGAACAGGATGCAGCAAGAAAACGAATGATATGGGTGAACGAGTCCGTCGACGAACGTCAATGCAAACTTGAACATGATGCAGCAAGAAAAAGAACTAGACGGGAGAAAAGCGAGAGAAACGAGACGGGAAAAAGCCGATTGGAGAGGAGAGTGAGGAGCGATTGGAGAGGCGAGTGAGGAGCGATTGGAGAGGCGAGTGAGGAGCGATTGGAGAGGTGAGTGAGGAGCGATTGGAGAGGAGAGTGAGGAGCGATTGGAGAGGAGAGTGAGGGGCGATTGGAGAGGTGAGTGAGGTGCGATTGGAAAGGCGAGTGAGGCGCGATTGGAGAGGAGTGTGAGGAGGTATTGGAGAGGAGTGTGAGGATGTATTGGAGAGGCGAGTGAGGAGCGATTGGAGAGGCGAGTGAGGTGCGATTGGAAAGGCGAGTGAGGCGCGATTGGAGAGGAGTGTAAGGAGGTATTGGAGAGGGGTTGGAGAGGAGCGAGGAGTTGGAGAGTGAGAGCCGATTGGAGAGGAGAGTTAAGGCCGATTGGAGAGGAGAGTGAGGGCCGATTGGAGAGGCGAGTGAGGAGCGATTGGAGAGGCGAGTGAGGCGTGATTGGAGGGGAGTATGAGGGATTGGAGAGGAGTGTGAGGGATTGGGGAGGAGTGTGAGGGATTGGAGGGGAGTGTGAGGGATTGGAGAGGAGTGTGAGGGGTTGGAGAGGAGTGTGAGGGGTTGGAGAGGAGTGTGAGGGGTTGGAGAGGAGTGTGAGGGGTTGAAGGAGAGTGTGAGGGATTGGAGAGGAGTGTGAGGGATTGGAGAGGAGTGTGAGGGATTGGAGGGGAGTGTGAGGGATTGGAGAGGAGTATGAGGGATTGGAGAGGAGTGTGAGGGATTAGAGAGGATTGTGAGGTGTTGGAGAGGAGTGTGAGGGATTGGAGAGGAGTGTGAGGGATTGGAGAGGAGTGAGGGATTGGAGAGGAGTGTGAGGGATTAGAGAGGAGTGTGAGGGGTTGGAGAGGGGTGTGAGGGGTTGGAGAGGGGTGTGAGCAGTTGGAGAGGGGTGTGAGCAGTTGGAGAGGAGTGTGAGGGGTTGGAGAGGAGTGTGAGGGGTTGGAGAGGAGTGTGAGGGGTTGGAGAGGAGTGTGAGGAGCGATTGGAGAGGCGAGTGAGGAGCGATTGGAGAGGTGAGTGAGGAGCGATTGGAGAGGCGGGTGAGGCACGATTGGAGGGGAGCATGAGGGATGGGAGAGGAGTGTGAGGGATTGGAAAGGAGTGTGAGGGATTGGAGGGGAGTGTGAGGGATTGGAGAGGAGTGTGAGGGATTGGAGAGGAGTGTGAGGGATTGGAGAGGAGTGTGAGGGATTGGAGAGGAGTGTGAGGGATTGGAGAGGAGTGTGAGGGATTGGAGAGGAGTGTGAGGGATTGGAGAGGAGTGTGAGGGATTGGAGAGGAGCGTGAGGGATTGGAGAGGAGCGTGAGGGATTGGAGAGGAGCATGAGGGATTGGAGAGGAGTGTGAGGGATTGGAGAGGAGTGTGAGGGATTGGAGAGGAGTGTGAGGGATTGGAGAGGAGTGTGAGGGATTGGAGAGGAGTGTGAGGGATTGGAGAGGAGTGTGAGGGATTGGAGAGGAGTGTGAGGGATTGGAGAGGAGCATGAGGGATTGGAGAGGAGCGTGAGGGATTGGAGAGGAGCGTGAGGGATTGGAGAGGTGCGTGAGGGGTTGGAGAGGAGCGTGAGGGATTGGAGAGGAGCGTGAGGGATTGGAGAGGAGCGTGAGGGATTGGAGAGGAGCGTGAGGGATTGGAGAGGAGCGTGAGGGATTAAAGAGGAGCGTGAGGGATTAAAGAGGAGCGTGAGGGATTGGAGAGGAGTGTGAGGAGGTATTGGAGAGGAGTGTGAGGAGGTATTGGAGAGGAGTGTGAGGAGGTATTGGAGAGGAGTGTGAGGAGGTATTGGAGAGGTGTGTGAGGAGGTATTGGAGAGGAGTGTGAGGAGGTATTGGAGAGGAGTGTGAGGAGGTATTGGAGAGGAGTGTGAGGAGGTATTGGAGAGGAGTGTGAGGAGGAGTGGGTTTGGAGTGGCGTGAGGGTGAAGAGAGGGGAGTGTCAGGTGGAGAGGAGTGAGGGGTCACATATTACGTGAAATAAATAAATTGTGTTCATTACACCATTTCTGGATCTTATGAATTGCCAGTAAACATTTTGTAAAAATGAATGTGCAGCATCGAACTCAATATGTTGAAATGTCACACACGTCCATTCCCGTGGGATTCCCACGGGTAACCCCACTATATTTTTTAAAAATCACGGCATGGTCGGTCATACACCACCTAAAATAACAGACGGGAAAATGGCGAGATATATTAAAAATTCATGGCGGACTTTTCCATTTGATGACAATCGTCACGATTAAATATTTAATTTATACGTCGTCACAATAATGTGGAGAGAGGAGCATAGCTTCGTTCACGTATCGCCACAGACGGGAAATTGCCGACAGATATTTCTTCGTTATTATTTCATTCATCATTATTATACGGAAGTAAAGGTAATCCTGTTTAAACTGGCATTCATTCCAGCGAGGGGTTGGAGAGGAGCGAGGGGTTGGAGAGGAGCGAGGAGTTGGAGAGGAGCGAGGAGTTGGAGAGGAGTGAGGGGTTGGAGAGGAGCGAGGGGTTGGAGAGAAGCGAGGGGTTGGAGAGGAGCGAGGGGTTGGAGAGTGAGGAGCGAGGGGTTGGAGAGTGAGGAGCGAGGGGTTGGAGAGTGAGGAGCGAGGGGTTGGAGAGTGAGGAGCGAGGGGTTGGAGAGGAGCGAGGGGTTGGAGAGGAGTGATGGGTTGGAGAGTGAGGAGCAATTGGAGAGGCGAGTGAGGAGCGATTGGAGAGGCGAGTGAGGAGCGATTGGAGAGGTGAGTGAGGAGCGATTGGAGAGGCGAGTGAGGCGCGGTTGGAGAGGAGTGTGAGGAGGTATTGGAGAGGAGTGTGAGGAGGTATTGGAGAGGAGTGTGAGGAGGTATTGGTGAGGAGTGTGAGGGGTTGGAGAGGGGCTAGGGGTTGGAGAGGAGCGAGGGGTTGGAGAGTGAGGGCCGATTGGAGAGGAGAGTGAGGAGCGATTGGAGAGATGAGTGAGGAGCGATTGGAGAGGAGTGTGAGGGATTGGAGAGGAGTGTGAGGGATTGGAGAGGAGTGTGAGGGATTGAAGGGGAGTGTGAGGGATTGGAGAGGAGAGTGAGGGATTGAAGGGGAGTGTGAGGGATTGGAGAGGAGTGTGAGGGATTGGAGAGGAGTGTGAGGGATTGGAGAGGAGTGTGAGGGAGTATTGGAGAGGAGTGTGAGGAAGTATTGGAGAGGAGTGTGAGGAGGTATTGGAGGGCAGTGTGAGGAGGCATGGGATTGCAGAGGCTGCTGTGGTAAATATGAGGTTAGACACCACTGTGGAAGTTTACCATGGTGAGAGATAGTACAGACCCCATGGGCAGTGGAGTAGCAGAACCCCCAACGGATGGTTCAGAGTCAAAGGAGGCCAGTGTAGTCTGTGGAGATGGGTATAAAGCCCACAGGGGGCACAGTAAAGCCCACAGGGGGCACAGTAAAGTCCACAGGGATGTTAGCACCAGAGACCATGGAGTGCCACATCGCGAAACACACCACAGGGGTGCAAAATATAATAGACCATGGGGAGTGTGGATAGTTTGACCCCAACTCCAGAGCTAGAGCTAGAGTTTGAAGGGATGGTTGCATACCAGGGAGCTGCATGGAGTGATGTTGTGGACTGCCTGCAGGCCCAGGATAAAAAAACAAAACAGATGGTGGACAGCACAGGGTGCAGCGCCCTGCTGGAGAGGTACGACCTTCTGAAGGAGCAGGCGGTCTCGACCAGGTATGTGGACTAGCCAGGTCGGGAAGACCTGGGTATAGGCTCCTCCCAGTGTGGTGTGTGTGTGTGTGTGTGTGTGTGTGTGTGTGTGTGTGTGTGTGTGTGTGTGTGTGCCCATGTGCATCGGCCGAGTGCACCGATAATATTATGCTGAGAATATTTGCTGAATATTTAAGGCTGAGAGGCAGGTAGGAGGAGAATCACCACAAAACAGAGGTGTAAGAACGAACAGGTTAGAGAATAGAAAAGGGAGAACCCTGCAGAGACTGAGACTGCTCATTCGGTCATGACTCCGAGAGTCAAGGAGGAAAAGTGGTGGCTGAGATCAGCACCTGCAGCCACCCCAGGTTCGGCAGAGGCTGAGGAAGAATGGGCATGCAGGTGGTTGCGCCAGGTCCACAAGCATTGCAGGAAAGTTGGAGTTGGCGCATGCAGACATGTCGGCTCCATGCGCCTTGGAAGCAAGGTGGGGCCACTGTGAGTATCACAATGGGCTCAGGGCCCGCCGAGGAGCAGAAAAGCTAGGAGCAGCGAATCGTTGAGAGTTGGCCTCAGGGCGTGGAGCCCTCTGAGGTTACATAGAGCAATGGCCGAAATGGACTGATGGGTATTAGAGAGCAGAGGGAACGTTGGGACCAATCAAATTTGGACGCTCAAATTGTGTGAGAATTGGATTTTAGGAAATTTGAAAACCATGCGAAAGTTTAGAGTAAAGGAAATTTATGGTTTGAATGGGCATGTATTTGGTATCTTATCGGATCATCGCTTGCCTTTCTCTTCCTTCCATTTCTTGCTCCAGCAGATGTGGAATAAGTGGAGAGTGAAAAATGTGCTCATGTGTGAGTATGGGAAAATGGGAATAAGAAGCTAAATTTTAGGTGTGCATGGTGTGGCAAGTGAGTGGTGTGAAGAGGTGTATTAAGAGTAATGCCCAACAGGAAGAAGCCTCCAGTTAATATAGGTGAGATAGACAGCTTAGAGGTGGGTGTGCGGAGTTAGAAGATTTGAGAAATGGAAAATGGAGAGCTCATCGTCATTGAGCATGGCAAATTGGTAGCAGGAATTGTAGCGCTGTGTGTGCAAATGTATAGTTTGTGTGCTGGGAGTGTGGCCAGAGTTAGCAGGAGGGAAATTATTAAAGGCACTGTGTCTTGGGTCCTCCTGAACGGCTGGGAGCCACCTGAAGAGAAGGCCTTTGGCGTGAGTGCCAATAGAGCACAGTGGGTGCCAGGAAGAGCCCCACAGTGAGAGGCAGGGAGGATCCCACAATTAGGTAGTGAGCACAGAGAGACGCTCGAGATTAGCCCCAAGGCATTGGGTGTCATATACATACGATACGCGTATATATAATTTAGTGCTCCAACCTAATGAGCGAACGCCGTGATGTCACCGCCACGTACGTCCGCCTTGACTGCAAAGCTCTGGAAGAGTCATCCCCAGTACGTCATGATAAAATATGTTAATTCACATACTGTCACAAGTGCATGAAAAACTCACAGTTACAGACCTGGTTTCACCCTTAAACCCGGTTTCCTCATTCCTGGTGCACCTGGTTTCACTCATTACCAGAGGTAATGTACCGTGTGGCAGGCAGTGCTTATCGCTCCCAGTAAGGTACAGCAGTAGCTGTATGGGACATCTTACTGGTGGTTCTCCACTGACGGTATGGAGTTGCATAATTACTGATATATACATATACAGTGGCATAGTGATGGTTTGTGGCGCTCGGGGCGAAGGTCAAAAATATCGCGCCCTGCAGGCACTGAGATTCCTAATAATATTAACAACAATAGGAAATTCCTATTGAGGGGGCCATATGAAAGAGCTCTAAGCTTCCCCAGCATGCTCAGCAGCAGAGACCTGGAACCAGTTCAAAATTAGAATAGATTTCGATATGATCTGAGATGATTAGGCTTATTAACTACAAAGAATCCGGAAGAATTCCTGTGTTTCTAAACACACGCCATGTCAAGGTGTATAGAGCAGTTTAATAGGTCCTTCCATGGCAAGGTATTCCTATTACAAAATAACTACCAAAAACAATGATAACATTATAACAAAGCATTTATTCATACTAATAATATTAACAACAATAATAATATTCATACCATTTAGCAATAATAAAACGAACGTATAATCCCTGCCCTAGTACAAGCAGACCTGGGCATGGTGAAAGGTAAACTAATGCTGAAGCAGTAAAGCAAGCAGGTATGCTACAAGGCCATTAACAAAAACTACATCAAACATGCATGCAGCATGGTGTGGTATTTATATGGCCTAGAGACTAAAGCTGATGAGACAGAGCAGCAGAGGAAGGCGAGGAAGTTAAAGAACTCACTTGACACGTGATCCTGTCCTCGCTGATTGGGACATACACCTGACATATCTAGATTTGATCGACGTAATTACATAACAAACGTCCAACAGTTACACCCCTCCATCCCTTGTGCCAATGGGCGATCTCCATGTTACTGAGTGCATAGTAAACCTCATTATACAAGATAAGAGATCTATGCAGCAGGCAGCCCGATAATTACTAACATCGTAACACGGATTTATTTACTGTGTGAGGTGATAGAAATAGGAATTAGGAAAAAAGTGAATCCAGATGTTAAGGAGTTTGTAAACATCAACATAACACATTGACACATAGCACTGAGTTTAAACTGTAAAACATGGTTCTGAAAGTTGCTTATCGTGATCTCACGAGTTCGTTGTATTATAATTTAAATAAATACAACCAAATGGAGCATGAAAACGTTTTTTTGAGGGTGTAATTTGGTGCCCCATCCACTTCGTGCCTGGTGCGGTCGCCCCCTCCGCCCCCCCCCCCTCCCCCAATCGCTACTCCACTGTATATATATATATATATACAGACTTGGCATTTAATATGGAATTATTTTTTTTCTTAACTTGGGTTTCCTTTTTGAACTCAGAATATCAATCTGGTGAGTTTATTTTACGCTTCGGTGATTTCTTTGTTAAAAGAACCATGTCACTGATTGTCTGTCGCAGCAAGAAGTCAATAACAGGATTATATCACAGGTGGCATGGCAAAATGTACGGACAGGTACATTTGACGATTGGCTTCACAATCGGGTATATAAGGGTGTTGCGTTCTGTATTCGTGGAAAACAACTGCTGCACGTCTACAAAAGTTATTGCCGCTTCCTCTGGAGATGGTCCGTCAACTCGACAATGCTGTTTGTCATGGAGTGGTGGCTTTACGAAATTCCGGCATGAAACAGTGTACTATTGCTCGGCAGTATGGCATCACTCAAGGTAAGGTGTCAAAGATCCCGAAACGAAATGCTCAGAGGGGTGTCCCTCCTCCAATATCGAGGCCAGGACGTCCCCGCAGAACCTCAAGGAGGGATCACCAGATGCACCGGTTAGTCCGCAATACCAAGTCAGCTAATCGGCTTCGGACTGAGTGGCAGCAACTGACAAATGTGCCTGTTTCCAAAAGGCTAGTCACCAAACGACTGGTTCAAGCAGGCTATCGTGCCAGGCGTCCCCTGAGAAAGCCACGCCTGACAAGACAACACCGCCAGCGCCGATTGCAGTGGGCCAGAGAGCACCGTCAATGGCAGCCAGGACACTGGAATCACGTGATCTTCAGTGACGAGTCTTGATTTCTGGTCTATCGTCAAGATGGCCATGTCCGAGTGCGCAGACAAGTGCATGAAGCCTACAACGAAGATTGTATAGTGCCAAGAGTCCAAGCTGGAGGTGGTGGGGTGACCGTTTGGGCTGCTTTTCATGCAGGGGGCAAAACTGACCTGGTTGTTCTGAATGGAAACATGAACCAGCTCAAGTACAGGGCCATTCTGGAACAAACATTGCTTCCATTTGCTCGTGCAGCCTTTCGAGGAAACTTTGTCTTCCAATATGACAATGCACGGCCTCATCGTGCTCGCATGATCCAACACTTTCTTGCTGACCGTGGTGTAGAGCATATGGGGTGGCCTGCCATGTCCCCGGATATGAATCCGATCGAGAACTTGTGGGCAGAATTAACGCGTCAAATCGACCACTTGGACCAGCAGCCGACCTCTGTGCGTGAATTGCAGCAGACTATTGTCACTGCATGGCAAGCGATTCCTGTCCAAACCTTGGCAAATCTCGTGAACAGCATGCCTCAATGTGTACATGCTCTCCTGAATGCTCGTGGGGGTTATACGAAGTACTGAACTGTAATTTTACTGTCCGTAATCGCAGTTGTAATTTAACTTTTGTTTTTGTTAAAAAAAAATTTGGCTAATGTGCAAAATAAAGAAATACTTCTGGAAAACGTACAGAAGTTTAACACAGTACTGTCCGTTAATTGAGTTCAATATCAGTTTACATCACTTTCAAGGATCAATTTATTTGCTTCGAAATGTCAAATGTGGTTTTTGTTTCTTTTACAGGTCACATTAACAAAATCTAGAATAATTTCAACATAAGTCCAATGAACTTTTGGTTCTGAGTCAACTTGAAAAGTAAGTTCACCCCCACAAAAAAAATATTCCATATTAAATGCCAAGTCTGTGTATATATGTGTGTATATATGCGTGTATATATATATATATATATATATATATATATATATATATATATATATATATATTGTTGCGGTACGCGGTTAAGGATGGTATGTTTGCCGAGCGGAGACTCCGCGACCGAACAGTTGTTCCCCGACTAAACCCGATTCACCCAGACGTTGGCCGTATCGCGCCACCGCTATTCAATCGGGAAAAGACTAAGACAACGAATGCAAAGAGGAAGAAGAAGACGTACAGAAGAGTAACGGGGTTTATTATTATTTACACACACATAAGCAAAAAGAGCAGTCACGGGTATTTACAGCGGACATGAAAAACGCAGGTTTTTCACACACACAATTTTCACACAGTGAAAATTACTAGCTTATACAGACTTAGTTTACTACCCAGGACAGCACGAACAAAACAAACTCACGTACGCAAATGGATGGAAGGGTAGGAATCGTTTGGAGGGATGAGCAGGTGGGATCACAGGGCACAGCGAGCAGGTCCACTCCGGGCGGGAAGCGAGGAGCCGGCAGCTCCTTGTATTCGGCTTCACAGCGCATGCCGGCAGGGTCACTCGGCGGGTTGAAACGGGGCTGGTTGAAGCGGCTCTTTGTCAAAGGCTTTTCGTATCTCTCACGCAACTCCGGTGCTACTCTGAACTCTCTCCCGGTGGACTGCCAACCCTCTTATGCACCTGGACTCATCTGCCGTATCCCTGGTCTCGCTTGTCCCCACGATCGTCGCACCCTTCTGTTCAAACCTTCAGCGCGGGTCTGACACCCTCTCCTCGGTCTCGGTACCGCCCTCCCCCCCCCCCCCCCCCCCCGTGCTCTGTTTCGTGACCTTGTATGGTAATCCCACGGGCTTGTCTCCTTATTTGGGCATGGTGCCGACGGCACGCCCCTCGTGGCGAGCCACGGGCTTGTTTCCTTATTTGGGCATGGGGCTGAACAGCCCCGCCCTTCGTGGCGCGCCCTGGGCTTGCCTCTCCCGGGCGACCCCGCCCCTCCTGTTCAAACAGAGCACGGAGCACATATTCACTATAGCAGCGAAATGAGAGGGCGTGCACCCCACGCTTGTGAACTGCTTTACCCGCAGATGGAGAGTTTGGCTGGGAAATGGAAGTATTGAAGGGGAGCTATTCTTAATTGATTCGGTGCAATGGAGTATTATTTTAATGGAAGACAAGGCCTTACCCTAAAACACATAATAAGATATAAGCTACTGAACAAGGGTTTTATCGTGTCCTTCAATGTGGTGTTTCATGGAATAACTACCGGGACGCCCTTTCTACCTTTACACAACTCTGGAGGCAGGAGGGGCCATATTCAACAATGTTCATCACCATTTCCAATATAATACAACACAATCAAAAAAATGCAATCCTCATATCCGCAACACTGCACCCTCCTCCTCTTAGGCACATCCTGGGCCTACAACTTTTATTTAGTGTGACACGTAGGTGTAGTTCCCTCTACTTTTAACCTGACCCTGAGTGCGACAGTTTTAAAACATAAATAAATGTGTCCCGCTGCTCCATTTCACCCTGCCTAACAGACTCACGCCCACAGTTAACCGACTTGCGGAATAGTCTTCAAACTCTACACTGACGGTGGGGAGCATTATTTACAATTGACGCTACTTTTATTTACAAAACTAACCCAGGACCTGTAATTGTTCTTTCTGGGGGGGGGGGAGACAGTCTGCTCTGCATCAATGCACCATGAAAGCACCCAAAAAAACGCACCAAAGCACCCTCAAGCACCAATCGGTGCAGTCACCATTGTCCATGAATAAAAATAACCAAACAACCCCTAACCCTGCAGGTGGTCTCTTGCTCTTCGGCTCCCTCTGCTGGCTATTATTATTTGTTCTTCCAGATGTTGTCTTTTCCTTTGCTGGTGGCCTATTTGCATTAAAACTTGCACCCAACGTGTCCATGTTATTTTCTTTATTTATGGCCCACAGGGCCGACTACGTGTGGTTCACCTGTGGGGCATCGGTGCCCTGTGGCCAAGGTCCGCCAGCAAGATTTCAGGCCTTCATGGCCGGTTCCAGCAGAGGGGCCATGCCCCAACCCATGGGGTCCATACGTGGTGCTCGGCCACAGGCATGTGGTCCATAATGTGGTGCATCGATGCAGACAGCTGGTTCTGGGAGTTCCGGGCGCACAATGGCGGACTCACGCACGCTCCCCTCGGCGCCCAATGGCGCACAGGTCATGTGGGAGACAAAAGGGGGAAGACAGATGAGCGAGGGGTAAGGTCACAAGGGTACACATCAATAAGGCAATGCAAGGTGAAATGCGTACGGAGGGCGAAGTGAGAAAGCTCGTCCCTACCGTACGTCAACCCCCTGTCACCTACACTACCCTTGCCCTTACCCCATATTTACAAAATCTACACATTTACAAATTCGTCGCTACCGTCACGTCTCCCCATATTTCCCCTATACCAAATTCGTCTCCACAATCCCTCTAGCCAAAATTTACCATCACCCAATTCATCATCAATCCTCATAAGGAGGAAGAGATGGAACAACAAAGCACAATGTCACACCCACGTCATGATGCATCTCACAATCCAAAACATTTGCACATAAAAATAATTAAACATGGCATGGTGTGGAGTACCTGTCACCTCAGGTGAGTGGATGCAGATGGTGCGAGGAGACTTCAATCCTAACTATCCTCGAAATGACTTTAACACACTTTACCCTACCCGGGGTCTTTCCCTGCCAATCCATTGGCCAACTTACACTATGGGTTCTAAAAACCAATTCCCATTGACCAAACTGTGGTGCTGCTCAATTTGGGGTCTCACTCCCCCGATTCATCTCCCGGTGCCCTTGCACAATTTCTGGGCTGGGGCGTGTAGCTCTCCCAGCAGGTCTACCCACCTGCACACCTCCACCACTGCAGTTGCCACCCGAGCTTACCTAGCTCCTCACCCTAACCTAACTAACTGGGGAAGGCCCCTCCTGGCTCTGTCACCCCTTGGTGCCCTCTGGCACTGGGCTACCCGGGTCCGTCGTCCGGATCCTCGGGCCCAATCCACAACTACCGGCTCCCAGAGCCCACCTGCGGCCTCACCTGGCCGACATCCTCACAGTGGTGGAGTGCCCAAACCAACTACACACACTAACAGGCTACACGCCCAGCCATTTCCACAACACTAATGCACCCATCCAAATACCATTCTCTCACCCGCACCACAGATGCCAATATCCAACCACAATTTACCTATACCCTCTACCTAACACTTACACTACCCGCCCCGGGTATCCGTGATGGGGGTCCACTCTTCCCCCATTCACACCTTCGCACCATCCACTCCACTCCACAGTTTCCACCATACTCACTTCACGACCATCCATTCCAATACCCCATATATTCCACACTCCATGTATTCCACACAACCATTCTCCATACACCTGTTCTTCATACCTGTTGTTGCACACCTGTGCACTCACACCTGGTGCCACCTGCACCCTCCTCCTCTTCCTGGACCATTTGGTCAGCACAACACCCATCACCTTCACTCACTCATACACTGCTCCACACACCTGTTCAGTTGCACACCTGTGCAATCACACCTGTTCAATCACACCTGTTCACCATACACTTTTCACAATACACTTCCGAATACACCTCCAACACTCACACGGCATCATCTCATCGAACTACTCCCCTCTGAAACTTGCGCTTCCCAGTCGTCCCTTTAAACTATTGCGCTCCCTCGTCATTATCATCCACTCTAAACTACCTGCGTCCCCACTACAGGTGTCATTGTCCCTAACTAACCTAAACGTTACCTAATGTCAATCTCTTCTAGATCTCTACACACGATATCCTAACCCACCCGGGCTAGTTTTCACTGTCATCAACCCCATAAAACTAGTGCTCCTTTGCCCCCCGCTGTGAGGGATGGTGGATTGGCCATCCCACCACATCGGGGACGTCCCACTATCAATTTTGCTTACCAAATTCCAACCAATCAAAAATTTCCAATTACTGCCAATTCCATTCACTTTTCTAAATTTCGGATCAAAACCACTATCAGTATCACCATCATCACAGTCCACTATATCCTAGCCTCGGTGCGCCATGACATCATTAAACTCGGCTTCGTAAAGCCGAGCAATGAATTCGGGTGGTTTGGTCACCTGCAGGTTGAATCCGTCCGGCTTTCGGTTCAAGGGAGGTGGTTTGGTCGGGCCGAGATTCCACGCACCATCTCGGCGCGGTACCTTGCGGTCCCGGGCCCGATGGCTCAATCTCCCCCGGTCGGAACCCCGTCCCCACGAGGGGGCACCGTTCCGTTTCCTCCCACTCGCCCTTGAACCGGACCGGTCGCCTCGCCCGCCAAGGCCCGGACTCGACCGCGTGGGGCGGGGCCAAGCCCGAATCGGCAACGACGCTTCGAAGAGAAACGACGCAGCTTCGATCCGCGCCGGGCCCTGCATCCAACAAAGCACACCGCGCCCCGAGTGCTCGCATCGGCTATCCGTCGCTCTAACCGCTAACCGGTTACCGTCGATGCTTCACCGGCATGCTCACACGCATACGCTACCCCTTTCACCCTCACAAAACCCGGCGTTCCAACGCCGTCCGTACATTCCACCAACGCTCTCCCTGTTACACACCACACCTCTCGCGCACACTCGCCGTTCGCACACCTCAGTCCACACCTCTCCTCCGTTACGTCCTCCGTAACACTCACCATGGGCGTGCACCCTTGCATCCACCCACTAACGCGCTCACATGGGCTCTCCCACACCCGCGCCATGACCAACTCAGGTGTGCTTCCTCGCACACCCTCGACCATTCCAAGCGTGCATTCTCGCACCCGCTCCACCACCAACTCACTCTCCGGGTCACTCTCACCCTCGCACGTACACTCCGTACACCCCGACGTGCATTTTCGCTCGCACTCGGTTTCACACTCGCGCTTCGTAACACGCTCACCCCTTGACGCACACTTTTTTTCCACACGCGACCCTTCACCAACGCCCGGGTGCTTCCTTGATCCCAATCGCGCGACAATTCTCTTGTCGTTAAACATCCTCCGACAAAATCTTCCCGCACAATATACAGCACGACTCACCTGGGGGATTCCCTTCTCCACGCGCACCTGCAAACTCTTTATTTGGTTAGTGAGCACATAATTATGATTTGAGCAGGGACTTTGTACATATTCCATCTTTTCCTTCCGCCGCGAGTGGTTTTCTAAGTCCCCGGTCTCTTCAATTTCAATGCCCACTTCCACTTTTTCTTTACTCACCTCAACGACCGCTGGCTTTAATAAAACACCCTCTTCTTCTTCAGCGGTCGCCGGCTGCTCCAAACCCCGTGTCGCGATTTCTACCCCCGTCATTGTACCCGCGCTTTCCTCCGCTTCGCTCAACCAGCGCTTCTCGACCCGCGTTACCTCGTCGTGCACCCCTGGGACCCTTTCGCCCACCATGCGATCCATGGTCTCCCCACATTTTTGCATGCGGTCACCCATTCTGTCCCCAATCTTGCCGATTCGCTCCATATCGGCCCTCATTCCGTTCGTTATTGCTTCAATTTGGTTTCCCAATCGCTCACTGTTAGCCCTCCTTTCGTTCGTTATTGCTTCCATTTTGTTTAACAATCGCTCACTGTTCCTGTCCAAAAGGGCTTCCATTTCAGCCATAATTAATTGCATGTCTTCCACCGTTGGTACAAAGGGCGCGGCTCTATTTGGTGCCGCTGTAACCACGTGCGCGCGAGCGCCATTTTGTGCGCCTGATACCCCCTCAACCACATCCTCCATATACATTTCCCCGAGGTCCTGGGTCGATTCCACCCCGTCTATCTCTCCCACCGGCATCCCGTCGCCTTGACCAGCCATGGCACGATTTCAAAATTCGGGTTTTTCTTTAAAAACAAAACAATTTCCAGCAGCTTGTAATTTTGAGCGCGTTAAGCGTGCTTCGGGTCCGATCCCACACTTCTGACACCAATTGTTACCGCCAATAGTACAATTGGTGCTCCAAAATTTGGGCTAAATAAATTTAGTCCCAGGTTCGAATCCCAACTCCTGACTACCAATTGTTACGGTACGCGGTTAAGGATGGTATGTTTGCCGAGCGGAGGCTCCGCGACCGAACAGTTGTTCCCCGACTAAACCCGATTCACCCAGACGTTGGCCGTATCGCACCACCGCTATTCAATCGGGAAAAGACTAAGACGACGAATGCAAAGAGGAAGAAGAAGACGTACAGAAGAGTAACGGGGTTTATTATTATTTACACACACATAAGCAAAAAGAGCAGTCACGGGTATTTACAGCGGACATGAAAAACGCAGGTGACACAGTGAAAATTACTAGCTTATACAGACTTAGTTTACTACCCAGGACAGCACGAACAAAACAAACTCACGTACGCAAATGGATGGAAGGGTAGGAATCGTTTGGAGGGATGAGCAGGTGGGATCACAGGGCACAGCGAGCAGGTCCACTCCGGGCGGGAAGCGAGGAGCCGGCAGCTCCTTGTATTCGGCTTCACAGCGCACGCCGGCAGGGTCACTCGGCGGGTTGAAACGGGGCTGGTTGAAACGGCTCTTTGTCAAAGGCTTTTCGTATCTCTCACGCAACTGCGGTGCTACTCTGAACTCTCTCCCGGTGGACTGCCAACCCTCTTACGCACCTGGACTCATCTGCCGTATCCCTGGTCTCGCTTGTCCCCACGATCGTCGCACCCTTCTGTTCAAACCTTCAGCGCGGGTCTGACACGCCCTCCTCGGTCTCGGTACCGCCCTCCCCCCACCCCCCCCCCCCCCCCCCCCCCCGTGCTCTGTTTCGTGACCTTGTATGGTAATCCCACGGGCTTGTTTCCTTATTTGGGCATGTCGCCGACGGCACGCCCCTCGTGGCGAGCCACGGGCTTGTTTCCTTATTTGGGCATGGGGCTGAACAGCCCCGCCCTTCGTGGCGCGCCCTGGGCTTGCCTCTCCCGGGCGACCCCGCCCCTCCTGTTCAAACAGAGCACGGAGCACATATTCACTATAGCAGCGAAATGAGAGGGCGTGCACCCCACGCTTGTGAACTGCTTTACCCGCAGATGGAGAGTTTGGCTGGGAAATGGAAGTATTGAAGGGGAGCTATTCTTAATTGATTCGGTGCAATGGAGTATTATTTTAATGGAAGACAAGGCCTTACCCTAAAACACATAATAAGATATAAGCTACTGAACAAGGGTTTTATCGTGTCCTTCAATGTGGTGTTTCATGGAATAACTACCGGGACGCCCTTTTTACCTTTACACAACTCTGGAGGCAGGAGGGGCCATATTCAACAATGTTCATCACCATTTCCAATATAATACAACACAATCAAAAAAATGCAATCCTCATATCCGCAACAATATATATATATATATATATATATATATATATATATATATATATATATATATATATATATATATATATATATATATATCCTCACTCCTGCATGACCTCACCCCTGCTATTACCTCCCACCCACAATCCCAAATCTATGACTACAAGCCTCAATACCAACCTGCTGCCATATTCAGTCTGGCACTAGAATAGCACTCGGTAGAACACATAACTCCACTAGGATGAACAGTTCAGTTTTGTATCCCACCGATAGGCCCGATCTGGATTCGGACCTGAACCAAAATCTAATCGCTTTGTGTTCTTGTCGCCTAACCAACTCATCCACCTAGTTTTGTCATAATCCGTCCACAATTTTTTGAAATAACATGTTATATATCATTTTTGGCACCATCCCTCAATGGTGAAGAATCACTGAAAAAAATATAAATTATAGTATCCGGATCAGGATGATGGATCTTCACCAAAATCTAATAAATGCTTTCTTCTCTTGTCATACACTCAACGTGTCCACCAAATTCGTCCGAATCCGTCCACAACTTTTTGAGATATCCTGTACACAGGCAGCCAGACAGACAGGGGTGAAAACATAACCTCGCCCACCTTTGGTGGTGGAGGTAATAAACATTTTCTTGGTGTCTGATTATTACATGCTAACCCCATTACTAATGAACTGCTGCCCCACTCCTCCAAAAAAAATTAATGGATGCTGTGTAAAAGAAAATGCTCATCCTCAGTCCCATTTAAAACTGTTAGACCCAGGAAAGGAACTGAGTGGCGTGCTGACGAGGAGGGGAGTGTCGTTGAAGCTGAAGGGAAAGGTGTATGCTGCATGTGTGAGAAGTGTTATGATTTATGGGAGCGAGACATGGGTAATGAACGTAGATCAGCAACGAAGGCTGGAAAGGGTGGAAATGCGAATGGTTCGATGGATGTTGGCGGAGTATCGTTGAGAGAGAGGAAGACAAATGATGAATTGCGAAAGATGATGGGAATAGAGCCTGTGATGGATGCTGTGAAGAGGAACAGGTTGAGATGGTTTGGTCAGGTGTTGAGGAAGGATGAAAGTGACTGGTTGAAAAGAGTGATGGAAATGAATGTAGAAGGAAGTAGAGGACGGGGAAGACCGAGAAAGACTTGGCTAAATATGGTGGAAGAAGAAATGTGGGCAAGGGGGTTAACAAGGAGAGATGCAGAAAATAGGGCAAAATGGAGAAGATTGACATGGGAACCGCAAGGCTAACCCCCGCTCCAGCAGGGAAAATGGCCTTAAAATGCATGCTGTTGTTGTTGTAGACCCAGGAAAGGTCCTCAGACTCAGGAAAGGATTCTGCTCGACAGATTAAGTAAATGACCACATTCACGACACTTTGAATATTTTGGGTATTAGAATGTCAGAATTGTTGTTATTAAAGTCATTTCCCACCTGCTGAAACAGCCGCACAGTGAAATTAGTAAGACAACCGCATCGTGGGGGATTATCCAAGCATGTGCATTCACCTCCACTCTTGGAAGACAATAATTCTCTAGCAGTCTCATGAGTTTGTTACAATATGATTAGTAAGAAAAAGAAATAAACATTGGTGTTTCTTGGACAATTGTGGGAATCCCATTCCAGGAACCTTTTGAATGTCCCCTACTTTACACAATAGGTAAATTTATTTAAAATAAAGAGCAAGAAAAGTAATGGAAATGGATAAGGAGATGGAGCAAAAGGAAAAGTATGGCAGTTAGGAAAGAGAACGATGGAAAGGAAGAGAGGAAAAATGAGGGTGACAGTTAAGGAAAGACAAAAAAAAAATGACATGTAACATGTATATTGCACCTTTGGGTGTTTGATTCTCCAATGTTTTTTTTTTGTATACCAAGTCGAGCATCGTATGGGCTATAACTATTAATTTATGTTACGAGTTTCAAAATTATATGGGGAAGAATACTCAAATACAGGAACAAAAACAAACTTAGATATCTGCGATCACAAAGCGATCGCCAAGAGTAAGCATCCCCCGGCTTACCCTTGGCAATCACCCACGACTTACACTTGGCCAACGATCCACTAATGGCATATTTTGTTTGGACCACCGTATGCCCTTGACCTTCAACATTTAGGAATAAAGTGTAAATTAAGAAATTGTGTCGCCATCTACTGTCCATCCATAAATCTCATCATGGAAATCGTAGGAAACTTATTCAAGTTATGATCAAAAATGTGTTTTTGTTAATTAGGTCGCAATCCGAAAAAGGTATGATAATAACATGAAACAATTATCAAGTGCACAACTTCAGTGCAACAAGCGTTACGCCTAGGTCCCCCGTCGGTGAAGTGATGTGAGTTGACAAAGTTTAAGACGCAGAAAACATGCTTTGATATGATATTTCGCTCACAAGGTTCAGACAAACATGGAGGTGGCCATATTGGATTTTGACGTGGCCACCCAATTTTCAATAGCGTTCTTCCTTATGCCTAGATACACCCACACACCAGATTATAAGTTGGTACTTCGCTTATTTTTCAAGATATTTCGCTCACAAGGTTCAGACATATATATGGTGGCGGCCATCTTGGATTTTGACGTGGCGACGCAATTTTCAATAGCCTTCTTCCTTATGCCGAGATACACCCACACACCAAATTAGAAGTTGGTACTTCGCTTATTTTTCAAGATATTCATCTCACAAGGTTCAGACATACATGGCGGTGGCCATCTTGGATTTTGACGTGGCGACCCAATAGATACACCCACACACCAGATTAGACGTTGGTACTTCGCTTATTGTTCGTGATATTTCGCTCACAAGTTTCAGACATATATATGGTGGCGGCCATCTTGGATTTTGACGTGGCGACCCAATTTTCAATAGCGTTCGTCCTTATGCAGAGATACACCCACACACCAGATTAGAAGTTGGTACTTCGCTTATTTTTCAAGATATTCATCTCACAAGGTTTTTTTTTTTTGTTTTTTTTGTGTATACTGAATCGAGGCTCGTGAAAGAGCTGACAACCGCGAGGGAAAGACAGCACAGGGGGACCACGAGGGAAAGACAGCACAGGGGGACCGCGAGGGAAAGACAGCACAGGGGGACCACGAGGGAAAGACAGCACAGGGGGACCGCGAGGGAAAGACAGCACAGGGGGACCACGAGGGAAAGACAGTACAGGGGGACCGCGAGGGAAAGACAGCACAGGGGGACCACGAGGGAAAGACATCACAGGGGGACCGCGAGGGAAAGACAGCACAGGGGGACCGCGAGGGAAAGACAGCACAGGGGGACCGCGAGGGAAAGACAGCACAGGGGGACCACGAGGGAAAGACAGCACAGGGGGACCGCGAGGGAAAGACAGCACAGGGGGACCGCGAGGGAAAGACAGCACAGGGGGACCACGAGGGAAAGACAGCACAGGGGGACCGCGAGGGAAAGACAGTACAGGGGGACCACGATGGAAAGACAGCACAGGGGGACCACGATGGAAAGACAGCACAGGGGGACCACGATGGAAAGACAGCACAGGGGGACCGCGAGGGAAAGACAGCACAGGGGGACCACGAGGGAAAGACAGCACAGGGGGACCACGAGGGAAAGACAGTACAGGGGGACCGCGAGGGAAAGACAGCACAGGGGGACCGCGAGGGAAAGACAGTACAGGGGGACCATGAGGGAAAGACAGTACAAGGGGACCACGAGGGAAAGACAGTACAAGGGGACCGCGAGGGAAAGACAGCACAGGGGGACCGCGAGGGAAAGACAGCACAGGGGGACCGCGAGGGAAAGACAGCACAGGGGGACCACGAGGGAAAGACAGCACAGGGGGACCATGAGGGAAAGACAGCACAGGGGGACCGCGAGGGAAAGACAGCACAGGGGGACCACGAGGGAAAGACAGCACTGGGGGACCACGACGGAAAGACAGTACAGGGGGACCACGAGGGAAAGACAGCACAGGGGGACCGCGAGGGAAAGACAGCACAGGGGGACCGCGAGGGAAAGACAGTACTGGGGGACCACGATGGAAAGACAGCACAGGGGGACCACGATGGAAAGACAGCACAGGGGGACCACGATGGAAAGACAGCACAGGGGGACCGCGAGGGAAAGACAGCACAGGGGGACCACGAGGGAAAGACAGCACAGGGGGACCACGAGGGAAAGACAGTACAGGGGGACCGCGAGGGAAAGACAGCACAGGGGGACCGCGAGGGAAAGACAGTACAGGGGGACCATGAGGGAAAGACAGTACAAGGGGACCACGAGGGAAAGACAGTACAAGGGGACCGCGAGGGAAAGACAGCACAGGGGGACCGCGAGGGAAAGACAGCACAGGGGGACCGCGAGGGAAAGACAGCACAGGGGGACCACGAGGGAAAGACAGCACAGGGGGACCATGAGGGAAAGACAGCACAGGGGGACCACGAGGGAAAGACAGCACTGGGGGACCACGACGGAAAGACAGTACAGGGGGACCACGAGGGAAAGACAGTACAGGGCGACCGCGAGGGAAAGACAGCATAGGGGGACCGCGAGGGAAAGACAGCACAGGGGGACCACGAGGGAAAGACAGCACAGGGGGACCGCGAGGGAAAGACAGCACAGGGGGACCACGAGGGAAAGACAGTACAGGGGGACCGCGAGGGAAAGACAGCACAGGGGGACCACGAGGGAAAGACAGCACAGGGGGACCGCGAGGGAAAGACAGTACAGGGGGA
Source organism: Myxine glutinosa (assembly GCF_964187855.1). Taxonomy (NCBI): domain Eukaryota; kingdom Metazoa; phylum Chordata; class Myxini; order Myxiniformes; family Myxinidae; genus Myxine; species Myxine glutinosa. Next base: position 61,642,576 of record NC_136262.1, on the reverse strand, counting down.
CCGCGAGGGAAAGACAGCACAGGGGGACCGCGAGGGAAAGACAGTACAGGGGGACCACGAGGGAAAGACAGCACAGGGGGACCGCGAGGGAAAGACAGCACAGGGGGACCGCGAGGGAAAGACAGCACAGGGGGACCACGAGGGAAAGACAGCACAGGGGGACCATGAGGGAAAGACAGCACAGGGGGACCGCGAGGGAAAGACAGCACAGGGGGACCACGAGGGAAAGACAGCACAGGGGGACCGCGAGGGAAAGACAGCACAGGGGGACCGCGAGGGAAAGACAGCACAGGGGGACCGCGAGGGAAAGACAGCACAGGGGGACCGCGAGGGAAAGACAGCACAGGGGGACCACGAGGGAAAGACAGCACAGGGGGACCGCGAGGGAAAGACAGCACAGGGGGACCGCGAGGGAAAGACAGCACAGGGGGACCGCGAGGGAAAGACAGCACAGGGGGACCGTGAGGGAAAGACAGCACAGGGGGGCCGTGAGGGAAAGACAGCACAGGGGGACCACGAGGTAAAGACAGCACAGGGGGACCATGAGGGAAAGACAGCACAGGGGGACCGCAAAGGAAAGACAGCACAGGGGGACCGCGAAGGAAAGACAGCACAGGGGGACCACGAGGGAAAGATAGCACAGGGGGACTGCGAAGGAAAGACAGCACAGGGGGACCGCGAGGGAAAGACAGCACAGGGGGACCGTGAGGGAAAGACAGCACAGGGGGACCGCGAGGGAAAAACAGCACAGGGGGACCACGAGGGAAAGACAGTACAGGGGGACCGCGAGGGAAAGACAGCACAGGGGGACTGCGAGGGAAAGACAGCACAGGGGGACCACGAGGGAAAGACAGTACAGGGGGACGGTGAGGGAAAGACAGCACAGGGGGACCGCGAGGGAAAGACAGCACAGGGGGACGACATACATGGCGGCGGCCATCTTGGATTTTGACGTGGCGACCCAATAGATACACCCACACACCAGATTAGACTTTGGTACTTTGCTTATTGTTCGAGATATTTCGCTCACAAGTTTCAGACATATATATGGTGGCGGCCATCTTGGATTTTGACGTGGCGACCCAATTTTCAATAGCGTTCGTCCTTATGCAGAGATACACCCACACGCCAGATTAGAAGTTGGTACTTCGCTTATTTTTCAAGATATTCATCTCATAAGGTTTTTTTTTTTTTTTTTTTTTTTTAGGGTTAGGGTTAGGGTTAGGTTCAGACATACATGGCGACGGCCATCTTGGATTTTGACGTGGTGACCCAATTTTCAATAGCGTTCTTCCTTATGCCTAGATACACCCACACACCAAATTAGACGTTGGTACTTTGCTTATTTTTCAAGATATTCATCTCACAAGTTTCAGACATACATGGCGGCGGCCATCTTGGCTTTTGACGTGGCGACCCGATTTTAAACAGCGTTCTTCCTTATGCCTAGATACACCCACACACCAGATTAGACGTTGGTACTTCGCTTATTTTTCGAGATATTTCGCTCACAAGTTTCAGACATATATATGGTGGCGGCCATCTTGGATTTTGACGTGGCGACCCAATTTTCAATAGCGTTCGTCCTTTTGCCGAGATACACCCACACACCAAATTAGAAGTTGGTACTTCGCTTATTTTTCAAGATATTCATCTCACAATGTTCAGACATACATGGCGGCGGCCATCTTGGATTTTGACGTGGCGACCCAATTTTCAATAGCGTTCTTCCTTATGCCTAGATACACCCACACACCAGATTAGAAGTTGGTACTTCGCTTATTTTTCAAGATATGCAGGTTACAAGGTTCAGACATACATGGCATCAGACATACATGGCGGCGGCCATCTTGGATTTTGACGTGGGTTGCACCCACACACCAAATTCGAATGCGGTCCTTCGCTTACGCCCGCACGCACACACGCACGCACGGACGGATGGACGGACGGACACACGGACGGAGGGGAAAGCCATAGTCCCCCTTTCGCTCCGCTGAGTGACGGGGGACAATTACACCATTGTGATGCCAGAACATATTCTATACACTATACAGTATAGACTGCATATCTTGCTGCATTATGATAACGAGCAGAGTACCTGTGTTGTGGGCGACCCCGTTCCAAGCACTAACACGTTCTTCTGACACATACCTTTATTTGGCCGGTGTATAGGCAACAGACAGCTGCCTCAATCACTCCGGAAAATAAATAAAAAATAACCCGGGTTATGTGTATAAAGCAAAAACATGCCAACTGCTTATAATTCAAAACATGTCACTGCACTGGAAATGTGGGGACAGGAATACTGTGCTGTAAAGGATGGGGACTTGGAGTACACTCTCCCACCTGGAGCGGCGCTACACAATACACACTTCCATAGAAAATTTGCGTCCCCTCTACCAATCCCCACAAGATGAGCGGCGAAGATAAAAACACCCCTATACAATAATTGGGGTCATGCTGATCATATGTAGCAAGCCTGGATGTAATCGTCCCAGACCTGTAGGAGGAGTAGCGTGACAAACACACAAACAAACACACACCGGTCCGTGAATTATAGTAAGGAAGCATGAACCACATCACACTTTCCAATATACGTATTAGGTACCAACCCATACACTTATACAGTACATGCAAACACAACTTACCTGCAAAGTGGGTCGATCACGAACGCGCTCCCAGCGTGCTTTGCCCGGGACAGTCCGAACAAGTGGCGCCATGCCTTGCGAGTAAAGTTTGATCTGTTTGTTCATGTTCAGGATGTTCAATCTAATGAGCTTTCCTGGAGCTCCCCCCTTCACTCCAAAATAAAACCATGTCCTGAGAAGCACAATGTTTCAAATGGTAGACACTTTTAAAAGTTGCATAGCAGCACATCATTGGCATTGACCATCTTATTCTGTGGAACCACATTCCACCATGTCTGGTTGATAGTATTTTTTTAATTCACAAATGAATAAGCAGCCGTTTTAGTTGCCATCTCCCTGCTATTGTGCAAGCAATGTCAAAAAAACGGTTCAGCAAACAAATTCAGACTTGACAGCTCAATGGTGAATATGCTACTAAATATGCTAACTAGTGAATATGTGAACAATAATGAACTAGTAAATAACTAGAACAATAATGAACTAGAACAATAAATAACTAGTGAATATGCTACTAAAAACAAACAAACAAAAAAATTAAGCTCTCCCCTTTAAGAAAATTTAATGTTTTGAATCAGTTCATGAAGTTTCCAATCAGAAAGTATCACTCATACATTCTGCTTTTCTTCAATTGTACCCCTCCTTTTGGAAATTTGACCCTTGACAAAATATCCAGATTATAACATCACAGAAAGCCAACCGCCACGGACAAATGTAGTTGCCGGTATAATGACCACTCTCAAGAAATGCCTCAAAAACAAAAAAAAACGTCATGTAGTAAATATTGTTATGTGTTATGTAGATATTTAATTATTTGGCATGGGGGCGGTGTACTTTGAATGTATCTGTACTTGTTTGTTTTCTTATTTTCTTGTTTTCTTGGTTGTCCGGGCGATATCTCAACCATCCTTTGAGCTAGGAAGCTGAAATTTCGGCACAATAGTGAGCAAGTCCTTTTTGTCAAAAACGGTATTTTTTGTTTTTTGATTAATCAATTAATTGATGAGTTATTTAATTATTAGCGATTAATTAAGTACTTGTACATTTCCTTTCTCTTCTGGCCATTATCTCAGGCACCTTTTGAGTTAGGGAGCTGATATTTGGACATGCCAATGACCAAGTGATTTGGCTGCAAAAGATGTTTTTGATTTATTGATTAATCAATTAATAGGGGGGTGCACAGCTAGAATGTGTTAAGAATAGCTAGAATGTGTTAAGAATAGCTAGAATGTGTTAAGAATAGCTAAAATGTGTTAAGAATAGCTAAAATGTGTTAAGAAAAGCTAGAATGTGTTATGGCCGTATGCTCGAGTACGTTTCAGTCGCATGTAATATGTGCACTGAGGGGGCAGTGACTGCATCATAGAGCAGTTGTTGTTGTTTCATTACCTCTGCCACCAAAGGTGGATGGAGGTTGTGTTTTCACCCGTCTGTCTGTCCGTTTGTCTGTCTGTCTGTCCGTCCGTTTATCTGTCTGTCTGTCTGTCCGTTTGTGAACAAAATATCTCAAAATGTGGTGGACGGATTCGGACGAAATTTGGCAGAGATGTTTTGCATATGTGACAAGGAAGAATCGATTCAATTTTGGTGACGATCCGGATTCGGATCCGGCTCGTATAATTTTGTAAGTGATGCTTCACCATTGAGTGATATGGCCAACCAGGCGGAGGTATGCTCTCTACTGAGTGCCGTTCTAGTATTCAGCCTGTAGCTGCTGTTTGCATCATTTTCTGGAAGTGCAGCTGTGCCACTGATGCAGTGCCCCTATTACCAGTAAGGTGGCACTCATTTTGTTTTGACGACCTTGGAAGGATGACAGGCTAGGTCAACCCACCTGGTGTTATTTCAACGGCACAACAGGCGCTCAAACCCAAGACCATAAGATCGTACGCCAGCCACTTTAACAATGAAGACAACACCAGGCTCATAGAGCAGTAGCACTATATGGTAAGGATGTGTCATGTAAAACCTCCTGTTAAGGTGAGTCCAGGTGGAGGAATTGTGGGTGGGCACAAAGGCAGAACCATCTGCAGAAGTCTTAAATCTCCGGCACGACGGGTGACGTTAGCCAGACCCGTTGATGTAACAATATTCTCAATCAGTTTTTTAAAAAGTTTTTCTGTTCAGATAGAGGGATTTTTGGTGGCACTGACTTTTATAAGGATTTTGGGTAATCTTTCATGTAGCATTTCAGCATTTCAATTTGCCCTCAGGGCATTATGAGTCAAATACAATGTGTGGATTGATGTGATTTGGTGACAAGAACAGGTGGGCAGGCATATTACTCCCTATCTGAAGGTCATTAATAAGTCAGCAGGGGTTTTTACCAACAATCTTAATCACAAACGAATTCTCCTAAGACAAGCTCAGTTGCCAGTTCAAGTTTAGAATCCAAATCATTAACATTGCTGCCTTCAGCCAGATTTCAACCCACAACGTCTGAGATGCCAATTCAGTGTCTTTAGTCTTTAACTCTCATAGTGTAGAGCAGTGCTTATATTATGCTCGACTTCAGTACTGTCTAATACTGGGCTCAATTCCTAGCAGAAGTAGAAAGCATCTGAAAATGCAAAACACATCCATGTACGTTTATATTCAGTCGTCTTCTTATTCTTCTTCTGGATGCTCAAAATAACGAAAACATTTAGCAGCCTTGACCTTTGAGCTTTAGATCTAAAAAAACAATCAGCTTCTAGCTTTTGATTGGTGAACCAATTATGTGACCCAATATGCAAATTCATAAAATTTCAGGTCAATTGGATGAAAATTGACAATTTTATGCACCCTTGTCCTTTGACCTTTTGATATAAAAAGAAATTAGCTTCGAGCTTTTCATTTGTGAACAAATTCAGTGACAATATGCAAATTCTGAAAATTTCAGGTCAATCGGATGAAAATTGACGATTTTATATGACGCTGACCTTTGACCTTTTGACTAAGTTATTAATTTGCCTTTTTCATATACTCATAATAAAGCTTTGTTGATAATTTGATGACAAAAGTCAAATGGTAAATTGAAATTTCAGGTCAATTGGATGAAAATTGATTTTAGGTGACGTTGACCTTTAACCTTTCGACAAAATTATTAATTTGCCTTGTTCGTATTATCATAATAAAGCTTTGTTGAAAAATTGATGGCAATAGCTCAAATGGTAAAAAGTTAGGGCCCGGGCACACACCTGGACCCGCGCATGCGCACGCACACACGCACGCACAAACACCACACACGCACACGCACCACTCCTTCCAATATCTTCATACTTTTCCATCTCTTTCCAACTCACCTAACCTTCCTTCAAAAGTTACCCATCCTCAATTTACCTCCAGACTCCAAGTAATGTACAGATACTCCTTATTAAAAGAACATCATATTGCTATGAATATGCTGCAGGATTATTTTGATTGATGTTGAATGTTCCTGAAAGGCAACCCAAAAACAACTAGAGCGAAGTCGATGGTGTGCCATCAAAATATACCCATTCTTCCCACCTAAGGCACAGTTGAAAGATGGCAAAAAGTTCCACCAGAAATGACCCAATATGAAATTTTGGTTGAACCCCAGTGTCCATAAGTCTTCACCCCCTGGAACATGAACCGGGGGTCAAATAAAAAAAAAGTTACATATTTCATGTGCCCCCGATGTTCATTGCATATAGAAATGTTGCATTAAAAATGTTTAAAATGTGCCCCCAATTGCATTTTTTGGCATGTGACCTTTTGACCATGCAGTGGGGCCAAAAATAATACAGTTCTTGCACCTTCTTGCCATTTCGTAATTATAACGACCAAGTTTGGTGAATTTCTGCCCAACCGTTTCGGAGGAGGTAGTGTGATGGACAAACGGACATAGACAGACAGAGTCGATTACAATATCCCACAGGTTTTAACGGCGCAGTCCATAGGACAAAGCCATCTAGAACAGTGTTTGTCTATCCATACAGTCACATGAAAAAGTAAGTACACCCCATGTAAAATTTTGACTTTTTCAACATTTTTCAACATACAGATATTTGATCTTCATTTCAACAATATTGATATATAAGGGTGATATAATATTACAAATATCATGAAACATTTACATTTTGGAGTCCATTGTATAATTTAAATAAACATAAATGCAAATTTCGCATGTGGAAAAAGTAAGTACACCCTTGGCTCTAATAGGTGGTATTGCCCCCTTTGGCAGAAACAACCTCAAGTAGGCGTTTCTTATAACTGTCGACCAGTCTCTGACATGGACTGGGAGAAATTTTTGCCCACTCCTCCATGCAGAATTCTTTCAGCTGCGCGATGTTTGAGGGGTTTCTTGCATGCACAGCTCGTTTCAAATCCCCCCACAACATCTCGATGGGATTTCAATCCGGGCTTTGACTTGGCCATTCCAGAACCCTCCATTTCTTTCTTTTCAGCGATTCCTTGGTGGATACACTGGTATGTTTAGGGTCATTGTCATGTTGCAAGGTCCACCTTTGGTTGAGCTTCAACTTTCCGACAGATGGCCTCACATTATCCTCAAGCACCCTCTGGTACAATGAAGAATTCATAGTGGATTCTATGATGGTGAGCTGCCCAGGCCCTGATGCAGCAAAGCTGCCCCAAACCATAATATTCCCACCACCATGCTTTACAGTTGGTATCAGGTTCTTGTGGTGAAATGCTGTCTTTGGTTTTCGCCAAACATGTCTTCTGGTACTGTGGCTAAATAGCTCTACCTTTGACTCATCTGTCCAGAGCACATTGTTCCAGAAGTGCTGGTCTTTGCCTTGGTGTTCATTGGCAAACTTTAGTCTTGCCCTGATGTTCTTTCTGAACAGCAAAGGTTTCCTCCTGGCACACCTCCCATGTAGATCAAATTTGTGCAGCCTCATTCTAATGGTAGACTCGTGCACTTTGACATCAACAGTCAAAGGTGGCAAGAGCTACCTGTAGGTGCCGTGATGACATTCTGGGGTTCTTAGAGACTTCTTTCAGCATCTTGCGGTCTGCTCTCGGGCTGAACTTGATGGGGCGGCTTGGCCTGAACACGTTGGCAGTTGTTTGGAATCTTCTCCACTTGTAGATGATCTTCCAGACAGTCAAATGATCGATTTCAAATTGTTTGGAGATCTTTTTAAATCCCTTCCCAGACTAATGGGCCTCCATAACCTTCTTTCTGAAGGCCTCAGAGAGCTCTTTTGATCTAGGCATGGTGACGCCACACACTTCAACAACAAAGAGCAAACCAAACTAAATGTCTGAGGTTTAAATAAGACAGGTTCCTCCTCCAAGATCCTCTCTAACGATGTTCTAATCATTTGCACCTGAGCTGGTGTACCTGATTCTAATTTTAGGTATTTGAAGTTGTGATAAATGTAGGGGTGTACTTACTTTTTCCACATGCGAAATTTGCATTGATGTTTATTTAAATTATACAATGGATTACAAAATGTAAATGTTTCATGATATTTGTTATATTACAGACTTGGCATTTAATATGGAATTTTTTTTTGTGGGGGTGAACTTACTTTTCAAGATGACTTAGAACGAAAAGTTCATTGGAATTATGTTGAAATTATTCTAGATTTTGTTAATGTGACCTTTAAAAGAAACAAAAACCACATTTGACATTTCGAAGCAAATAAATTGATCCTTGAAAGTGATGTAAACTGATATCGAACTCAATTCACGGACAGTACTGTGTTAAACTTCTGTGCGTTTTCCAGAAGTAGCTCTTTATTTTGCACATTAGCCAAAAAATTTTTTAACAAAAACAAAAGTTAAATTACGACTGGGATTACGGACAGTAAAATTACAGTTCAGTACTTCGTGTAACCCCCACGAGCATTCAGGAGAGCACGTACACGTTGAGGCATGCTGTTCACAAGATTTGCCAAGGTTTGGACAGGAATCGCTTGCCATGCAGTTACAATAGCCTGCTGCAATTCACACGCAGAGGCAGGCTGCTGGTCCAAGTTGTCGATTTGACGCGTTAATTCTGCCCACAAGTTCTCTGTCGGATTCATATCCGGGGACATGGCAGGCCACTCCATATGCTCTACACCACGGTCAGCAAGAAAGTGTTGGATCATGCGAGCACGTTGAGGCCGTGCATTGTCATCTTGGAAGACAAAGTTTCCTCGAAGGGCTGCACGAACAAATGGAAGCAATGTTTCTTCCAGAATGGCCCTGTGCTTGAACTGGTTCAGGTTTCCATTCAGAACAACCAGGTCAGTTTTGCCCCCTGCATGAAAAGCAGCCCAAACGGTCACCCCACCACCTACAGCTTGGACTCTTGGCACTATACAATCTTCGTTGTAGGCTTCATGCACTTGTCTGCGCACTCGGACGCAGCCATCTTGACGATAGACCAGAAATCTAGACTCGTCACTGAAGATCACGTGATTCCAGTGTCCTGGCTGCCATTGACGGTGCTCTCTGGCCTTCTGCAATCGGCGCTGGTGGTGTTGTCTGGTCAGACGTGGCTTTCTCAGGGCACACATGGCACGATAGCCTGCTTGAACCAGTCGTTGGTCGACTAGCCTTCTGGATACAGGCACATTAGTCAGTTGCTTCCACTCAGCCCTAAGCCGATTAGCTGACTTCGTACGGCCATTGCAGACTAACCGGTGCAGCTGGCGATCATCCCTCCTTGTGGTTCTGCGGGGACGTCCTGGCCTCGGTATTGGAGTAGGGACACCCCTCTGAGCATTTTGTTTCAGGATCTTTGACACCTGACCTTGAGTGATGCCATACTGCCGAGCAATAGCATGCTGTTTCATGCCAGAATTTCGTAAAGCCACCACTAAATGACAAACAGCATTGTCAAGTTGACGGACCATCTCCAGAGGAAGCGGCAATAATTTTGTAGACATGCAGCAGTTGTTTTCCACGAATACAGAACGCAACAACCCTTATATACCCAATTGTGAAGCCAATCGTCAAATGTACCTGTCCGTACATTTTGTCACGCCACCTGTGATATAATTCTGTTATTGACTTCTTGCTGCGACAGACAATCAGTGACATGGTTCTTTTGACAAAGAAATCACCGAAGCGTAAAAGAAACTCACCAGATTGATATATTCCGAGTTCAGAAATTAAACCCAAGTCAAGAAAGAAAACAAATTCCATATTAAATGCCAAGTCTGTATATCACCTTTATCTATCAATATTGTTGAAATGAAGATCAAATAGCTGTATGTTGAAATATGTTGAAAAAGTCAAAATTTTACATGGGGTGTACTTACATTTTGACGTGACTGTATGTATGTATGTATGTCCCCTCAAACGTATACCAATCAGAACTGAGGATCTGGTCACATGACAGGGTGATGTGATTACGTCTGATGTCAATACGGCGGTATGGCGGCTGACTCTCCACACACTGCCATGTTGATTCCAATTTCGTTCAGGCCGAACATATTGTCGAACCTGTCTTGCACCACAATCGCCATGCTCTACCTTCACGTTTTTCATTCAGTGTGAAACACAAACAAACCGATTGTTAAAATGACCATCAAATATCGAAAGCATCGGCGTTACGGCTCTTCCAACAATATGGTACATATAGGCCTTAGGCTTCATGCCTCACCTTCGGACCGCATCGGACAAATTAAGCCGAGATTTCTTAATACAGTAGTATCGTTTTCGTAATAATAATGTAGTAAATATGACCATAACACTTTAATCCCAATGTCGTGAATGCAAAGTTAATGGAATGAAGCGGTGTATGGTTCATGAATCGATGATAAGGTGTATGGTACCAATAGCCGTGGAAGTAAGGAATTCGTCTCGGTTTTTTGATAGCATGTTATTAACCCAATCCTTGTGGGGTATAAAGATTACAGTAGATCTTCGCTCAGTTCTGTAAGTAAAATGTACCTCACGGATGTCGGGATTCCTCCAAGTTTTTATGTTTAATGTTATCAACAGCATTAGTGACTGTTTAAAAAGCTAATCATACGTGTTTGTGGTTTATAATATTTTACAAGCCCAGCTACGCCGCTGTTAGACTTTCGGTCTGTTTTTTTTTTCAAAAAGTGTGGGGATAATAAGAAAAAGCAAATGAAATAACATATGCACCTATTCCCATTCTCAAACTCTGTGCCGGCACAATCCGCTCTCGTCCAAACATTGAACTCGTAGTCAGCCTGTGGGATGTTCACACCGCTGTCCCTCTCCGAGGCATTTTCCGCCACTCTTTCAACATGGGCCAAGTTCCCAGAATCGAAGTTGGTGGTAAAGACGAGCCCATCACAGTGGATCTCCATGACGTGTTTTCAGTTCCACCGGCCTCAGGCTCTCTTGTCTGTTAATGCAATCAGAGCTGAATGGAATTTAAGCGAAAACAAAGACACGTTCATCCACCTGATCTCTGAAGACACAATGGAGAACATAAATGTAAACATTTGTCATGTTAGGTTTATCAACCCACATTAATAAAACTATGGAGGCTTTGCATCTGGTGCTTACATGTACTTAACAAGCATTCATTCATACAGTCCAAGGTTGTTCACAGTATCCCTTGCAATACACATTGTAGAGGTTTGAAAAGCTGTGTCGTCTTGAATCGTTTATAGAATTAAGAACTTGGAGGTAAAAGTTTCAAGTCTTACCTTCCCCCCGCATAGGGAAGACAACTTCCATGGCATGTATTACCTAAAGTGCAAACCAAAACCAATAAACAACAAAATTACAATCCCATCTCAAAAAACAAACAAACAAACAAACCAAAAAAAAAACAGAAGAACGTAACGAGCGAGGGAAAATGTGGAAGAGAAAAACCTCTTATCGACATATCCCTGTTAAATGTAATGATAAGGTCAAACCTCAAAGTCACAGCTCTTCTCCTTCATCTCTTGCCCTGCTTTATACTGATTGTGTTATTGTGATGCTAGGTTATATGGAAAGAGGGAAATGCACATAAATCAGGGCAAAGGAAAAGGTATTTTGGCCCCTCTTGCCATATGACCCTCCAGGTAAAACATGTCAGACTGATACAATATTTTTGTTCATTACAAATGTATGCTTTCCAGTAACTGCCCTTAAGGTTCCTTCCCATTGTGCTTTATTTCCTGTTTGCATTGTTCGTATGAATGCCAGGTGTGCATTTTTTTTTCCGCTGTTGCTAGTTTTATGAAAGTCGTGTGAGAGTTCCCATTTAACTCTTTATAGTGGCCATGGTAGTATCATCCGTAGCAGAAAGGTTTTTTATACAAACGATATTATAAATACCATTCGTATTAAAGGGAAGGATTTCGCAGAAGGGTTGCGGAAAAACACCAGTACGACAGATAAGTACGTGACAAGAAGCACAATGAGGAACACAGCCAGATATAAAGAAGAAGAAGAATGCTAGACATTTCGACGAGCAAATACTTACGTGCCAATGGTTGCACAACAATATCTGCATTCGAGATTCTCACGTTCTTCGCAGATGATAACCAAGCACCCGCTGATAATGCATAAACGTGTTAGCATGTGTACGTCCATATTTAAAGGGCATTTAACCAGTAAACGTTGAATTAACGGGTGACGGAGCTCGCGGATGGGGTTATTTATTCGAATAATGTAATAACGACGTAAAAAAATAATTCTCACCATGAGATTATGAATGTCTGCACGTCCTTCTGAGCCGCGCCATACGGGACGTCTGCTCATTTCCAGATTTCATGATCACAGATTTCCGACATGCCACGGTTTTCCTTCTTCGTACCTTTCCACCCCACAACAGACAAGGTATTTTGGCCAATAGAAAGCGCGCTTCTTGGAGATTACGTCATGCTTGAGTAAAAACACTTTTCATTGGTTACTCTTACGTTGCTTAGCAACCAAAAGGGTGCTCGATTTTCGATACGTTCCATGGAAAGAGGGGCACGGTCGTCTGTCCAACGAGGCCGAATAAATTCATGAAATCTAGAATTCGCGGAGTGTGTTGTACTGTCTTAGGAACGGTTATTCATTGAAGGTGCTTATTGAACTTTCTGATTGGGTCGTCCGATTGAGGGAAGGGCAGTGGATGTGGTTGGTATATTATATCGAAACTTTCAGAAGATATTTGATATATAATTATATAATTATGAGGCACCACATATCACATTTAGCTGATAGTTAAATTAGGGCTTGTCGAATCGTTGGGAGAGGATTTAGCTTGATTTAAAACTGTCTTAGTGATGGGAAACAAAGCGGTTGTGTATATGAGGATGTTGAGCTGGGAGGTTTTAGATAATGGGGTACCGTACGGTACCTCGGAGATCTGTACTGGGACCATTAACTAGCAGGGTTAGCAGACGTGGCTCTGGGGTGGGGAACTGAGAATGGCAGCAGAGGCGGCGGGGCGAAGGTGGGGAATGGAAAAACTGAGAAGGAGCAGGAGAACAACTGGCCTGGGGGGGGGGGGGGGCAGGAGAACGCGAGTCGCTGAGAAGGGGTCAGGAGAACCAGGGGGAAGGAAAACCGTCGGAGAGGGGAAGGAAATCAGACGAAGAGGAGTGCAGGAGGGTCTGAGATGGGTCATGAGAGCGGGAGGGACGGGGGGAGGAGGGAGGAGGTGTGTAGGAGCGGGAGGGATGGAGGGAGGAGGTGTGTAGGAGCGGGAGGGGTGAGGAGGAGAGCAGGAGGGTTTATATAAAATAATGACGAGGTCATTATAAAATAATGGTGAGGAGAACGCGAGTCGCTGAGAAGGGGTCAGGAGAACCAGGGGGAAGGAAAACCGTCGGAGAGGGGAAGGAAATCAGACGAAGAGGAGTGCAGGAGGGTCTGAGATGGGTCATGAGAGCGGGAGGGACGGGGGGAGGAGGGAGGAGGTGTGTAGGAGCGGGAGGGATGGAGGGAGGAGGTGTGTAGGAGCGGGAGGGGTGAGGAGGAGAGCAGGAGGGTTTATATAAAATAATGACGAGGTGATGACGGTTTGGGTTCATATAAAATGGTGAGGTGAGGTGATGCTGGTTTGGGTTTATATAAAATGGTGAGTTGAGGTGATGCTGGTTTGGGTTTATATAAAATGGTGAGTTGAGGTGACGCCAGTTTAGGTTTATATAAAATAATGACTTGAGGTGATGACGGTTTGGGTTCATATAAAATGGTGAGGTGAGGTGATGACGGTTTGGGTTCATATAAAATGGTGAGTTGAGGTGATGACGGTTTAGGTTTATATAAAATGGTGAGTTGAGGTGACGCTGGTTTAGGTTTATACAAAATGGTGAGTTGAGGTGACGCTGGTTTAGGTTTATATAAAATGTTGAGTTGAGGTGATGCTGGTTTGGGTTTATTTAAAATGGTGAGTTGAGGTGATGCTGGTTTGGGTTTATATAAAATGGTGAGTTGAGGTGACGCTGGTTTAGGTTTATATAAAATGGTGAGTTGAGGTGACGCTGGTTTAGGTTTATATAAAATGGTGAGTTGAGGTGATGCTGGTTTGAGTTTATTTAAAATGGTGAGTTGAGGTGATGCTGGTTTGGGTTTATATAAAATGGTGAGTTGAGGTGACGCCGGTTTAGGTTCATATAAAATGGTGAGTTGAGGGATGCTAGTTTGGGTTTATTTAAAACTAGCCGAAACCCGTGGAACATCCACGGAAGGGAGGATATGGTGTATGGATAAAGTGTACCATTATGGATGGCATAGGCCATAGGGGATTTGCTTGTCCGAGTAAGAGTTAGGAAGAAAGATGAGAATGAAGAGTGCGTATTTGAACAACGATCGCCGACACCAGCACAAATGCATGCTCTGGATTGTCCACTCAGTGGACGGCTTGCTTTCGCCTTCGCCTGTCCAATCAGCGGACGGCTTGCTTCGCCTTCGCTCAGCAGACGCCAATACGATGGCGTTGAAAGATGGCGTCGTATCGGCCGTTAATCGGATGCTTTTGGGCCCCAACGTCGGCTAATTCAGATTTTTCGAGTATGGCTGTATGTCACAAACAAAGAGCGCGGTTCGTAGATCGTAAATCCATTAATGCCGTGGGCATCGGATCACTGGGTGCGGCGTAAAAGGGATAACAAAGTCGAGTCCTTTCGCTATTATTATATAGACTAGCCGAAACCTGTGGAACATCCACGGAAGGGAGGATGTGGTGTATGGATAGAGTGTACCATTATGGATGGCATAGGGGATTTGCTTGTCCGGGTAAGAGTTAGGAAGAAAGATGAGAATGAAGAGTGCGTATATGAACAACGTATTTATTGCAATCTACTTAAATGACAACGCTACGATATACTTTTGAAAAATGAATGGATTCGTAATAGGAATCGGCATAGCACCACTCTGGGATTGTCCACTCAGTGGACGGCTTGCTGTCGCCTTCGCCTGTCCAATCAGCAGACGGCTTGCTTCGCCTTCGCCCAGCAGACGCCAATACGATGGCGTCGTATCGGCAGTTAATCGGCTGCTTTTGGGCCCCAACGTCGGCGAATTCCGATTTTTCGAGTATGGCTGTACGTGATAAACAAAGAGCGCGGTTCGTAGATCGTAAATCCATTAGTGCCGTGGGCATCGGGTCACTGGGTACGGCGTAAAAGGGATAACAAGCGTTACGCCTAGGTCCCCCGTCGGGGAAGTGATGTGAGTTGACAAAGTGGAACACGAAGAAAACATGCTATGATATGATATTTCGCTCACAAGGTTCAGACATACATGGAGGCAGCCATCTTGGATTTTGACGTGGCGACCCAATTTTCAATAGCGTTCTTCCTTATGCCTAGATACACCCACACACCAGAAGGTACCTCGCTTATTTTTCAAGATATTTCGCTCACAAGGTTCAGACATATATATTGTGGCGGCCATCTTGGATTTTGACGTGGCGACCCAATTTACAATGGCGGTCTTCCTTATGCCGAGATACACCCACACACCAGATTAGAAGTTGGTACTTCGCTTATTTTTCGAGATATTTCGCTCACAAGGTTCAGACATATATATGGTGGCGGCCATCTTGGATTTTGACGTGGCGACCCAATTTTCAATAGCATTCTTCCTTATGTCTAGATACACCCACACACCAGATTAGAAGTTGGTACTTCGCTTATTTTTCAAGATATTTCGCTCACAAGGTTAGACATATATATGGTGGCGGCCATCTTGGATTTTGACGTGGCGACCCAATTTTCAATAGCGTTCTTCCTTATGCCTAGATACACCCACACACCAGATTAGAAGTTGGTACTTCGCTTATTTTTCAAGATATGCAGGTTACAAGGTTCAGACATACATGGCATCAGACATACATGGCGGCGGCCATCTTGGATTTTGACGTGGCGACCCAATTTTAAACAGCGTTCTTGCTTGTGCCTAGATACACCCACACACCAGATTAGAAGTTGGTACTTCGCTTATTTTTCAAGATATTTCGCTCACAAGGTTCAGACATATATATGGTGGCGGCCATCTTGGATTTTGACGTGGCGACCCAATTTTCAATATCGTTCTTCCTTATGCCGAGGTACACCCACACACCAAATTAGAAGTTGGTACTTCGCTTATTTTTCAAGATATTCATCTCACAAGGTTCAGACATACATGGCGGCGGCCATCTTGGCTTTTGACGTGGCGACCCGATTTTAAACAGCGTTCCTCGTTGTGCCTAGATACACCCACACACCAGATTAGACGTTGGTACTTCGCTTATTTTTCGAAATATTTCGCTCACAAGTTTCAGACATATATATGGTGGTGGCCATCTTGGATTTTGACGTGGCGACACAATTTTCAATAGCGTTCTTCCTTATGCCGAGATACACCCACACACCAGATTAGAAGTTGGTACTTCGCTTATTTTTCAAGATATTCATCTCACAAGGTTCAGACATACATGGCGGCGGCCATCTTGGATTTTGACGTGGCGACCCAATTTTCAATAGCGTTCTTCCTTATGCCTAGATACACCCACACACCAGATTAGAAGTTGGTACTTCGCTTATTTTTCAAGATATGCAGGTTACAAGGTTCAGACATACATGGCATCAGACATACATGGCGGCGGCCATCTTGGATTTTGACGTGGGTTGCACCCACACACCAAATTCGAATGCGGTCCTTCGCTTACGCACGCACGCACGCACGCACGCCGCACGCACGGACGGACGGACACACGGACGGAGGGGAAAGCCATAGTCCCCCTTTCGCTCCGCTGTGCGACGGGGGACAACAAAGTCGAGTCCTTACGCTATTATTATATAGATGGTGAGTTGAAGTGATGCTGGTTTGGGTTTATATAAAATGGTGAATTGAGGTGACGCCGGTTTAGGTTTATATAAAATGGTGAGTTGAGGTGACGCCGGTTTAGGTTTATATAAAATGGTGAATTGAGGTGATGACGGTTTGGTTTTATTTAAAATGGTGAGTTCAGGTGATGCCTGAGGGTTTTTGGGGTCTTAAAGGGTTTTTGAGGTCTTAAGGATCGTCGAGGTCTTAAAGGGTCTTCGATCTTTGGGGTCTTATGGTTCTTAAGGATTTATAGGTCTTAAGAGTCTTTGGTGTCTAAAGGTTCTTTGGGGTCTTAGGTGTCTTCAAAGTCTTAAGGTTCATAAAGGGTATTCAGGGTTTTGATGGGTCTTAGGGATCTTTGGGGTCTTAAACGTATTTGGGGTCCAAAGGGTCTTTAGGGTATCCAGTGTTTTAAAGAGTCTTAAGGGTACTCAGGGTACTCAGGGTCTTCAACAGTCTTAATGGTCTAATCTCCCAAGCATGCGAATCGTCTCTCAATTATGTAATATCATCTCTCAAGCATGTTAAAAACATGTAGCAAGAGGTCTTTGGGGTCATTAATGGCTGAGGTGGTGGATGAAAATACCATGAGGACAATCCCCTGGAAGGACGTGATCTGTGTGCCAAATCTGGTTCTTGTCGGCCGAGCGTCTTTACAAAAAGCACAAACAAACAGACAGACATCTTGTGAATTTTATTTATTAGATTTGCATCAATAAATCTATATCACATGGAGGAGCAAAGCGCTTCTCCCTTTATATAAGGGATCGTTTCGCTGCATGTAACTTTAACATGGGGACTAAAAATACGTTTCTCGGCTTCTACTGGACGAAATCAGCTGCAAATTTCAGAAGCAAATGCTTTGCACATTGAGGTAATATTGCTACGGTTTTGAGATTACACATATTGATCATTAAAGGTTAACGGTTTGCCCCCCATAGTTAGTCCATGAGCAACACGTAGGCCCACTTGTAGTATTAGTTATGTTATCGTATGTGTAAGTATAGGCCATTTCCCCCTAGTAATATCTGCGTTGTGTAAAGACATGAGATTAGGTCCCATTCATTTTGCGTTCACCCTCCAATTCCACCTCGATGTGCGTAATTGATCTCGCGCCCCATTTTGCTGCCCGCTCAGTTTATTACGCTTTGGCTGCCCGCAGCATTTGCTGCCCTTTGCTCGCTCACTAGTCGAGTAACACGAGGTAGGCCTAAGAAGGAGGAGCGCGAGGTCGGGGTGGGGGCGGCGTCAAGGTGGTGACGGTAAGAGCCACCAGCCAACCAGGGCTCCAACGGCATGGCATGAGAGGGCGTGGAGAGGCGCGTCTGGTGAGTTCTAGAAGGTTCGCAGGGCGTGCCTATATAAGTCACTGCACAAAGCCCTTGAACAGGACTTGTTGGGAGAGGGCTTGATGCGAGGACTTATGAAGAGGACTTATGAAGAGGACTTATGAAGAGGACTTATGAAGGGGACTTGTTGGGAGAGGACTTGGTCGGAGGACTTGAGGGGGCGAGCGCATTGTGAGCACTTGGAAGAATTTACGAGCCAGACTTTGAAGGAGAACTTGACTCGCATCACTCGCTTTGAGGCATTGAACTGTAACTCGCCATCGTATAACGAACGCGCCAGAGGAGAGGAAGAAGAGGCGTTGAGTACACGGCTGCAGCCAGACGTGCCGGTGGCGAATAGCGCCTACTTCAGCCACGCGAGTAAACGCGGTAATAGCCTGCCAGTGATTAACCACCAGAGCCCACACCCTACCAAATCGCCCCGTAATAACCCTGTGCATACAAGACGACACGCGGAGAGCTCCTGCCTTCTCTTCTTACCATCTGCACGGGACGAGCCGGAGACCGGAGGGAGCTGCACGGGAGCCATTCCTGGACGCGGACCATCACCCTGCAGCTGCAAGCCCCGTGTGAGTGTGTATGTGTGAGACGGGCCTGTTTGTCCTGGGTATTAAGTTAAGACTGTATAAGGCTGCACTGTGTCCCCTTTTTCTGGAATCCTTGTATAGTGTAAATAAACCTGTTATTCCTTTTTCCAATTCGATCGCCTCTGTGATTTCGCCATTGACTGAGCGTGGCACGAATAAGATCGCTAGAACCGGGTTCACCATATAAATGGCATGGATCGCGTGTACGCACCGCTCGGCGTCTCAACACGCGTGGTTTGTGCGGGTCTTATTTCCTCGTTTCCGGGCAGCGCGAGTAATTAGGTAATAGCAAACTTTAGTCCTAATACCCTATTTCGCGCTGTCCGGGAGGGACGTCATAGGTCCCGGGTCCCGTCAGGCCAGTCAAAGACAAGAGGACTAATCCCCCCTTGGTAAGGGGAGAAGGCCGGCGTCGAGATCCACAACATTTGGTGTCAGGAGTGGGATTGGGACCCGAAGTGCGCTTAACGCACTCGAAAATTATGAGCGACCGAAATTTAGTTATTAACATCTAAATTAAATTCGTGCCATGGCTAGCCAAAGCGGTCGGATGCCGGTGGGGGTAAATGAGGAGGTAGAGGAGGTAGAATCAATGACCCAGGACCCCCGGGAAGAATTGGGGGAAGAAGAGGCAATTGATGAGGGGCCGGCAGTAGGGGTAGAAAATGGCGGCGCCTCGCACGAGGCAGTGGAAGCCGAGCCCGCGATGCCAGGGTACATGCAATTCTTCATGGCGAAATTCATGGCAGAAATGAAGGCTCAGAGTGAGCGATTGGAACACAAAATGGAGACCCAGGGTGACAAATCCACCAAAGAAATAAAAGAAATAAAGGGCGAAACCTGGGAAATGAAAGAAATGATGGGCGCCCAACAGAATGAAATAAATAAAATAAATGGTAAGATGGACACCCACAGTGACAAATTCACCCGGGAAATAAATAAATTGGAAAACAAAATGGGTGGCCAAATGAAAGAAATGAAAGACGGGTTAAATAAATTAGAAAACAAAATGGGTGACCAATTGAAAGAATTGGGGGACAAATCCACCTGGGAATTGGAAGAGGTGAAAAACGGGCTGGAAAGCAAAATGGACGCCCAAAAGAACGAATTGGAAAAAATGCGGGTGGCATCTAAGAGGGAAATAGAAGAGATGGGGGAGGACATAAGGCGCGGGTTGAGCGAAGAGGTCGCATTGGTACGCGATGAGGTGAAGCAGTGCGAGGAGCGCGTGGAGAAGGAGTTTAGGAAGAGTACAGCTAGGTTACATGGGGGTATAGAGGAATTGACGCGGGAAGTAGAGAAGCTGATGGTGGGACAGCAGGAGTTAAGGGAGCAAGTGGGTAAGAACACGGACGTGATGGGGGGCTGAAAGCAGCACAAAAGGAAATAAGAAGGGAGGTAATAGCGACGAAGAAGGAGTGTCAGGGGGTACATGAAGGGCTGACAAAGAGGTTAGATGACGTGGTAGAGACATTGGGGACGAGGGAACGAGAAGTCAGGACCCATATAGAGATGACCAGGGTGGCCTTAGAAGAAGAAATCATGGGAGCGCACCGGGAAATAGAAGAGGTGAAACAAAAGTTGGAGGAAGTGGCAGAAGGGGTGAGTGAAATTAAAAAGAGACGGAAGAAGACTAAAAAAGAAATAAAAGAGGAGGTGACGGAATTTGTGCAAGGTCTGTGTTCACATCGTGATGACGTGCTTGCTAACCAAATAAAGAGTTTCCAGGTGGCGGAGGAGAAGCGAAGAGGAAGAAGCGCCGAGGTGCAATTCAAACATCACCACATCACCACGTAATTCAAAACATCTCATCACCACGTAATTCAAAACACCTCACAACCATGGAAACAAGAGTTTGAGGGAGTACCTCAGTGACAACGCAGACACTGCCCAGATATGTAGATATATAGATAGACGAGCTGAATGGCCCCAGCGTTGCCCGGGTTCTTTTTGAATGAATTTAATCTCCTGCACATAGGTCTGACGAGAGCCCAGTATCAGTTAGTGCTCAACGATTCCTTGTTCTTTCTTCTGTCGGACCCCGAAGGATACAATTTTGAAAGCATGTGTTGCAATCAGTCAGATATTTCTATTAAGTGCATAAGTTGTACTTCAAGAGAATTTTGAAAGAAGAAGAAGATTTATTACGAAATGGGCCCAGGCCGGCCGAGGCGGCCTCGACCGGCCTCGCCACCTGGCCTATAACCTTCCCGGGGTCCGTCCCGACATTTTTTGTTTCAGAGGTTTCCTCCTATCTTTCACCGTTCAGGAGATTAGCGCGTGCAGACAAGCAAACAAACAAAAACTTTCTTTTATATATATAGATAGAAGATAGAAGATAGATGATGGTACCTGAGTTGCTGTTTTGTCATGGTTTACACCAATCATAATACAAACAATTTTTTTGCACAAATGTATTTGTAATATACGTGATATTACATTTTATAAACACTTGAAGTTGAACTTTTAAGTTGAAAAAAAAGTTGAAGTTGAAATTGAAGTGAAATTAAAAGACCCCAAAATTTATTTTTGTTTTTTTTTCAAATATTCTCAAAAAAAAAATACCCTTAGGACATACACACTGGAGAGATATGTGCATACCAGAAGTTTGGAACGATTTCACAAACGTTTAAAGGAGTAGTTCAGTGTCAAGACAACACAGACACTGCATATATATATATATATATATATATATATATATATATATATATATATATATATATATATATATATATATATATATATATATATATATATATATAATCGTTAGATTAAATAAGACGCGGACGTAGCTTCAGGACGTCGATCTTTAATTGTCGACAAGCTTTCGACCAACAAAGGTCTTCCTCTGAGTCTACAAAAACAGTAGGCATGTATATCAGTCAAGTATGTATGGTGATATGTGTGTGAGATGTGTGATGTGTGTAGAAAATGCATACAGAAGGAAGAGCCACGCCAAAGTTCACTCACCAGCCCCAAGTTCAACGGAAGTGACCGTTTGCGTTACAGTTAGGGTGCACGTGCATATACAAATATAGGGCTATACATACATAAACACACAAGCATATATTCATATCCCATTTATATTCATATAATATATTTATATATTTATATAAATGACATATAAAGGTAGAATGAATGAATGAATGATGAATGAATGAATGAATGGGTTACGGTTAACAATTTGATTGGGTTGATGTGGGAACATGCTTTAGTCATCAAAATTTATGCCATGAGGGACTTTTGTCCGAAGTTTGTGTATCCAAAAGGACTCACGTTTCAGAATCGTGGTGTGTGATCGATTTGTGATTGATTCAATGGCAGAGATCTGAATGTCATTTATAGAGTGATCCGGTTGATTAAAGTGTATCGTGTAAGGTAGAGATTTGCCCTGACTGGTGTGGAAGTTATTGATTTCTGACCGGGTGTTATTAAATCGTGTGTAGAGTGTATTTCCAGTTTTTCCAACATATTGTTTGGTGCACTTTTGGCAAGTGATTAGGTATATGACCCATGTAGATTTGCAGTTCATATAGGAGGTGATGGGGAATTTTTGTCCAGTGCTAGAACTACAGAATTTGTTTCCTTCTAGTAAATGCTTGTGAATAATGCATTTGTTTGCTGTGCATTTATAGAAGCCAGGGATCCTAGTTTCTTTGTTGTGGGGCTGTGGGTGCTTTGCTTTTACCAAGAGGTCACTGAGTGTCCGACCACGTCGAAATGATGTTAGTGGAGGTTGAGGAAATGTGGTGCCGAGTGTTTCTGATTGATGGAGGAGAGGAAGGGCCTTATTCAGAATACTTGGCAATTGGGATGAGGTAGCAGAGTAGGTGGTTACCAGTGGGACACGGTTAGTTGCAGGTTTGGGTTTGTAAGTCAGAAGGTCTGCTCTCGGTATGTGTTTTGCTCGGGTTATTGCTTCTTGCACAGAGTGAGGGTCATAGTTTCTTGCAATGAAGTGTGTTTCTAATTGGCAGAGAGAAGTTTCTTCTGCCATGTTTTGTTGAGCAAATGCGTCTTACTCTGAGTGCTTGACTGTATGGTATGCTTGCAATTGTATGTTTAGGATGAGATGAAGAAGGGAGAAGGTAAGAGTGAGTGTCTGTTGGTTTGGTGTATAGTTCTGTTTCGAGTCTGTTATTTTGAAGCGTGAGTGATGTGTCTAGAAAGTGAACTTGAAGCAATTTTGTCTAGAAAGCAATTTTTGCCCAAATTTTTGCCCAATTGATCCACAAATAGACCAATTACAATTGAAAGAAGATTTAAAAGATTTCTGTAGGCGAATGACATTAAAGGCACACTTTGCTAAAGTACACCCAGCACCATCAACGCCACAACAAACAACACCAACAACCACGCATACAATCACATACACCGATACTAATACACCACAACTCACTTTACCTAAACCAAAAAGCACCTGGACACCACGTGTTGACAATCCATATCTACATGTCTATATGGAACAAGTGAGCAATGAAATTGAAAAGGTGGCACAAAAATATAATTGTTCCAGACATAAGGACAATCTTACAAAGGCAGAGCGACAAGCACTTCACAATCTCCAAAATAATGAAAAGATAGTCATAAAGCCAGCAGATAAAGGTACTGGCATTGTCATTATGTCGACTACCGATTACGTTGCAGAAGGTAATCGTCAACTACATAGTGATACTTACAAAGAGCTCCCATCCGACCCTACCCTTTTACATCTTGAAGAGGTTAAAAAGGTAGTAGATTCTATTCAGGTGGATAAAACCATCAAATCTCACTTGGTTCCGAAAGATCCTCATTGCCCTAACCTTTATTTTCTTCCTAAAATACACAAGGTAAACAATCCAGGTAGACCAATCGTATCTGGCTGCGCATGTCCAACTGTTCTCATATCAAAATTTGTTGACTGTCATTTACGTCCTCTCGTGTTGAAGCTCTCCTCATACCTCAAGGACACAACCAGTTTTCTGACCCACATCCAAGGATTGAACAGAATATACTCACCTTTCAACTCCCAAACCATTTTAGTCACAGCAGATGTTACATCCCTCTACACTAATATTCCACATTCAGAAGGCCTGTCTGCATGCCGCAAAGCCCTCGATACACGACAAGTCCCAATACCACCTACTCAGGACCTTATGCGCCTATTAGAACTGACACTCAAACTGAATAATTTCCAATTCAACGGACGACATTACATTCAAACTCAAGGTACCGCTATGGGTACCCCTGTTGCACCATCGTACGCTAACATCTTCATGGGAATGATAGAGGCCAAGATCAATGCACAACCTAATCACGGAATCTTGGAAAAATCCTGGGTACGTTATATTGATGACATCCAGTTCATCTGGTCAAAATCCCCCCGTAGTCTCACCCAATTCCAAAATGAATTAAATTTGATTCATCCGACCATCAAGTTCACATTCGACAGCTCACAGTCCGAAGTTCACTTTCTAGACACATCACTCACGCTTCAAAATAACAGACTCGAAACAGAACTATACACCAAACCAACAGACACTCACTCTTACCTTCTCCCTTCTTCATCTCATCCTAAACATACAATTGCAAGCATACCATACAGTCAAGCACTCAGAGTAAGACGCATTTGCTCAACAAAAATGGCAGAAGAAACTTCTCTCTGCCAATTAGAAACACACTTCATTGCAAGAAACTATGACCCTCACTCTGTGCAAGAAGCAATAACCCGAGCAAAACACATACCGAGAGCAGACCTTCTGACTTACAAACCCAAACCTGCAACTAACCGTGTCCCACTGGTAACCACCTACTCTGCTACCTCATCCCAATTGCCAAGTATTCTGAATAAGGCCCTTCCTCTCCTCCATCAATCAGAAACACTCGGCACCACATTTCCTCAACCTCCACTAACATCATTTCGACGTGGTCGGACACTCAGGGACCTCTTGGTAAAAGCAAAGCACCCACAGCCCCACAACAAAGAAACTAGGATCCCTGGCTTCTATAAATGCACAGCAAACAAATGCATTATTCACAAGCATTTACTAGAAGGAAACAAATTCTGTAGTTCTAGCACTGGACAAAAATTCCCCATCACCTCCTATATGAACTGCAAATCTACATGGGTCATATACCTAATCACTTGCCAAAAGTGCACCAAACAATATGTTGGAAAACTGAAAATACACTCTACACACGATTTAATAACACCCGGTCAGAAATCAATAACTTCCACACCAGTCAGGGCAAATCTCTACCTTACACGATACACTTTAATCAACCGGATCACTCTATAAATGACATTCAGATCTCTGCCATTGAATCAATCACAAATCGATCACACACCACGATTCTGAAACGTGAGTCCTTTTGGATACACAAACTTCGGACAAAAGTCCCTCATGGCATAAATTTTGATGACTAAAGCATGTTCCCACATCAACCCAATCAAATTGTTAACCGTAACCCATTCATTCATTCATTCATTCATTCATTCATCATTCATTCATTCTACCTTTATATGTCATTTATATAAATATATAAATATATTATATGAATATAAATGGGATATGAATATATGCTTGTGTGTTTATGTATGTATATCTCTATATTTGTATATGCACGTGCACCCTAACTGTAACGCAAACGGTCACTTCCGTTGAACTTGGGGCTGGTGAGTGAACTTTGGCGTGGCTCTTCCTTCTGTATGCATTTTCTACACACATCACACATCTCACACACATATCACCATACATACTTGACTGATATACATGCCTGCTGTTTTTGTAGACTCAGAAGAAGACCTTTGTTGGTCGAAAGCTTGTCGACAATCCTTTGTTTTCACTGACGTCACAGTTACCCATCTCGCATTGCGCGGCGGCCATTTTGATACCCAAGCTAATCTGTCCGTGTGCGCCGATATTGATTTGTTGCGTTGGTTTATGATGAATGCGGATCGCAAAAAGTCTGTTTTATAAAGTAATTTTGTTTGTTTTGTCACGTTCATGTGGAGTGTGGTGCCATCTAGTTTATATTACGTATTGTTGCCCAACAAACACAGAACATTCGGTTTAAGTTTGCCGTGGACTAGTGAACTGGTGAACACCTGGGCAGTGGGTCAACCTGCAACCAACTACCTGTAGAACAGACTTGGAGTGTACGTAAGGATACGGTAGATCCAGGCTTGAGTATGGCTAGCAGTGCGAGTGCCAACCTTGGCTACCAAGAGACGCTCCCCCCGGACGTTCTTGTTCGTTACAAAGAGAAGATTTCTGTCATTGGGTGTGACCCTTATGGTCTATCAAATGATCAATTTGAGAAGAATGTGAGCAAGTGGCCTCAGGTGACCCACATCGACGTGATCAACTACCTGTTGTTCAGCAAATCGGCCTATACCAAAGATGAGTTGAAGAAGTATAAATCCCTCGAGGCATACAGGTTGTACCAAGATGGATGGGTGCGACAAATCCTACACAAAGAACTGAATGACGTCCACTTGATTTGATCCAAGGTATTAATATATTAAACAAACATGTATTTTTTAAAGCTGCTTGTGTTAATGTTATGGACCTGAATGATTAAGTGCCCTCCATTTGTTCAAAAACCACTGCAGTTTTAAGCTGTGCATGCATGTGTGCATACTTTGTAGACATGTGACGCACAGTGCGAAGTGAGTGCCGCCATGTGTGCTTTGTGCGTATGGCCATAAGTCATCACCTATATTTATCATGTAAGCAACGAATACATAGCACGTTCTTCACATGATAAAATCGAGATTCATTTTGACCGAGTTGATAAGAGTACATAACTTTAGAAAGTTTATTGGACAGTTTCAAATTCAATACTTTTATGTTCCAGGTTTCGCATTCCATGAAACATGTTCTTACTTACTGTTAACAAAATGCTCGGAGCAGACGGGTGTGCGATCCCACTGTGATTCTGTTTGGATGTCACTGCGATTGATGGCAGCCTTCCACAAACGCCGCCTCTCTTCACTTAAATTTCTTGTTTCCTCACCCTGATTCAGTAGAAGTTTGGGCGTTTTGTAAAACTTAACTCCTGGCCTAACGCCTGGCCTGTTTGAACAACGAAATACGCCGCAAATTGGCATGACTGGTCGTGAACAAAAACTATTTAATGTGAATCCGCTGACGACGTTGTTCGAGAGGGTATCAAAATGGCCGAGGTGTCCCAGGGTGCCCTGCGCGCGTGCTCCGATGACGTCACAAGAAAACAAGCAATTAAAGATCGACGTCCTGAAGCTACGTCCGCGTCTTATTTAATCTAACGATTATTTATTCAATACAAATGAGACGCCCTGCTCGTACTTTGGAGTTTCTACTATTTCTTACAGTTATATATATATATATATATATATATATATATATATATATATACATATACATACATACATACATACATACATACACATATATATATATATATATATATATATATACATATACATACATACATACATACATACATACATACATATATATATATATATATATATATATATATATATATATATATCAAATGAATCCATTTTGAGTTCTCCAACCTTTAATGAGCAAATAAACAACTGCTCGACGTTTCGATCAGCAACACGGATAAACGTGCATCCACTGACCTTTCTCAAGAGTAAAGCAAAACAACTCTATACCCTCACTTATACAACGGAAAAAGGGGTGGGGACACCGAAACCACCAATCAATGCCATTCTGGAACAACTCGTGCCATTCAAATTTAAACCGTAAATCAATACCAAAACCGTTGAATCAACTGAAACCAGGTTGAAAATCAACGAAACACATGTCAATAAACAAGAGGTTGCCTCAATCACAAAAAAGCAAAAAGCATGAACATCACAAGGGGTGGTGCAAGAAAAGTTACAGCACTGCAACACAAAGGCACGCACCTAAATATAGTCAAAACAAAATGACAGGAATGGACACAACACTCCTAACAGTCAAGGACATAATGACAGCAGTCCTCAATATCGTGTGTGTCCTCCCTCAGCTGTGATGCAGGCTGTACACCTCCGACACATGCTCTGTACCAGGCGTCCGATGTGGTCCTGGGGAAGTCTGTCCCACTTCTCCTGCAAGCCTTGAATGAGCATTTGCCGATTGACAGCCGTTGATCTCCTCGATGCAAGACGTCGACCAAGCTTATCCCATAAATGCTCAATGGGATTGAGGTCAGGGGAATAAGGCATCCAAGGCATCAATTCAACACCCTGTTCCTGGAGGAAGTTGGTGGTCGGGCGAGCAAAATGGGGTAAAGCGTTGTCCTGCTGGAAAACTGCGATGTCAGGATGAGCCTGGAGAAATGGCAGCAGATGAGGTCTCAAAACTTCATCGACATAACGCTGACCAGTGAGATTGCCTTCGATGACGACCAGAGGTGTCCTGCAACGGATGGAAATGCCGGCCCATACCATCACACTGGGTCCTCCCCAACGATTGATCTGGTGAATACAGCATGATGCATACCTTTCCCCCACCTCTGCGCCATACCCGTTGATGCCCATCAGCAGCCTGTAGGCAAATTCTAGACTCATCGCGGAACAAGACTGCACTCCACTGTTGCTGTGTCCAGCGGCGATGCAGCAGACACCATCTTAGTCTGTTCTGCTGATGCACTGTGTTCAACACTGGACCACTGCAAGGACGTCTTGCCACCAGGCCCCGACTTCGCAAGTGCCTCTGCACAGTGGAGACACTGATGCGGTTGTTGTGGCGACCTTTTGTCACTGCAGCTATTTGCGTTGCAGGGCGGAAACAATCACAAAGATGCTGCAGCACAATCCAGCGGTCTTGGTTTGGGGTGGTTACCCGTGGTCTTCCTCTCTGTGGACCATCATTCACAGTTCCAGTTTCACTGTAACGCCTGGCCAGGTTGGAAATTGCAGGCTGTGAGCAACCAAGATGTTGGGCAATTGTTCGCTGGCTTACACCAGCTTCAAGCATCCCAATTGCCTTTAAACGTTGTTCAGATGCTAGGCGTGGCATCTGAATTTTCTTGTTGTTTTCCCCGTCAGAAGTCTCTAGAGTGACTATAGACAGCAGTAAATGAATGTCTAACCAAGAGAACTGAAGGATTTCATTATGAGGGTCATTTTTATTTTTTTATTTTTTTTGTATACTGAATCGAGGCTCGTGAAAGAGCTAACATTTACTTCACAAAGAAATCAACCAGACAAACAAAATATATAAAAAGAGGGAGCGGAAGACAAGATGGGGAGAGAAGGGGAAGCACACAAACACAACATTTGAGAGCAGGGAGATGTGTGTAAGGGAGAGGGCTTGGGGGGAGGAGGCGTGGGAAAGGGGGGGGGGGGAGGGAGAAGTATGAAACACAAGGACACCAAGGACTTCCAGGACAGAAGTTGGTATTTCAAAAAAGTGGAATTGGGGTGAAATTAGCGGGGGTAGAAAAGATCAAGGTTTTGGATGGGGGAAGATAAGAGATGGTGGTGAACAGCTGTTTTAAAGACCTGGAGGGTGGAGTGGGATTGAAGAGAGTGAGGGAGTTTGTTCCAGAGACGGGAGAAAAGAGGAATGAAGGAGTGAAGGTGAGCAGAGAGTCTTGATTTTGGCAGTTTGACCATAAGAGGGTTGCAGGCAGATCTTGTGCGACCTGTAGGAATATTTGCGGGACAGAGCCCAGAGAGAGCTGGGGGGGCAAGGCCAGAGAGGAGTCGGTAGAAGACGGAAAGACCACCAACCTGCCTGCGGTGAGTGAGTGAGAGGCCCTTGGAGTTAGCTTCATCGCGGGAGATTCCAATGATTCTGAATGCTTTGGTTTCAACAGCGTGAAGACGAGCTAGGTGTGAGGCAGGAGCACCAGCCCAGAGGGGAGAGCAGTATTCCATTGAGCTGCGGATGAAAGCCTTGTATGTGGTGAGGAGCTCAGGTGTGCCAAGGAAGGACTTCGCACGACGGAGGATGCCCAGTCGGCGACTGGCTTTGGAGGCCAGATTTGAAATGTGGTTTTCCCAGGAAAGATCATGGCAGATAGTGAGACCCAAAAGCTTGAGTGACAGAACTTCTTGGAGAGGATTAATCAGAAAGTGGATGGGAGGGTTGTCCAGTCGGTCTTTTCGGAAAGACATCGTAAGAGTGTGAGATTTGTCAGGATTGAAAGACATGTTCCACTTGTTTGCCCAGTCTGTGATTTTGTCCAGGTCTGCAGAGAGTGAGGAGGCTGCAGACTGCCGATCTGAGGGATGAAGAATGGAGCGACAGAGAGTAGAGTCATCAGCAAAGAGATACAGAGGATTTTCAAGAGAGTCAGAGAGATCATTGATGAAGACCAGAAAAAGCACAGGGCCCAGAACACTGCCTTGTGGAACTCCAGCCTGAACAGGAAGAGGAGATGAGAGAAACCCATTCAGGGCCACACGTTGACTACGACTGGAGAGGAAGTCCGCCAGCCATGCATGGAGATTTCCATGGATACCAAAAGAGGAGAGTTTGGTGAGCAGAGCGGGGTGCCAGACTGTATCGAAGGCACGTGATATGTCAAGGGAGACTGCTCTAATTTCCTGTTTGGCATTGAGGACCTCCATCCATAGTTGAGAAAGCAGAAGCAGCATGTCCAGAGTAGAGTGTCCACATCTGAAACCAAATTGATGATCAGAGATCAAGCCATTGGAGAAGAGGAAAGATTTCATATCTGAAGCAATGATGGATTCCATGACTTTGCTGATAATTGGGAGAAGGCTGATTGGTCTGTAGTTGCTGGGATCTGTTTTTGCACCTTTTTTGTGCAAAGCGGTGATGTTGGCAGATTTCCAAGCAGATGGAAGATGACCTTGAGCAAAAGAGAGGGTGAAGAGAACAGAGAGAGGGAGTGAAAGAGCGGAAGAACAGGATTTTAGGACCCATGGGCTGATGCCGTCAGGTCCAGTTGCAGAATCCGAGTCGAGGGTTGACAGAAACTTTTCCACCTTGTCAGGAGGAAAGGACACAGAGTCCAGGAGCAGCTGGGTACGACTGGGTACGGTGGGTACAGAGAGGGATGGGTTTGGGACACAAGATTTAGAGGCAAACACAGAGTTGAGGCATTCAGCTTTTTCACGTGCGGAGTCAGCCGTGTGGCCATTTGAGGTGAGGGAGGGGATGGAGGGGGAACAAACACCAGAAACAGATTTGACCAGACGCCACCAGGATTTGGAAGAGGGAGACAGATAAGAGAGTTCGGTCCTGAGAACGGAGAGATATTGTTTCCTGGCTCTCCTGAGGGTGGACACACACTTGTTTCGGGCTTTGTGAAAGGAAATGAGATTTCCTTCCGTTGGATTTGCTTTCCAGGAGACGAAAGCAAGTTGTTTCTGGGCAATAGCCTCACCACAAGATTCCGTGTACCCTGGACGGGAGGAAGGGTATGACAACTGAAGACGAGATGGGATAAATCTGTGCATGAGAGAGCAATTTACTTTGGAAGAATTCCCAGGATGAGTTGATGTCAGAGGCGGTAGAGATGGGAGACCAGTCCAGATGATTGATGGCTGCTTGAAGACCGTGCCAGTTGGCCTGAGTGAAATGCCAGACTCGTCGACGCTGAGGAGGCTCTCTGAGAATGGTCAGAGAGATGTCCACTTTAACAAGCACATGATCAGAAGAGCTGATTGGAGCAGAAGAAGAGCAGCAGACATTTTCAGGGAAGTTAGTCATAACCAAGTCCAAAAGAGAAGATGCTCCGTTGACTGAAATCCGGGTCGGGAAATTGACATTGTGTCAGTCCCAGTGAGTCACAGAAGTCCTTTGCTGAAGAGCCATGGCTGGTGAGAGAGGTACCCATACCCAGCCAACT
Source organism: Myxine glutinosa (assembly GCF_964187855.1). NCBI lineage: Eukaryota > Metazoa > Chordata > Myxini > Myxiniformes > Myxinidae > Myxine > Myxine glutinosa. The sequence goes on along the minus strand of NC_136262.1, from coordinate 61,611,004 downwards.
GGCATGGTGACAGTTGAAATCACCACATATGAGGAAGAGAGAGTTGGGATGGGTAGATAGAAGTTGGTCCATATTCTCAGACAGCGAGATGTAGATGGAGTCATCACTGTTTGGTGGACAGTACAACACACATATGAACAAAAGGTGGGAGCGAAGGGGAAGCCGTAGCCAAAGGTATTCCTGGGGGTGAGGTGGAGAGAGGGTAGTGCAGGGCGAGTGAGGAAGAGAGTTTTTTTTAAAGATAGCAACCCCACCTCCAGGACGAGGCTCAGGTCTATCATACAGGAGGAGGGAGTAACCTGGGAGAGATACCAAGGAATCAGAGACATCATGAAGGAGGAAAGTTTCTGTTAAGCAGATCACGTCTGGTTTGTCAGAAGCAACCTGTATGGAGAGATCAGACAAGTTTGAGCGAAAGCCCCGGATGTTTGAGGTCCATACTGTTAAGGAAGAGGAAGGGGGAGCATCGGATGCAGAACGGGGGGGGGGGGGGGGAGCGGTAGGGTAAGATGTGGAAGAGGAGGAAGAGGTAGGGAGAGCTGTTGAAGGTGTGTCAGACATTACAGAATAGCTTGGAGAAAGGGAAGAATGGGGCAGACAAAAGGTTTGATGGTGATTGGGAGAGGCGCAGTGAGGTGTTATTTGACGAGGGGGAAGAGCGAGGCAGAAGGTTGAGGGAGATGAAGGTGAAAGTTGGAAGGGGGAAGAAGCGGGGAGGACGCTTTGAGGAGGTGGGGTGAGAGGGGAGTCTAGGAGGAGAGGAGCGAGGGAGAGTCTCGGAGGGGAGGGGTGTGGGGTGAGATTTGAAAGGAATGGGTGATTGGGAAGATTTGGAGGGGAGGGGCAAGGGGGAAGAGTTGAAAGAGATGGGTGATGGGGATGATTTGCAGGGGAGGGGCAAGGGGGTAGATTTAGAGGGGAGGGGTGATGGGGAAGTTTTGGAAGGGAGGGGTGATGGGGAAGTTTTGGAGGGAAGGGGTGATGGGGAAGATTTGGAGGGGAGGGGCAAGGGGGAAGATTTGAAAGGGATGGGTGATGGGGAAGATTTGGAGGGGAGGGGCAAGGGGGAAAATTTGAAAGAGATGGGTGATGGGGAAGATTTGGAGGGGAGGGGCAAAGGGGTAGATTTGGAGGGGAGGGGTGATGGGGAAGTTTTGAAGGGGAGGGGTGATGGGGAAGATTTGGAGTGAAGGGGTGATGGGGAAGTTTTGGAGGGAAGGGGTGATGGGGAAGATTTGGAGGGGAGGGGTGATGGGGAAGATTTGGAGGGGAGGGGTGAGATTGGATTTTGGAGGTGAGAAATTGGTGAGATATATATGTTGCTCGGCTTGGCCTCGCCCCTCCCGAAAGCGCATGCTGTGTCGCGCTTTTGATGTTCGCGAGACGAGGCTGAGGGCGCGCAGTGCGGCTTGAGGAGAACTCTAGAATAAACAAAGTGCCATAACTTTGTCAAAAATGATCGAAACATCGTGAAGTTCGAACTTGATCTGTAACTTCTCATGAGGAAACCAGGTACCAAGTTTGAAATCATTAGCATTAAGAGTTTAGAAAAAAAGTCCGGAAAACTGTTCTTTGTGTGATGGACTGACGGACTGACGGACTGACGGACTGACGGACTGATGGACTGACGGACCGATGGACTGACGGACCGATGGACTGACGGACTGACGGACTGACGGACTGACGGACGGACGGCGTGCAAACCTATAGTCCCCTCCGGTGTGCACCGGTAGGGGACTAATATGATACTTTTGAGGTGACTTTTGACTTCTTTCCTGGAAGTCCTTGGTGTCCTTGCGTTTTATACCTATCCTGCCTCCCCCCAGGCCCTCTCCCTCCAAAAAACATCTCCCGATGTCCCTGCTCTCAAATGTTGTATTTGTGTGCTTCCTCCCCTACTCTCCCCATCTTGTCGACCGCTCCCCTTTTTTATACTTTGTTTGCTTGTTTGTTTGATTTGTTTGTTTGATAAATGTTAGCTCTTTCACGAGCCTCGACTCTGTATACAAAAAAAAATAAAAAATAATGTTAATGATGATGTCATGGATACCTTAATTATGACGTCATAATTTGACGAGTACAACGCTTTAGCCGATCAGTATGATTTTGTTTCGATGCATTGTTGGTCCGATTGACACGAAATTTTACCATAGGAGTGCCTCCACCTGTATAATATTTTAATGATAATTATGGCATCATAGGTCACATGGTACAGACGCCATCTTGGAAAAATCGAAAAACGTTGCACCTCTGTATCTCCGAACCCGCTCCATGGAAACAATTGAAACATGGCTGGCTCATTGTAAAGAACTCCCAATGGGGAATACGTGTTGTTAACCATGATGTCATTGGTGCCTTAATTATGATGTCATAATTAGACAGGGACAACGCTTAGTCTGATCAGTTTGAAATTTCATAAGCATGATATGCACAACAATTATATTGGAGAATATAAATTTATGATGTCATCGCTCACGTGGTCTGCAACCATATTGAATCAAAGAAAAAAAAAACCCTTCAAAAACAGAACAGTTGGCTTGCACCAAGTCGACTGCACAGCAGAATTCGCGCATTCACGGTTGATAAAATGTGACATGTTTCTCTATTCGCGGAAAAATGTCCCACGGATTCGCGGTTTTTTTTCCTTTTGCAGCTGCGTTCCGCGAAATCTCGCTCCCCCGACGCTCCCCCCCCCCCCCCCCCTCCCCCAATCGCGGCCATGTTCCTCGCGGTTTTTCAAGGACGCAAAAAATAAATTCATGAGCTGCTAGCTTGACACATTTATAAAACCCATCATTTACCAGCCATGCAAAGAGCAGGTGGACGTACACAAAACACATCTTCTACAAGGCGCAAGCATGACCTGCTGTGTGATATGCATTTTCATGGCTTTTGTGGCCGTGAATTTTAGCCGCAATATAAGCGAGCTTCTCGGGATATCCCCCCAGATGTGTAAACGAGTCAACTCCGCGAATTATAGAATGCAAACGCTTCATTAAATCGATCACAGTTTGCAATTTACGGTAAAGCATCATCAGAGATGTTACACAATGAAAACGCTTCTGGGGGGATGTTCCATCAGCCACAAAAACATGTCAACTCCACAAATTATGGAATGCCGAAGATGCGTCGATTACCAAGAGGCAGAATAAAGTCATGAGCCTTAGCCAGAAAGTGGAGCTGCTCGACCGACTTTCGAGAGGAGAGAGTGCGGCCTCTGTGGGCAGGCATTATGACATCAACGAATCCAACGTTCGTTGCATACCGAAGAACGAGAAGGCGATTCGTGACAGTATTTCAGCGAACGCTGTATCGAGTACCGTACGAAGGTGGTCACTCATGTCCGGGATGTCCACATACAAAGGTTGGAGAAGGCTTTCAGCATATGGATCGAGGACAACGTGCAGAAAAGTATGTCTTTGAGTGGACCTCTCATTCCCGAAAAGGCCAAACACATTTTTTTTTCTTTCTTTTTTTTTTCTTTCTGTATACAAGATCGAGGCTCGTGTAAGAGCTAACATTAATGACAAAAAACAAAACAAACGGACACATAAGACAAAATAAAGGGAGCGGGAGACCAGATTGCAAGCACACACGAGGATGGGGACCAAGAGGATGGGGAGAGGGGGAAGCACACAAGTACAACATTTGAGAGCTGCGACATCGGGAGATCTGTCGGAGGGAGAGGGCTTGGGGGGTGGGAGGTAAAAAAACACTTGGAGTTAAAAAAAAAAAAAGCCCTCAGATCTGTCTGGCAATCTCTGTCTGATCTGGCGATCTGGTCTGTCTAATAATCCATTTACGATCATCTGTGTGGCGCGGGTGGTGCCAGCACGAGTGATGCGCTGAGCGATGATGGTACAAGCAGCACGATTTCATTCACTGCAAGCAGGGGATGGTTCCATCGTTTCAAGGAGTGGTACCATCTCAAAAATATGAGGCTCTCAGGGGAGCGTGCCTCCGTGGACCGCGAGGTGGGAAAAGCATTCCCTGCTCAACTTGCGAGGCTGATCGAAGAGAAGGGATACCTCCCAGAGCAGGTGTTCAATGCTGACGAGACCGGCCTTTTCTGGAAAAAGATGCCCACGAGAAGTTTAATCTCAAAGCGTGAGGAGACAGCATCGGGATTCAAAGCTGCCAAGGACCGGGTATCTCTTCTCCTCTGTGCAAACGCAAAAGGGGACCTCATGCTGAAACCCATGATGTTGTACCGTTCCCTGAACCCACGTGCTCTCAAGGGCAAGAACAAGCAAACTCTGCCCGTGTTTTGGAGGGCCAATAGGAAAGCCCGGGTGACGGCAGCAATCTTCCTGGACTGGTTCCATAATTGTTTCGTCCCTCAGGTGGAGAGGTACTAGTGGGCAAAAACCTTGGGTTCAAGGTTCTCTTTCTCCTGGACAATGCTCCTGGCTCACCCCAACGTCGAGGTGTTCCTGCTGCCCAACACCACCCTCATCCAGCCACTCGACCAAGGTGTGATTTCAACATTTAAAACTTATTACATCCATCGCACCTTTCGCCGCATTTTGGATGCAATGGACCCGGGGCTCACCGTCGGGCAGTGTTGGAAGGATTTCAACATTGCCCACTGCATCGGTGCCATCAAGGAGTCGCTGGATGAGGTGAGAGCCTCCACCATGAACAGGTGCTGGCACGACCTATGGCCACAGGCAGTCAGAAACCTCACTGGCTTTCCCGATAACGCTGAGGAGAGGCATGTGATTGTCGGGTTGGCACGGCAGTTGGGAGGGGAAGGATTTTATGACATGCAGCCTGAGGAGTTGGAGGATCTCATTGCCTCACATGGCGACAACCTCACCGAAGAGGTGTTGGAGGCCATTATAACAGGAGGAGGCAGGCAGTGATGAGGAAGAGGTGCCGAGGTCTAACCTCACAGTCCAGTTCCTGGGTGAGTTGCTGCATGGCATGCGGGCACTTGTTATTGGAGCCCGCTTGGAGTTTGCAAAAAAGCACCTAAAGGACTCTCAGACTGTGAGAAAGAAGATTCTGTGTGCTTTCATGTGCCTTTCACTGAGGAGAGACCTCCGTCTGGCCACTCTGCCATAAAGCCCAGATCGGTGCAGTGTTGCACTGTTGCAATGATGGTTGTCCTTCTGGAAGTTTCTCCCATCTCCACACAGGATCTCTGGAGCTCAACCAGAGTGACCATCGGGTTCTTGGTCACCTCTCATACCAAGGCCCTTCTCCCCCGATTGCTCAGTTTGGCCAGGCGGCCAGCTCTAGGGAAAGTCCTGGTTGTTCCAAACTTCTTCCATTTAAGAATTATGGAGGCCACTGTGCTCTTGGGAACCTTCAATGCAGCAGAGATTTTTTTTTGTAGACTTCCCCAGATCTGTGCCTCGACACAATCCTGTCTCTGAGCTCTGCAGGCAGTTCCTTCGACCTCATGGCTTGGTTTTTGCTCTGATTTGCATTGTCAGCTGTGAGACCTTATATAGACAGGTGTGTGCCTTTACAAATCATGTCCAATCAATTGAATTTACCACAGGTGGACTCCAATCAAGGTGTAGAAATATCTCAAATATGATCAAGTGAAATGGGAGGCACCTGAGCTAAATTTCAAGTGTCATAGCAAAGGGTATGAATACTTATGTCAATGTGATATTTCAGTTTTTTATTTTCAATAAATTTGCAAAACTTTCTAAAATACTGTTTTGTCTTTGTCATTATGGGGTATTGAGTGTATATTGATGAGGAAAAATGAATATAAACGATTTCAGCATAAGGCTGCAACATAACAAAATGTGAAAAAAATGAAGGCGTCTGAATACTTTCTGAATGCACTGTATACTGGGTGGTTTACCATTGTCTTTCCAGCAGTAGTTAGGGCAGGAATTTTGAATTTATCCATGGCACCAGCGATATATCACCTCCTCTTGGAGAAGGACACCGTGGGATATTTAACATCCACCAAGTACCAACTTATGCTGGCAGGCGGGATCCCCAGTCTAACATCCATCCTAGGGATGGCACACACATTGATGAATCACCCTCCCTGTGAAACATGGAGATGATAGTATATATTCTGTCTGCATGTGGGATGCACCCCAGTATCTGCTTGCAGACCCTGCAAGCAGATAATGGGGTGCATCCCATGTGCAATAGAGTGCAATCTTACTATAATTCACCAAATGTCCGTCCGTCTGTCTGTCCGTCTGTTCGAAGGTACCGCAAAAACGGCTGAACCGATCGCAACGATATTTTGGGTGGATAATCCTGGGATCTCCTGGAGTAAAATAGGCTATATTGTTTTTCTAATTTCAGCTTTGGCCTCCAGTGTTTTCAGGTTTGGACTCCCGCATAACGTTATTTTCCCGGGTGCCGCACAAACGGCTGCACCGATCGCTGCACAGCTGCACTGATCGGCTGCACCGATTGGACTCGGTGACCTCGGACAAAGACCTTTTAAAAGGACTTGGGTTGAATCCCTGCTTGAGAGAATGCCAACCTCCTCCCCGCCATCACGGCCGTCTCTCCAACTCACAATCCCACGGGATATGCGGAAAGGACGACCCAAAACCAATTATCTTCTTTTTGATTCATATATAAACATCATTAAAAGTAAAGAATGACCTCGGCCAAAGTTCAAACGACGTGGGTTTAATCTCTACATGAGATAATTCCACATAGCTATTTGGGTGGTGTATAAGCCAACTGATCGCTGTCTCCATCAATCTTGAGGCTGTAACACCTATCGGCTCAAAATCCTTTTAACTGTTTACTTGGTAGTTTTTACAATGAAGGAAACGTTAACAATGTTGTTAAAAGTTTATTTTGTGATTAATTTGTGATTGGAGTTATGTTGTTTGGAATGAAAAAAGAGATATCGAGTTCAAGTGAATGACGACATGCCGTGATGGTTTCTACTTTCTGAACGTGAACTTCGCGGATCGCCATATGCAGATTCGCCACGGACCCACGATCGATGTTTCTATACGTGAACGTACCTGTTTGTTTGCGAACGGGTATGTTTTTCAAGGAAGTCCTTCACGAGCTTGCTGTCCATGTCTGACGTGCGACTGAAGGTGCTGCAGGAATGTGGAATTTATTGGTTTCATGCTTTCGCATTCGCCGTACCCGCATTGCCTGTTTGCTTCTGGCCTCCCACCCGTGCGTGGCACGGGTATCTCACTAGAAAATATAACTGATACACTAAACCAGGGGTTCTTAACCTGTGGTCCATGGACCCCTTTGGGGTCCGTGGATGGTCTTCAGGGGTTCCGTGAACCAGGCAGAAATGTGCCGACACATGGAAACACCGCAGAACTCTTTCGATGGTTACTTCTGCTCAGATGACCTTAAAGTTGAAACGTGGATTCATAATCCTTTCTTTGCTGCTATAAACTGTAGTAATGATGCAGACCTTGCCAAAGATGACCTCATTAACCTGAGGACAACGGAAATGATACGACATGAGTTCAACTCGAAGAGTCTTGGAGAATTTTGGTGTTCCTTGACACAAGCCTACCCTCGTCTGGCAAAGCGAGCTGTGGGAGCTCTGATTCCGTTTGCAACCACATATTTTTGCGAGTCAGGATTTTCAGCACTTGTTACCATCAAAGCGAAAAGTAGAAATCGATTGGATGTCAAACATGACATGCGTGTTGCCTTGTCAAAGACCCCCAATTTCATCTTCTTATTGAAGCCAAACAACAACAGCCTTCTCACTGAAATGTACTTTTGAGCAGAATTGAAGATTATTTTTTGTTTAATTTGCACAATTTGGATATATTTCATTTTATTCAGGGAATGGTCATTGATTTTTGCAAGAAAAAAGTGAGATATATTCTTTGTAAAGATTGTTTTTTAAATTATGATTATGACGGTATGTGAAGGAAATAATTTTCCAATGCAATAAAATTTATTAATTACAGGCAAAATTTTGTGTTTATGTGCTTATGTGCATTTTTCTGGGGAGGGGTCCGCAGCTTACACCAGATTCTCAAAGGGGTCCATGACTCAAAAAAGGTAAAGAACCCCTGCGCCAAACCAACACATCCACCAAACCAACACATCCGCCAAACCAACACATCCGCCAAACCAACACATCCGCCAAACCAACACATACGCCAAACCAACACATACGCCAAACCAACACATCCGCCAAACCAACACATCCGCCAAACAAATACATCCGCCAAACTAACACATCCACCAAACCAACACATCCGCCGAACCAACACATCAGCCAAAGTAACACATGCGCCAAATCAACACATCCACCAAACCAACACATTCGCAAATCCAACACATCTACCGAACCAACACATCCGTCAAACCAACACATTCGCAAATCCAACACATCTGCCGAACCAACACATCCACCAAACCAACACATCCACCGCACCAACAAATCCACCAAACCAACACATCCGTCAAACCAACACATCCGCCAAATCAACACATCAGCCAAACTAACACATATGCCAAACCAACACATCCGCCGAACCAGCACATCAGCCAAAGTAACACATCAGCCAAAGTAACACATCAGCCAAATTAACACATCCGCCAAACCAACACATCCGCTGAACCAACACATCAGCCAAAGTAACACATCCACCAAACCAACACATTCGCCAAATAAACACATCAGCCAAAGTAACACATCAGCCAAACTAACACATCCGCCAAACCAACACTTCCACCGAACCAACACATCAGCCAAAGTAACACATCAGCCAAACTAACACATCTGCCAAACCAACACATCCGCTGAACCAACACATCAGCCAAAATAACACATCCACCAAACAAACACATCCGCCAAATAATCACATCCGCCAAATAATCACATCCACCAAACTAACACTTCCGCCTAACCAACACATTCACCAGATAAATACATCCGCCAAACAAACACGTCCGCCTAACCAATACATCCGCCAAATAAACACATCCCCCAAACCAACACATCAGCCAAACTAACACATCCACCAAACTAACACATCAACCAAACGAACACATCCACCAAACTAACACATCTGCCAAACTAACACATCCACCAAACCAACACATCCACCAAACCAACACATCCGCTAAACCAACACATCCGCGAAAGAAATACGTCCGCCAAATAAACACATCCGCCGAACCAACACATCTGCCAAACCAACACATACGTCAAATCAACACATCCGCCAAACTAACACATCAGCAAAATTTACACATCCGCAAAAGCAATACATCCCCCAAACCAACACATCAGTCAAACCAACACATCCGTCAAATCAATACATCCGCCAAACCAATACATCAGCCAAACTAACACATCCGCCAAAGCAATACATCCCCCAAACCAACACATCTGTCAAACCAACACATCAGCCAAAGTAACACATGCGCCAAATCAACACATGCGCCAAATCAACACAAGCGCCAAATCAACACATCCGCCAAAGCAACACATCCGCCAAACCAACACATCAGCCAAAGTAACACATGCCCCAAACCAACACATCAGCGAAATGCACACATCCGCCAACCCAACACATCCACCAAATAAACACATCTGCCAAACCAATACATCTGCCAAATAAACACATCTGCCAAACCAACACATCCGCCGAACCAACACATCAGCAAAAGTAACACATGCGCCAAATCAACATATCCGCCAAACCAATACATCCGTCAAACCAACACATCCTCCAAAGCAATACATCCGCAAAACCAATACATCAGCCAAACTAACACATCCGCCGAACCAACACATCAGCTAAAGTAACACATGCCCCAAACCAACACATCAGCCAAACGAACACATCCGCCGAACCAACACATCAGCTAAAGTAACACATGCCCCAAACCAACACATCAGCCAAACTAACACATCCGCCAAACCAACACATCCACCAAACAAACACATCCGCCAAACCAATACATCCGCCAAATAAACTCATCCGCCAAACCAACACATCAGCCAAACTAACACATCCGCCAAAGCAATACATCCGCCAAACCAATACATCCCCCAAACCAACACATCCACCATTGCAATGCATCAGGCAAACCAACACATCCATCAAACTAACACATCAGCCAAAGTAACACATCCGCCAAACCAACACATCCCCCAAACCAACACATCCACCATTGCAATGCATCAGACAAACCAACACATCCATCAAACTAACACATCTGCCAAAGCAACACATCTGCCAAACCAACACATCCGCCGAACCAACACATCAGCCAAAGTAACACATGCGCCGAATCAACATATCCGCCAAACCAATACATCCGTCAAACTAACACATCCACCAAACCAACACATCCACCAAACCAAGACATCCGCCAAACCAACACATCCGCCAAACCAACACATCCGCCAAACTAACACATCCGCCAAACTAACACATCCGCCAAAGCAATACATCCACCAAACCAACACATCTGCCAAACTAACACATCCACCAAACCAACACATCCACCATCTTCTATCTATAATTCCAGTAATCTCTGTCTGTCTGTCTGTACGTTTGTTTGTCTGTGACCGCTGTTTCTCGGCAACCACGGGTCCGATATACTTTTAACTTGCCAGGTATATTGCTGGGGACCCGAGGATGTGCCTTTTCAAGGTTTCATATTAATCGGACAATTACTTACCGAGCTATGTCCAAAAAACGATTCAACCAATCAGAGAGCAGCGAACGATCGCGTGTGCCGAACGTGGCGGGCACACTCTGCCTCGGATGGCACATTTGAGAGCGTATTCATTTATTTCACGTTTGCAAACTATGTTGGCGTTAAACTATGTTTTACAACTAATAAAAACGAATTTGCGATTCATTCGCTTTCCTGCGCGTTTGTGCACGCGATGGCGATTTCTTTACCAAACTCCGGAAGCCGTTCGCTTTGGACCAAACCATTGCATGTAAATAGAGGGGGGGGATTGTCACCACTCGCAAGCCGTTCGCTTTGGACCAAACCATTTCATGTAAATAGAGGGGGGGGATATAATTTTAGATATAGATATAGTACGGGCATGCCCTAGTATGAACAAATCCGCCAAAGAAATACATCCACCAAACAAACACATCCGCCAAACCAATACATCCGCCAAATAAACACATCCGCCGAACCAACACATCCACCAAACCAATACATCCACCAATCTAACAAATCCGCGAAAGCAATACATCCACCAAACCAACACATCCGCCAAACCAATACATCCGCCCAACCACCACATCCGCCAAACTGTCACATCCGCCAAAGCAATACATCCACCAAACAAACACATCCGCCAAACCAATACATTCGCCAAACCACCACATCCGCCAAACTGTCACATCCGCCAAAGCAAAACATCCACCAAACAAACACATCCACCAAACAAACACATCCGCCAAACCAATACATCCACCAAACCAACACATCCACCGAACCAACAAATCCACCAAACCAACACATCCGTCAAACAAACACATCCGCCAAATCAACACATCAGCCAAACTAACACATATGCCAAAACAACACATCCACCGAACCAACACATCAGCCAAAGTAACATTTCAGCCAAATTAACACATCCGCCAAACCAACACATCCGCTGAACCAACACATCAGCCAAAGTAACACATCCACCAAACCAACACATGCGCCAAATAAACACATCAGCCAAACTAACACATCAGCCAAACTAACACATCAGCCAAACTAACACATCCGCCAAACCAACACTTCCGCCGAACCAACACATCAGCCAAAGTAACACATCTGCCAAACCAACACATCCACCAAACCAACACATCCGCCAAATAATCACATCCGCCAAATAATCACATCCACCAAACTAACACTTCCGCCTAACCAACACATTCACCAAACAAATACATCCGCCAAACAAACACGTCCGCCTAACCAATACATCCGCCAAATAAACACATCCCCCAAACCAACACATCAGCCAAACTAACACATCCACCAAACTAACAAATCCGCCAAACGAACACATCCACCAAACTAACACATAAGCCAAACTAACACATACACCAAACCAACACATCCACCAAACCAACACATCCGCCAAACTAACAAATCCACCAAACTAACACATCCACCAAACTAACACATCCACCAAACTAACACAACCGCCAAACTAACACATCCGCCAAACCAACACATCCGCTAAACCAACACATCCGCGAAAGAAATATGTCCGCCAAATAAACACATCCGCCGAACCAACACATCTGCCAAACCAACACATCCGTCAAATCAACACATCTGCCAAACCAACACATCAGCCAAACTTACACATCCGCAAAAGCAATACATCCCCCAAACCAACACATCAGTCAAACCAACACATCAGCCAAACGAACACATCCGCCAAACTAACACATCCGCCAAACAAACACATCCGCCAAACAAACACATCCGCCAAACAAACACATCCGCCAAACAAACACATCCGCCAAACAAACACATCCACCAAACCAACACATCCGACAAATCAGTACATCCGTCAAATCAGTACATCCGACAAACCAATACATCAGCCAAACTAACACATCCGCCAAAGCAATACATCTGCCAAACAAACACATCCACCAAACCAACACATCTGCCAAACCAACACACCCGTCAAATCAGTACATCCGACAAACCAATACATCAGCCAAACTAACACATCCGCCAAACCAACACATCCACCAAACCAACACATCCACCAAACCAACACATCCACCATACCAACAGATCCCCCAAACTAACACATCCGCCAAGCCAATACATCCGCCAAATAAACACATCCGCCAAACAAACACTTCCGTCAAATCAATACATCCGCCAAACTAACACATCCGCCGAAAAAACACATCCGCCAAACCAACACATCCGTCAAATCAATACATCCGCCAAACCAACACATCCGCCAAATCAACACATCCGCCAAACCAACACATCCGCCGAAAAAACACATCCGCCAAACCAACACATCTGTCAAATCAATACATCCGCCAAACTAACACATCCGCCAAAGCAATACATCCGCCAAACCAGGGGTTTTTCACCTGTAGTCCATGAACCCCTTTGGGTCGTAGCCAGACGGAAGCCTCTCTTCAGTGAAAGACACATCAAAGCCCGCTTCGGGTTTGCAAAAAAGCACCTAAAGGACTCTCAGACAGTGAGAAACAAGATTATGTGGTCTGATGAAACCAAGATTGAACTGTTTGGCTTCCGTCTGGCCACCCTGCAATAAGCCCAGATCGGTGGAGTGTTGCAGTGATGGTTGTCCTTCTGGAAGTTTCTCCCATCTCCACACAGGATCTCTGGAGCTCAGCCAGAGTGACCATCGGATTCTTGGTCACCTCTCTTACCAAGGCCCTTCTCTCCCAATTGCTTAGTTTGGCCGGGTGGCCAGCTCTAGGAAGAGTGCTGGTTGTTCGAAACTTCTTCCATTTAAGAATTATGGAGGCCACTGTGCTCTTGGAAACCTTCAATGCAGCAGAAATTTTTTTGTCGGCTTCCCCAGATCTGTGCCTCGACACAATTCTGTCTCTGAGCACTGCAGGCAGTTCCTTCGACCTCATGGCTTGGTTTTTGCTCTGATGTGCATTGTCAGCTGTGAGACCTTATATAGACAGGTGTGTGCCTTTCCACATCATGTCCAATCAATTGAATTTACCTCAGGTGGACTCCAATCAAGGTGTAGAAACATCTCAAAGATGATCAAGAGAAATGGGAGGCACCTGAGCTAAATTTCAAGTGTCATAGCAAAGGGTATGAATGCTTGTGTCAATGTGATATTTCAGTTTTTTCTTTTTAATAAATTTGCAAAACTTTCTAAAATCCTGTTTTCTCTTTGTCATTATGGGGTATTGAGTGTAGATTGATGAATGAAAAAATGAATTTAAACGATTTCAGCATAAGGCTGCAACATTAACAAAAATGTGAAAAAAGTGAAGGGGTATGAATACTTTCTGAATGCACTGTGTACAAGGTAATATTTCTTTTTCCGGAGTGATCGTGTTTTTATTGTTGTGAAGGTAATGTTGAGGTAATGTATTGTTACATTTGAGGGGGGTAGGGATACCTTAATCCAGGTAGAATGTATAGGTAGTGTGCTCCGACTGTCCTGAAGAAGAAGAAACCTCGATGGACCATAAGTAGGGAAATTTGTGTCGACTGGACTGTCGTGTAAGCTTGTATATTTGTCCCCATAAGAGGAGTGGGGCTTGTTAATTAGCAAGGGATTATGGGTATTTAATCCCCTGTATGTAATTGCCTCTATAATTATTCCTTTGTTCCTTATGACATAAAGTCACATGAAAAAGTAAGTACACCACATGTAAAGTTTTGACTTTTTCAACATATTTCAACATACAGCTATTTTATCTTCATTTCAACAATATTGACAGATAAAGGTGATATAATACAACAAATATCATGAAACATTTACATTTTGTAGTCCATTGTATCATTGAAATAAACATAAATGCAAATTTCGCATGTGGAAAAAGTAAGTACACCCCTACATTTATCACTACTTCAAATACCTAAAATTAAAATCAGGTGCACCAGCTCAGGTGCAAATGACTAGAACATCGTTAGAGAAGATCTTGGAGGAACCTGTCTTATTTAAACCTCAGACATTTAGTTTGGTTTGCTCTTTGTTGTTGAAGTGTGTGGCGTCACCATGCCGAGATCAAAATAGCTCTCTGAGGCCTTCAGAAAGAAGGTTATAGATACCTGCGAGTCTGGAAAGGGATTTTCTACTCTCTGTCGCTCCATTCTTCATCCCTCAGATCGGCAGTCTGCAGCCTGCTCACTCTCTGCAGACCTTGACAAAATCACAGACTGGGCAAACAAGTGGAACATGTCTTTCAATCCTGACAAATCTCACACTCTTACGATGTCTCTCCGAAAAGACCGACTGGACAACCCTCCCATCCACTTTCTGAATAATCCTCTCCAAGAAGTTCTGTCACTCAAGCTTTTGGGTCTCACTATCTGCCATGATCTTTCCTGGAAAAACCACATTTCAAATCTGGCCTCCAAAGCCAGTCGCCGACTGGGCATCCTCCGTCGTGCGAAGTCCTTCCTTGGCACACCTGAGCTCCTCACCACATACAAGGCTTTCATCCGCAGCTCAATGGAATACTGCTCTCCCCTCTGGGCTGGTGCTCCTGCCTCACACCTAGCTCGCCTTCGCGCTGTTGAAACCAAAGCATTCAGAATCATTGGAATCTCCCGCGATGAAGCTAACTCCAAGGGCCTCTCACTCACTCACCGCAGGCAGGTTGGTGGTCTTTCCGTCTTCTACCGACTCCTCTCTGGCCTTGCCCCCCCCAGCTCTCTCTGGGCTCTGTCCCGCAAATATTCCTACAGGTCGCACAAGATCTGCCTGCAACCCTCTTTTGGTTAAACTGCCAAAATCAAGACTCTCTGCTCACCTTCACTCCTTCATTCCTCTTTTCTCCCGCCTCTGGAACAAACTCCCTCACTCTCTTCAATCCCACTCCACCCTCCAAGTCTATAAAACAGCTGTTCACCACCATCTCTTATCTTCCCCCATCCAAAACCTTGATCTTTTCTACCCCCACTAATTTCACCCCAATTCCCCTTTTTGAAATACCAACTTCTGTCCTGGAAGTCCTTGGTGTCCTTGTGCTTTATACTTCTCCCTCCCCCCCCCCCCCTTCCCATGCCTCCTCCCCCCGGGCCCTCTCCCTTCCACACATCTCCCTGCTCTCGGATGTTGTGTTTGTGTGCTTCCCCTTTTCTCCCCATTTTGTCTTCCGCTCCCTCTTTTTGTGTATTTTGTTTGTCTGGTCGATTTGTTTGTGAAGTAAATGTTAGCTCTTTCACGAGCCTCGATTCAGTATACAAAAAAAAAAAAAAAAAAATTTAAAAAGATCTCCAAACAATTTGAAATCAATCATTCGACTGTCTGGAAGATCATCTTCAAGTGGAGAAGATTCCAAACAACTGCTAACTTGTTCAGGCCAGGCCGCCCCAGCCAGGTCAGCCCGAGAGCAGACCGCAAGATGCTGAAAGAAGTCTCTAAGAACCCCAGAATGTTATCACGGGACCTACAGGTAGCTCTTGCCACTGTTGATATCAAAGTGCACGAGTCTACCATTAGAAAGAGGCTGCACAAATTTGATCTACATGCGAGGTGTGCCAGGAGGAAACCTTTGCTGTCCAGAAAGAACATCAGGGCAAGACTAAGGTTTGCCAATGAACACCTCGGCAAAGGCCAGCACTTCTGGAACAATGTGCTCTTGACAGATGAGTCAAAGGCAGAGCTATTTGGCCACAGTACCAGAAGACATGTTTGGCGAAAACCAAAGGCAGCATTTGACCACAATAACCTGATACCAACTGTAAAGCATGGTGGTGGAAATATTATGGTTTGGGGCAGCTTTGCTGCATCAGGGCCATCACCAGGTTTGGGGCAGCTTTGCTGCATCAGGGCCATCATCAGGGCCATTACCTGGGCAGCTCACCATCATAGAATCCACTATAAATTCTTCATTGTACCAGAGGTTGCTTGAGGATAATGTGAGGCCATCTGTCGGAAAGTTGAAGCCTAACCGAAGGTGGACCTTGCAACATGACAATGACCCTAAACATACCAGTAAATCCACCAAGGAATGGCTGAAAATAAAGAAATGGAGGGTTCTGGAATGGCCAAGTCAAAGCCCGGACCTAAATCCCATCGAGATGTTGTGGGGGGATTTGAAACGAGCTGTGCATGCAAGAAACCCGTCAAACATCGCACAGCTGAAATAATTCTGCATGGAGGAGAGGGCAAAAATTTCTCCCAGTCGATGTCAGAGACTGGTAGCAAGTTATAAGAAACGCCTACTTGAGGTTGTTTCTGCCAAAGGGGGCAACACCACCTATTGGAGCCAAGGGTGTACTTACTTTTTCCACATGCGAAATTTGCATTTATGTTTATTTAAATTATACAATGGAATACAAAATGTAAATGTTTCATGATATTTGTTATATTATATCACCTTTATCTTTCAATATTGTTGAAATGAAGATCAAATAGCTGTATGTTGAAATATGTTGAAAAAGTAAAAACTGTACATGGGGTGTACTTACTTTTTCACATGACTGTATGCAGCACACACGCCTAGTAAGAAATCGTGCATTTAAACACCCTAATTAAAAACCTACCGGAAGCCAGGACATTGAGCACTACCGCTGATTACACCGACTTGGTAAGTGCACAGGACAGGCAGCTACGTGGAGCCATGCCCAAGGAGCGGTGATTGGTCGAGGATTTGATTGGCACAGAGGACTGGTAAGGTGGCACGTGCTGATTGGTGAAGCAACACAGATGACGTCAGAGCCTTAACGATAAAGGAACACGCTGGCAGACATTTTCTCTCTCTGCTTCTGGTTTTGATCGCGTGCAGTCGGCATTTATATCTCTCGATTTTGGATGTGATAGTGGACAGTCATGTGTCGACGTTCCTTCTTGCTCTTGCGCCTTCTCATTCTGCATCCATAGTGGACGGTTGCATTTTGCTATCTTGCGCGAGGAGGATTCATCGCGGGCGGCTGTGTTCCGAGATCTTCCTAGTGGTCGTGAAGAGGCGGAAGAGCCGCGAAAGGAGAGCTGTGTTTTCCCCAAGCAAGAAGAAAGCTCCCCCTCAAACCACCTGCCCCCCCTTATCCTGCCAACCCCTGTCTCAGTTCTCCCCAGTCTCCCCTACTGACCTCTCTGAACTCCTCATAGGAATGAAAACTGCCACCTGCACTCTTGACCCCATCCTCTCCAGCTTTGTCAAGACCTCCCTTCCTGCTCTCTCTCCACTTATCACTGCAAAAATAAACTCCTCCCTGTCTACAGGCATCGTCCCACCATCCCTCAAAATTGCTGCTGTTACCCCCATTCTGAAAAAACATGGACTAAACCCTGACACCCTAAACAACTTCAGACCCATCTCCAACCTACCCTTTCTGTCAAAAGTTTTGGAACGCACTGTAGCCACTCAACTCAAACATCACCTCTCTGCCAATAACCTGTATGAAACATTCCAATCCGGATTCCGCTCCAACCACAGTACTGAAACTGCTCTCCTCAAAATCACCAATGACCTTCTCCTCTCCTCTGACGCCGGCAACCTCAACATTCTCATCCTCCTCGACCTCAGCGCCGCCTTTGACACCATCAATCACACCATCCTCTTCACCCGAATTGAAACCACCTTTAACATTACCGGCACTGCCCTCTCTTGGATCAAATCATACCTCTCTGACAGACGCCAGTTCATCTCCATCAATAACTGCAAATCCCCCACTGCTCCCCTCCCCCAAGGTGTCCCCCAAGGTTCAGTTATTGGCCCCCTCCTCTTCATCCTGTACCTGTCCCCCCTTGGTCACTTAATCCGCCGTCATGGTCTCCAATTCCACTGCTTCGCCGATGACATCCAGCTTTTCATCCCCACCAAGTCCATCTCCACCGCCACCCACTCTATCCTGACAAACTGCATCACTGAAATAAAATCCTGGCTTCAAATCAACTTCCTCAAACTTAACTATGATAAATCTGAAATAATCATCATTGGCCCAAAAACGCTCACCAAATCCACCCATAACTTTGCCCTCAACATCGACGGTTTCCCAGTATCCACCTCCCCTCACATCCGGAATCTTGGCATCATCTTTGACCAAACCCTCTCCTTCGACAAATACACTAAACAGATCACAAAGACAGCCTTCTTTCACCTGAAAAACATCGCCCGTCTCCGTCCATCCCTCTCCTCCACGGCTGCAGAAACCCTCATCCACGCCTTCATCACCTCCCGTCTGGACTACTGCAACAGCCTCCTCTATGGTTCACCCTCAATAATCACCAATAAACTCCAATACATTCATAACTCCGCTGCCCGTCTACTCACCCATTCCCGAACCCGTGACCACATCACCCCCGTCCTTTATAAGCTTCACTGGCTCCCCATCCCCCAGAGAATCCAGTACAAAATCCTCCTCTTGACCTACAAAGCCCTCCATAACCTGGCCCCATCCTACCTGACTGACCTCCTCTCCAGACACACTCCCACCCGCAACCTCCGCTCTGCTGGTACCAACCCCCCCCATCCGGACCAAATTCAGATCCTGGGGGGACAGGGCCTTCTCCATCGCTGCTCCCACCCTCTGGAACTCACTACCTCACACCATCAGAGACTCCTCCTCACTCACCACATTCACAACATCACTCAAGACCCACCTGTTCAACACTGCATTCAACATTTAACCCACAGCATTTAACTCCTGACTATCTCTTCTCCTTCTCCTTCCTTTTGCTTTGATTATTTACCTATTGTTTTTGTCTTTTTGCACTTGTTTTTTTGTACTCTGTCAAAGCGCCTTTGGGCTTCTTGAAAAGCGCTATATAAAATAAATGTATTATTATTATTAAGAACGACGAGCTGTGTGGCAACTCCCCTTCGCGTCACGCACGGAGTGAGCGAGGCGCACAATGAGGCCTGGATTTATTCCGCCCACGCGCTGTGCGGAAGAGCGAGTGCGTCTTCCCGTCAAGGCCTCAGACGATCTTTGGCGATTACTAACGAGACACCCCAGCCAATTTGAGCCAAGTCCCCTACAAAACAAGACATTTATTTTCCGTTATTTTTCCCATTTGTCTGTATACAAATCTGTGTGAAGGGACCCTCAATTTTGGAGTTTAGTTTTCTTGATCATGCATTTTCTTTGCAACCAGCATTTCGTTAATAAAGCCAGTATTTTATTGTACATTTTAAACTTGTGTTGTTGAGTTGATTTATTACAGGGTGAAGACTGCCGGTAGAATCCGTGAAGGTAAGCTCTTCAGCGTCTCCCCCCACTTGCCCCCACGCGTATTCTCCGCTATATTTTGAACTGAACGCCTCGGAGTATTAAGCTAGTTTGGTCATCCATGTTACCCTGTGGTGTTCACCAAGGGTAGTCATGCGATAGTATATTAGCCCACCTGGAACGTAGTTCTGGGGAGCTTATGCGATGGTGCATCGTCTGTCAGTCCATCAGTCCGTAAAAACTTGCAACTGCTTCTCCGAAACTGCTGATGGGATTGTGACCAAACATGGCACAAATGATATTTGATATGTTGCAATTCAAGTTTGTTCACGGCACAAAATAATTTAGGGTCTAAGGGGGTCCACTAGGGCCAGCATGGGTCCCAAAATATAGGTATCTCCCTTCTTCTCTGAGACTACACACACAATTTCAATGAAACTTGATCATATAAACCTTCATCATCTGTGATGTACCAACCTTTGTTCACGGTATTATGAAAGTCAGGATCTAAGGGAGTTTATGGGGTGGGGGTGGAGGGAGTGGATGGGGGAGAGGGTTGCCCCCCATAACAGTTATTTTTACTCTCCCAGAGGAGAGGGTATGGCATTTGAGTCCGTTTGTTTGTCTGTTTGTCTGTTTGTCTGTTTGTCCACACAGAATTAATATGATTTTCTCTGCAAACGTTGAGCCAATTGACAGGAAATTTTCACCATAGGTGCAACTCCACCTGTAGAATTTTTCAATGATAATTATGACGTCATAGGTCACGTGGTTCAGCCGCCATTTTGGAAAAACCGAAAAACGTTGCACCTTTATATCTCCGAAAGAGCTGAATATAAAGAATTGAGACATGGCTCATTGTAAAGAACTCTCCATGGGGAATAAAATATTGTTACAGACGCGGTTGTGGATGTTGGTCTACCGAGCGGTTTGGTATGACCGCGCCTGCACGTTTACCCGATTATACTCGAACGTTGACTAAGTCGCGCTATGCTAAATCAATGATGGAAAAGACACAACGGCTGGATTAAAATGACACGACACCAAGGGTTCAGTTCTCAAGACCTCCGGAGGAGGTTATATTAGGGCGGAAGGTCAGATTACAACGACAAGAGGGACAGCATAGAAAGGCAGGCACTTAGACACACTCTTATATTAGCCCCGACAGACGACAGATAAACGGGACAAAACTGACTCACACGGGGATTGATGGCAAGGAAAGCGGGTAGTCGATGGCTCAAGGTGCACTCTTGGCTCAAGGACAGAATCGACCCGGTCCGGTCCAATGATGCGGGGAGGTCGCTCTCAGCGCTGGAAGGTCGCGACTTGTCTTCTTCAGTCGGGGGCGCATCTCACGTCACGTCCGGTAAGTGGTCGCGTATATCCGGCGGGGAGTGACACGCCCTCGGCTCGTTAGCTCCGCCCCAGATGGAATCGGCCCGTTGCTTCTCATTGGGTGCGTGCGGGGGGGTTACCGGCTCCGCCCTTGACGAGGGGCTGACAGGGAGCCCCTTCGTGGTAACCCCGTCGGAGCGCATGGGTAATGGCGGCTAACCGAGCCGGAGTGAGGACGCACACTCCCCGCGCGCGCCGTTGTTGTAGTTGTTGTAGTTGTTGTTGTTGTTGTTTCATGGGGAAGATGGGAGGAGGTAAGGGGAGGTCCTAAACTCACTACTGGTGCCATACGATCACATTCTGGTGCAACGAAGAGTCAGAATTAATGGAAACGAGTCCTTAACTGACATAGACTAAGAATAACTAGCAAGATGTCCTATAGTTGTCTACGTGAGATGCGGTGAACCTGGGCACGACATTTAATGGGGGAAAAAGGGGAAGGTCGGTTCTACAGAGTGTTATTTACAGGCAATGGGACTAGGGAATGGGGGATTGGGGATAGTTGGGGAGTATTGGGGAAATAGGGGAGTATTTACAAGCGGATATTGAGGCCAAGTCCCATATCCGCAACATTGCACCCTTCTCTACCCTCGGGGCGTCCCGACCCGATAAATTTTTACCTATTTTAGTGTGGCACTCAGATGTAGTTCCCTCTACTATTAACTCTACCCTGAGTGCGACAGTTTTACAGATGTTCACAAATGAGTAAATATGTCCCCCTGCGACGTTGCACCCTTCTCCTCACAGAAACACGCCCACAGGATAACCGAATCGCGGAAAGAATTCTCAAACTAAACATACAGCCGGTAGGGAGCATTATTTACAAGACTACGCTGCTATTTACACTACGATCCAGGACCTGTTTTTGGAGGAACACATGCAGATGTTATGCATAGAGAGAGCACGCATGCCAGCATCGATACACCAACCCACGAGTGCTCTGTGGCCTTACGGCCTTTAATAATGTGCAGAGCACCCCTTCCAAGCACCAAAAGCACCACCCCAGCACCAATCGGTGCAGTCACCATTGTTCATTAAAATAAATTCAACAACCCCTAACCCTGCAGGTGTCTCTTGCTCTTCGTGTGGTGCACTTGGCCTTCTGGCTTCTTTCAAAAATAAAGAAAGGCGCCAACCGCGTCCATTTCTGTATTGTGGCCTTCAGTGGTGTCAACTAAAAGTGGTTCACCTGTATGGCATAGGTGCCACGTTGACCCATAGGTCCATCCACGGGTGGTGCTTGGCCGCAAAAGAACTGCGGTCCATTGTGGGTGGCCACCAAAATTGCGGTCCATATGGTGTACCGATCCAGGCAGCAAGCAGCGAAAGTGCAGGCCCACAACTGCGGAGCCAGCACCTCTCTCTCCTCTCTCTCTGCCCCAAAACCAGATCCTCGGAGGTGGGAGACAAAAGAAGCAGACAAGTGAGTAAGGTGGTAAGGGCGCAAAAGTGCACGCAATGCAAGGTAATGCACACTGGGGGCACATGGGAACCAGGTGAGACAGGTACGTTCCTACCGTACGCTCCCCCCCCCCCCACCAGGTAACCTACATGGCCCCTCCCTTACCCCTTACTGTATCCACAAAACACAACACTACCCATAAACATCTATTTTACTAATCAACAAACGTCCCTACTGTCTTCCCCGTTCCTCCCATAAACCAAATTCGTCTTCTCTCCCTCCTAACCAATCAAATTTGCCATTTTCAACTCTCATCAAAATTTGCCATCACCAATTCATCATCAGTCCCTCCTAGGGAGGGAGAGATGGAATCACCCCAATGTCTCATCCACGTCGTGATGCGTCTCACAAATCCTCACAGCAATTCTCATTTCCTGCACACAGAACAAAGAAAACACAGGTGTGGAGTCATCATCATCACCACAGGTAAGTGGCTGCGTATGGTGCGACAGGTTCATCAATCCTAACTATTTCCTAAATTACTTTAACAACTTTACATTACCCGGGGTCTTTCTCCGGCCAAACCATTGGCCCTCTTACACTATGGGTTCTAAAAACCAATTCCCATTGGCCAACTGTGGTGCTTTTCAATTTGGGGTCTCACTCCCCCGATTCATCTCCCGGTGCCCTCGCACAATTTCTGGGCTGTGGCGTGTACCTCTCCCAGTGGGTCTACCCACCTGCACACCTCCACCACTGCAGTTGCCTCCGAGCTTACCTACTCCTTACCCTAACCTAACTACCTGGGGAAGGCCCTCTGGCGCTCTCCCTACTCGGTGCCCTCTCTGGCACTGGGCTACCCGGGTCCGTCCTCCGGATCCTCGGGCCCCATCCACAACTCTACCGGCTCCCAGAGCCCACCTGCGGCCTCACTTGGCCGACATCCTCACAGTGGTGGAGTGCCCAACCAACTACACACACTAACAGGCTACACGCCCAGCCATTTCCACAACACTAATGCACCCATTCACAACACCATTCTGCAACCGCACCACAGATGCCAATATCCAACCACAATTTACCTGTACCCTCTACCTAACACTTACACTACCCGCCCCGGGTATCCGTGATGGGGGTCCACTCTTCCCCCATTCACACCTTCGCACCATGCACACCACTCCGTACCACTTACTCCAACTCTCTCCACACACCTGTACCTGCACACCTGTGCTCTCACACTTGGTGCCACCTGCACCCTTCTCTCCCCAAGCGCATTCGCGCTGATCCACAACACTCACTACTCACACACTGTTCCACACACCTGTCCAGCTCTCACACCTGTTCAATTCTCAACCACACGGCATCATCTCAGCTAACTACTCCCGTCTGAAACTTGCGCTTCCCAGTCGTCCCTTTAAACTATTGCGCTCCCTCGTCATTATCATCCATACTAATCTACCTGCGTCCCCACTACAGGTATCAGTCACTAACTAAACTTAACGTTACCTACTGTCATCTTCGCTAGATCCCTATCAATATAACCTAACCCACCCGGGCTAGTTTTCACTGCCATACACCCCATAAGCTATTGCTCCTTTGCCCCCCCATGGGAAGGGTGGCAGGGATGCCACCCTTACCCACCGGGCCTATCGCTCCTCAATTCCCCAGTCCTCTGGCACTAATAAGCCCCCCTTATTCAGAGGTACTGGGTCCCGCCTCGGCATCTAAAGCCGAGGCAATCCACGGGGGCACCTGCTCGCCGGTGTAAGGCCTTATCCGGTCGGCGTGGACGATCCGAGGGAGGGCTCGTGGCCCCATTTTGATCTTAATGACCACGTCACAGATTTGCGACAGGACGACTCCTGGGCCTTGCCAGGGGGAGGTGAGCTTTTGGCACCTTCCCTTCCGCCTCCGGGGATTAAAGAACCAAATCTTCATCCCCGGAGCGTATTGACTCCCCTGGCTCCGGTCGTCGTACCTGCGCTTCATCTTTTCCCCCCGCCAGATGGAGTTGGCGGCGGGCGAAGGCATGGACTAGCTCCATGCCTTCCTCTAGGTGACGTGCGTACCCCTCCCTCGGCGGGTTAACCACTGTGTATGGCACGGGACCGCATAGCAAGTCGGCGGGAGCCCGTAACTCCCGCCCATACATAAGCAACGCTGGACTGCATGCGGTGGCCCCGTGCTGGCTGGTTCGGTAGGCCATAAGCAAATAAGGGAGATGTTCGTCCCAGTCATCCTGACGGGTGGCGGTGAACAGTGCCAGTTGTTGTATCAATGTTCTGTTGAACCGTTCCACCATCCCGTCAGATTGTGGCCGCAAGGGCGTGGTTCTTGTTTTCCGAATTGACAGGAGACTGCACACATCTTTTAGCAATTTGCTCTCAAAATTTCGTCCCTGGTCGGTGTGCAACTCCTGTGGAATCCCATGCCGGCACACAAATCCTTCCACGAAGGCCTGCGCTACCACCCCTGCTTCTTGGTTGGGGAGGGCGTAGGCCTCCGGCCACTTGGTGAAGTAGTCCATCACAACGAGGATGTACTTATTACCTAGGCGGGTGCGGGGTAGTGGGCCTAAGATATCCATGGCCACCCGCTCTAGGGGGGCCCCCACCTGGTGTAATTGAAGGGGGGCTGGTCCCTTTTTGGCAGTACAGGCGTCGCATCTCCGACACCAGTCCTGTATGTCGCGCCCCATATTCACCCAATAAAACCTCCGGCGTACCCGCGATATTGTCTTTGTCCTGCCCAAATGGCCGCCGGAGCGGGTACCATGCACCTGTTGCAATATGACGTTCTTGAATTTGTCAGGGACTATCACCAGCCAGGAAGTTCTATCAGAGGGAACCTCCACCCACTTGCGATACAAGATGTTATCCTTCAATTCCAGGGTCTGCCACTGAGCCCAATATGCCTTTGTTTGTGCCCCGAGGGGGGTGACCTCTTCCCCCTTTGGTCTTTGCCCCAATTTGACCCAATTGAATACTGGCCCCAGGACAGGATCCTCCTGCTGGGCCGTGCTCCATGCCAAAGTTCCGAATTCCTCATCTGCGGTTAGTGGCAAAATTGGCCCTCTCACCCGGGTTGCCCGGACAACGAGGGTCGGGTCCGAATCGCCCAATTGTTCCCTCTCCTCGTGTCTCGCACAAAATTTGCAGTTTTCACCCAGACAAGGACGCCGAGAGAGTGCGTCCGCATTACCATGGGCCTTCCCGGCCCTATGGGCCACATCAAAATCGTACTGCTGCAACTTTTCCAACCACCTTGCAATTTGGCCCTCTGGTTCCTTGAACCGAAGGAGCCATTGCAAGGAGGAATGGTCAGTTCTAACCAAAAATTTCCGCCCGTACAAGTACGGGTGGAAATGGTTCATGGCAGCCAGCATAGCCAATAACTCTTTGCGAGTGACGCAATAATTTCTCTCGGGCCTACTTAAGGCCCGACTATAATAACCAATCACTCTCTCCACGCCCTCCTGTGTCTGAGACAAAACTGCGCCCAATCCTTCCTGGCTCGCATCCGTGTCCAGGGTAAATGCCCCGTTGCTAGTGGGGTACGCTAGAAGGGGTGCGGATGTCAGACACCCCTTCACAATTTTTGGAAGGCCTCGTGGCACTCCCGTGTCCAATTAAATCGCGTCCCCTTCTCCGTAAGCCGGTGGAGGGGACGGGCCAACTCCGCAAATTTCGCCACAAAGCGCCGGTAGTAGGAGCAGAGTCCCAAAAATCCCCGCACCTCTTTGATGGTACGTGGTGCGGGCCACTCCTCTACCGCTTTAATTTTGTCTGGGTCCGTTTTTACCCCCTCGCGGCCGATCACGTGACCTAGATAGGCCACCTCTCTTGCAAACAAAGTGCACTTACTCGGGTTCAGCTTCAACCCTGCCTGTCTGAGGCACCCGAACACCTGGTCCAAATTAGCTACTGCCTGGGGGAACGTTTGGGCATGTACCAGGACGTCATCCAGGTACACCAGGCATGATTGCCATGGCATGCCGCCTAGTACATGCTCCATCAATCTTTCAAAGGTGGCGGGGGCGTTACACAAACCAAACGGCATCACAGTAAACTGATACAGTCCCTTACCTGTGGAAAATGCCGTTTTCTCCTTCCCTGCCCTATCCATCTCCACCTGCCAATACCCACTCTTGAGGTCCAAAGTTGTGAACCAATTTGAGCCCGCAACGGCATCGAGGGTGTCATCAATCCTTGGCAGGGGATATGAGTCCTTGAGTGTCACGTTGTTTAGCTGGCGATAGTCCACGCAGAACCGCGTGGTCCCATCCTTCTTTTTGACCAGCACAACAGGTGACATCCAAGGACTTCCCGAGGGCTCGATCACGCCTGCGTCGAGCATTTTTTCAACCTGCTCGTCAGCTTCCGCCCTCTTGCTCCAAGGGAGCCGTCGGGCGGCCTGACGAATAGGCCGGGCCTCACCGGTGTGGATCTGATGTTTCACCAGGCCCGTACGTCCAATATCCTCGGTGGACAGGGAGAAGAGGTCCAAATGGGACCCAACCAGTTTGTGTAAGGCCTCCCTCTGGGTACCTCCCAACTCTACGCTACTACGATTTACCATCTCGCAAATGGGATCGGGCCAATTCCTACTTGTTATTGAAGGCTCCCCCCGGGGTCGGCTCGGCTGGACGTTCTCGCCCCTCACTGTCGCGACTTCCTCAACTGGGGTGCAGCCAGCTACCCTCGTGCCCCTTACTATAGTGCGTGGTTCTGTACTTATATTTATTACTCGGACGGCCACTACCGGTCCGTCCGTTTTTACAAGGGTGCGGCCCACGATTAAACCCGGTATGGACTGCGCTGCCACCGGTTCGACCAGGCCGCAGGACTCCTGCCATGTTGGGCGAGCTGCCCACCGGGCCGGCACTATCGCCTCGGCCCTTGGGGGGATGGTCACGGCCTCGGAAGCCTCCAGCTCCGCTCTCTCGGCCGTGCTCACTCCCCCTAACGGCAGCTCTTCTACTCCCACCTGCAGGATCCCCCGGCACAAGTCGATTTTACAGCCGCTGGCAGTCAACAGGTCCAACCCTATTAAACATGGGTCGCACACCTCCGCCACCCAAACATCTATCTCCCTCCTTACCGACCCTAACTTGAGGGTCACAGAACCACGCCCTATGATCGGGGCCGTTACCCCGGTAGCAAGCTGCAAACTATAATTTTGCAGGCGCTGGATCTTATCCCAGCCACCTGCGCTCGAATCAAGGACCACAGGGCTGATGATCGTGGCGCTAGCTCCTGTGTCCACTACGGCGTCTACCCCCACGCCGGCAATTTTGCATCGAATTGTCAGGCTACCGGTTCCAATTTGTCCACAATAAATGACCTGTCGCGTCAATGAGGGCTCTCCTCCATCCTCTTCTGCCGAACACCGCCCTACGTGCCCGATACCTTCTAGTTTCCCGGGGTCTGGCGGGGGGGTGTCTGGGGTCGGCTAACCCGCTCCCCCCTGGGCGGAGTTGAGGACCTCAACCGCCGGGGATCATCCCGGCGCGTGGCTCGACAGTGCCGCGCCAGGTGACCCAGACGGTTGCAAGTGTAGCACCTCACCTGGTAAGGTGCTTGTCTCCGGAATTCCAAATTCCCCCCCCTGTAGGTCCGAATTGGATTACCCGCTCGTGGTCCACCGCGGGCCACCTCCGGGGCCGCCTGCCATGGTCCAGGTCCCGCCAGGCGCTGGTCCACCAGCCTCCGGACCATGCCCGCCAGGTCAGGACCCACGTCGGGGGCGGGCCCCCTAAGGGGTCCGCCCTCCATCGGGGGTCCCACCTGGCGGACCGCCATTGCGAGACGCTCGCCCCCCCGGGCCAGGGGCCTCGCTGCTTCCCAACGGGCCGCAGCGTCAGCCGCCTGGCTCAGAGTCTGCGGGCGCCACATGGCGAGCTGTTGCCGGAGCTCAATGTCCGGGAGGGCCTGGATAACATGGTCCAGCGCCAGGCTTTCCCGGGAATCCGCTGCCATGCTAGCATGTGCGATCCCCACTGCGCGGCGAATGTCGTGGGCAAGTTCCCCGATGGCTTCCTGGGGCTTGCGCTTTCGCAGCGCGAGCTGAGCTTTAACAAGCTCGCTCTGCTGTTCTATGCCGAATCGATTAATTAGGGCGTCGCGGAGGGCTGGCAGGGTGAGAGCACCCGCCGGTAATGCCGTCAGCACCTCCGCCGCCGCGCCGCGCAATGCGGCCACCAGGTGTACTCCACCTTCGTCCTCACCCCAACCGTTGCCCTTACACACACAGTCGAACTGCGCCAGGTACGCGCGTAGATCACTCTTGCCGTCATACGGCGCGAGTGGGACCTTGTGGGACCACCTCGCATGCGAGTCGTTGCCCGCCTGCCGGACCCCGTGCGTCGCCCCTTGCGGGGTCAGCGCGGGGCCGAACCGGCCGGGCCCCCACAGTACATTACCCCCAAGGGGCTCTCGTGCCTCCCCGGTCCCTCCAACAACTACCCCTGTTGGTGTCGATGCATGGGTCACACCTCCGCAACCCGCTACCCATTCCATACCACCACAACCTTGCTCACTCACACCTCGCACCTCTCGTTCCATACCCTCCGGACCAGCCATACACCTCACTCGTGGCCTCTCACGAACATCCGGGTCTATCTCGACCCCCAAACTTATTAAATCACCTGGCGCATCATACGCACGACCATATTGGTCACCACTTACACCGGGTCCTCTTTCTCTTCGCTTCTCCTCCATCACCTGCGAATCCCTCATCCGGTTAATGAGCACATCATCACGATCCGAACACAGACTTTGGACCAATTCTTTTACTTCCTCCTTTATCTCTTTCTTATCCTCTCTCCGTCGCCTCTTAATTTCGCTCACCCCTTCTTCCACTTCTTCTAATTTCTGCTTCACCTCCTTCATCTCTTCGTGCGCCCCTTTAAGCTCTTCCTCTAACTCCACTTTATTTTTTTCTATGTGCTCCCGCACCTCCCGCTCTTTAACCTCCATCACCTCTACCACCTTGTCCATTTTTCTCGTCAGGTCCTCATGTACCGTCTGACACTCTTTTTTAATTACCCCTACGTCCTTTTTCATCTCCTTCTGTGTCGATTTTAAACCCTCTATTACCGCTGTGTTCTTCTTTACCTGGTCCCCCAACTCCTTTTGTCCCACTGTCAGTTGTTCTACTCCCAGCGTCAACTCCTCTATACCACTTTGCAATTTTACAGTCCCCTTTCTCACCTCCTTCTCCATGCGCTCCTTACAGTGCCTCACCTCCTCGCGCACTCCTCCGACCTCCTCACTCACTCCTCTTCTGATCTCCTCTCCCATCACTTGCATCTCCTGCCCAGATGCCACCCTCATCTGCTCCATTTCCTCCCTGTGAGCATCCAGTTTGGTTTCTACCCCCATTCTGACCCCCTCTATCTGCTGCCCCATTTGTTTAACTTCCCTTTCCGCTTGGTCCCTCATGTCCCTCAATTTGCCTTCCATGGTGTTTTCTAACCCCTCTAACCCTTTTTGCATCCCTTCCATTTGATTCTCTTGAGCGGCCATTCTGTTTTCTACCCCCGTTAACCCCTCCTGTATTTCCCCTAATCTATTGTCTAATTTCCCAAATTTCTTGTCTAATCCCTTAAAATTATTGTCTAACCCCTCACCGGTACCCCTCGCTTCGTCCCTCATTACCCCCATTTGGCCCTCTAATCGCTCACCCTGAGCATCCATCCGGTTCCCCATTACCCCCATTTGGCCCTCTAATCGCTCACCCTGAGCATCCATCCGGTTCCCCATTACCCCCATTTGGCCCTCCAATCGCTCACCCTGAGCCCTCATTCCCACAATTTGGTCTCCCATTCGTTCCATAAGGGCCCTCATTTGCAACATAAAAAGGTTCGGATCCACCAGGGGCGCTGCCACGGTCGCGGGCGCGGTGACCAGCGAGGCGCCATTTTGCGCGTCTGCTACCCTCGCTGCTTCGCTCTCCTCACGTCCCTCAATTTGGTCCTGGACCGACCCTGCCTCACTCTCCCCTACCGGACCCCAGCTGTCTTGATCCGCCATAGCGCGACTTTCAAAATTCGGGTTTTTATTTTCGTAAAACAAATTCAAATTTCGCCGTTATAATTTCGAGCGCGGGAAACGCGCTCCGGATCGAATTCTACCTCCCCAACACCAATTGTTACCCTAGTGGTACAATTGGTGTTCCAAAATTTGGGCTAAATGAATTTAGTCCCAGGTTCGAATCCGACACTCCTGACACCAATTGTTACAGACACGACTTTGATGTTATGGTGGGCCGAGCGGAATGGCCGCCGTGTCCGCACAAGTTACCCGATTATACTCGAACGTTGACTAAGTCGTGCTATGCTAAATCAATGATGGAAAAGACACAACGGCTGGATTAAAATGACACGACACCAAGGGTTCAGTTCTCAAGACCTCCGGAGGAGGTTATATTAGGGCGGAAGGTCAGATTACAACGACAAGAGGGACAGCATAGAAAGGCAGGCACTTAGACACACTCTTATATTAGCCCCGACAGACGACAGATAAACGGGACAAAACTGACTCACACGGGGATTGATGGCAAGGAAAGCGGGTAGTCGATGGCTCAAGGTGCACTCTTGGCTCAAGGACAGAATCGACCCGGTCCGGTCCAATGATGCGGGGAGGTCGCTCTCAGCGCTGGAAGGTCGCGACTTGTCTTCTTCAGTCGGGGGCGCATCTCACGTCACGTCCGGTAAGTGGCCGCGTATATCCGGCGGGGAGTGACACGCCCTCGGCTCGTTAGCTCCGCCCCAGATGGAATCGGCCCGTTGCTTCTCATTGGGTGCGTGCGGGGGGGTTACCGGCTCCGCCCTTGACGAGGGGCTGACAGGGAGCCCCTTCGTGGTAACCCCGTCGGAGCGCATGGGTAATGGCGGCTAACCGAGCCGGAGTGAGGACGCACACTCCCCGCGCGCGCCGTTGTTGTAGTTGTTGTAGTTGTTGTTGTTGTTGTTTCATGGGGAAGATGGGAGGAGGTAAGGGGAGGTCCTAAACTCACTACTGGTGCCATACGATCACATTCTGGTGCAACGAAGAGTCAGAATTAATGGAAACGAGTCCTTAACTGACATAGACTAAGAATAACTAGCAAGATGTCCTATAGTTGTCTACGTGAGATGCGGTGAACCTGGGCACGACATTTAATGGGGGAAAAAGGGGAAGGTCGGTTCTACAGAGTGTTATTTACAGGCAATGGGACTAGGGAATGGGGGATTGGGGATAGTTGGGGAGTATTGGGGAAATAGGGGAGTATTTACAAGCGGATATTGAGGCCAAGTCCCATATCCGCAACAATATGTTGATGATGATGTCATAGGTGCCTCCAGTATGACGTCATAATTCGACAAGTATAAAACTTCATCCGATCAAGATTAAATTTCTTGAGAATAATCTAGGAATAAATTTGTTTAGAAAAAAAATGATGACGTTATCGTCACGTGGTTCGGCCGCCATATTTGTTTTAACACAAAAGCCTTAAAAAACACTGAAAATACATCCTGGCGAGGGTTTGCAATCTCTCATTGCTCTTTTTCTTGTTTTGTTTGTTTTTGTTTAAATTCCAATAATTGCGTTAGTATGATTCTACATGCTGCCCTGTCTTCTAACCACGATTGAAATTGGTTTAAAACGCCGTGATACTGTTGTACACCGCACCTTTCCTATGCCATCTCCAGGCATTGCAAATCGTCATTGCCGGGCACCAAAGGGGGCTCGGCAGTGACGCACGCTGAAAGGGAGTACTCAGTTTTCACTCTGGTTGTTTGTTTGTTTTCTTGCTTTCTTGTTGTACACCGCACCTTTCCTATGCCATCTCCAGGCATTGCAAATCGTCATTGCTGGGCACCGAAAGGGGCTCGGCAGTGACGCACGCTGAAAGGGAGTACTCAGTTTTCACTCTGGTTGTTTGTTTTCTTGTTTTCTTGTTTGTTTGCCCGGGCGATATCTCAGCCATCCTTTGAGCTAGGAAGCTGAAATTTCGGCACAATAGTGAGCAAGGCCTTTGTCAAAAACAGTATTTTTTTTTGATTAATCAATTAATTGAGGAGTTATTTAATTATTAGTGATTAATTAAGTACTTATTTAATTAATCAAATTTCCTTTCTCTTCTGACCATTAACTCAGGCACCTTTTGAGTTAGGAAGCTGATATTTGGACATGCCAATGACCAGGTGATTTGGCTGCAAAGGCTATTTTTGATTTATTATTTAATCAATTAATCAATTAATCAATTAATTATTGAATTATTCGATTAATGACGAAAAAATTTTTTTTTTAAGTTACAGATTCTGATGAAATAGTGGTGCTTTATGTGTTCTATGACCGAATTGATTAATAATTTATTTTTTTCATGATTATTATTTATTTATTTTCATTATGAATCATTTATTTATTTTCTTTCTCATTTGGCCAATATCTCAGGCACCTTTTGAGCTCGGAAGCTAATATTTGGACATGAGTGACCAAGTGATGTGGCTATCAAGGATATTTTTGATTTATTGATTAATCAATTAATCGATTAATTATTTAATTATTTGATGAATAACCTAAATAATTAATTTTTTAAGTTACAGATTCGGATGAAATGGTGGTGGTTTATGTATTCTATGAGCCAATTGATTAACTATTTAATTTTTTTATGATTATTGTTTATTTATTATTGATTTTAATTATACGATTAATCAATCAATTTGTGTACACCCCTCCCTCCCAATGCAGCCTCAATGAGCTGCACTGTGGTATTGCCGGGCGCCAGAGGCGCCCTGGCAATGCCGCGCTGCAGGATATTTAATTATTTGGCATGGGGGCGGTGTACTTTGAATGTATCTGTACTTGTTGTACACCGCACCTTTCCTATGCCATCTCCAGGCATTGCAAATCGTCATTGCTGGGCACCGTAGGGGGCTCGGCAGTGACGCACGCTGAAAGGGAGTACTCAGTTTTCACTCTTGTTGTTTTCTTGTTTGTTTGTTTTCTTTCTTGTTGTACACCGCTCCTTTCCTATGCCATCTCCAGGCATTGCAAATCGTCACTGCCGGGCACCGAAGGGGGCTCGGCAGTGACGCACGCTGAAAGGGAGTACTCAGTTTTCACTCTGGTTGTTTGTTTGTTTGTTTCTTGTTTGTTTGTTTGTTTGTCCGGGCGATATCTCAGCCATCCTTTGAGCTAGGAAGCTGAAATTTCGGCACAATAGTGAGCAAGTCCTTTGTCAAAAACTTAATTTTTTGATTTTTGATTAATCAATTAATTGAGGAGTTATTTAATTATTAGCGATTAATTAAGTACTTATTTAATTAATCAAATTTCCTTTCTCTTCTGACCATCAACTCAGGCACCTTTTGAGTTAGGAAGCTGATATTTAGACATGCCAATGACCAGGTGATTTGGCTGCAAAGGCTATTTTTGATTTATTAATTAATCAATTAATCAATTAATCGATTAATTATTTAATTATTCGATTAATGACTAAAAATCTTTTTTTTAAAGTTACAGATTCTGATGAAATGGTGGTGCATTATGTGTTCTCTGACCGAATTGATGAATTATTTAATTTTTTTAATGATTATTATTTATTTATTTTCATTATTAATCATTTATTTATTTTCTTTCTCATTTGGCCAATATCTCAGGCACCTTTTGAGCTCGGAAGCTAATATTTGGACATGAGTGACCAAGTGATGTGGCTATCAAGGATATTTTTGATTTATTGATTAATCATTCAATCGATTAATTATTTATTGATTAATCGATTAATTATTTATTGATAAATCAATTAATTATTTAATTTTTTATTAATGAGTTATTTAATTAAATTTCTAAAAGATACATCTTCGGATGAAGCACTAGTGGTTTAGTTATGCTTTTAGCCAATTGATTAAGAAAATATTTTGTGATAATCTTTTATTGATTTTAATTGTACAATTAATCAATCAATTAGTGTGCACCTCTCCCTCCCAATGCAGCCTCAATGAGCCGCGCTGTAGGATATTTAATTATTTGGCATGGGGGCGGTGTACTTTGAATGTATCTGTACTTGTTTAACATATGTTTAGTCAGTGTAGTATACTGCTTTATTACCTCTGCCACCAAAGGTGGATGGAGGTTTATGTTTTCACCCCTATCTGTCTGTCCGTTTATGAACAAGATATCTCAAATAGTTGTGGACGGATGATTTTGATTAAATGTGATTCTGTATTGTGATTTTCTGGTCTACTCTGGGATACAAAACGTAAACTGTTCACCTGGCGGAGGTATGCTCTCTACTGAGTGCCGTTCTGGTTCTATCAGGTGGGCGCCCAGGGGTATTACTCCTATTTTTTCTGGAGCGATCATGTTATTGTAAGTGTGGTTGTTTTTATGAAGGTAATATGTACAATGTAATATTTCTTTCTCCCAAGAGATCGTGTTGTTCTTGTTCTTTTTGTTGTTGTGTTGTTGTTGTTGTGGTTGTTGTTATTGTTGTTGTAATATGTTGTGCGAAGTTCTGTTTGTTGTAAAATGCTGATATTTACTGCTCCAAACAATCGGACATTTTTCAAGAAGAATATTTATTGGGTGATGGTAACTGTTTACTTTGAAGTCTCGTTTTATTGGCGAAAAACTGTTCAAGCGATCGTGTTGTTGTTGTGAAGGTAATGTTTATGTTGACGTAATATTTCTCCCAAGCGATCGTGTTGTTGTTGTGAAGGTAATGTTTATGTTGAGGTAATATTTCTCCCAAGCGATCGGGTTGTTGTTGTGAAGGTAATGTTTATGTTGAGGTAATATTTCACCCTAGCGATCGTGTTGTTGTTGTGAAGGTAATGTTTATGTTGAGGTAATATTTCTCCCAAGCGATCGGGTTGTTGTTGTGAAGGTAATGTTTATGTTGAGGTAATATTTCTCCCAAGCGATCGTGGTGTTGTTGTGAAGGTAATGTTTATGTTGAGGTAATATTTCTCCCAAGCGATCGTGGTGTTGTTGTGAAGGTAATGTTTATGTTGAGGTAATATTTCTCCCAAGCGATCGTGTTGTTGTTGTGAAGGTAATGTTTATGTTGAGGTTGAGGGAGCTGCGCTCCAACGCGAGTCGAAAGAAGTGACGCGACCAAAGACGGAATTCGTCCGAGTTGCTTTATTAAAACAAAACAGCTCAGGTATTCTGCCAAGCCCGTTTATCGGGCAGCAATATATATACACATTAATGTCGGGAAGTTTGCCCGGCAAAAGCTATACCGGGCATGCCCGGGTATCAAGGGCGAGCCTTGGAAAGGCGAGTCTGGACCTGCCCGGGCGTGTTTGGCTGCGGCCTGGCAAGTCGAGGCTGGGCGTGCCCGGGCGCTCTGGACAAGCACTGGAAAGGCGAGAGTGGGCATGCCCGGACGCTCTGGGCGAGCCCTGGAAAGGCGATAGCGGGCATGCCCGGACGCTCTGGGCGAGCCCTGGAAAGGCGATAGCGGGCATGCCCGGACGCTCTGGGCGAGCCCTGGAAAGGCGATAGCGGGCATGCCCGGACGCTCTGGGCGAGCCCTGGAAAGGCGATAGCGGGCATGCCCGGACGCTCTGGGCGAGCCCTGGAAAGGCGATAGCGGGCATGCCCGGACGCTCTGGGCGAGCCCTGGAAAGGCGATAGCGGGCATGCCCGGACACTCTGGGCGAGCCCTGGAAAGGCGATAGCGGGCATGCCCGGACGCTCTGGGCGAGCCCTGGAAAGGCGATAGCGGGCATGCCCGGGAGGTTCGGGCGTGCCCGGGAACAGTGAGTCCGGGCATGCCCGGGAGAGGCGCGTCTGGCCGTGTTCTGGCCGGTGCAAGGCGATTGTGTGCATCCAGCGGTAACCGCTACAAGGTAATATTTCACCCTCGCGATCGTGTTGTTGTTGTGAAGGTAATGTTTATGTTGAGGTAATATTTCTCCCAAGTGATCGTGTTGTTGTTGTGAAGGTAATGTTTATGTTGAGGTAATATTTCTCCCAAGCGATCGTGTTGTTGTTGTGAAGGTAATGTTTATGTTGAGGTAATATTTCTCCCAAGCGATCGTGGTGTTGTTGTGAAGGTAATGTTTTTGTTGAGGTAATATTTCTCCCAAGCGATCGTGTTGTTGTTGTGAAGGTAATGTTTATGTTGAGGTAATATTTCTCCCAAGCGATCGTGTTGTTGTTGTGAAGGTAATGTTTATGTTGAGGTAATATTTCACCCTAGCGATCGTGTTGTTGTTGTGAAGGTAATGTTTATGTTGACGTAATATTTCTCCCAAGCGATCGTGTTGTTGTGAAGGTAATGTTTATGTTGAGGTAATATTTCTCCCAAGCGATCGTGTTGTTGTTGTGAAGGTAATGTTTATGTTGAGGTAATATTTCTCCCAAGCGATCGTGTTGTTGTTGTGAAGGTAATGTTTATGTTGAGGTTGTAGTGGTTACCTTATTCACATGTCACGGTTACCTTATTCACTTGTCGCGGGTAACTTATCCGCATGTGACGGTTACCATTACGATGGGTTTGTTCTAACCCACGCACACGGGCTTTTGGTTGTGTCGTCGTGACGCACGCGCGGCTGTTGGAGCCACGCCCTCCGAAGAGGGTGCTTGGTTTTATATAAGCCGTTACGACTTCCGTTCGCTAGCAGTTGCTGGAGATTTCTGTACAATAAACAACCTTTTGTACCCAACGAAATGGCCTCTTCTTGTCGTCTTCGGCAACCGCTAAACTGGTGACCCCGTTGCCCCCGAACGTATTCGGGGGCCAAATGAACACGGCAGTATTGCGACCGCAATTTCTTCCACAAGACCTAAACTCGAACTGCCGGAGTTTTAGCAACGACGAGCGGCCATGTGGTTCGCGCATCGCGCTCGGTTCCTCCTCCACGACTAGAGGGACGAACCAGCTCCGGGACCCTCCGAAGGAACGCCGTTATGGGGCGTTGGTGGCACGGCTACTTCGTCGCCTTCGCGCACACAGGCCGAGTACTGCTGCTCGTCGCCTCCGCGCACAAAGGCCGAGCACCACTGCTCGTCGCCTCCGCGCACACAGGCCGAGTACTGCTGCTCGTCGCCTTCGCGCACACAGGCCGAGCACCGCTGCTCGTCGCCTCCGCGCACACAGGCCGAGTACTGCTGCTCGTCGCCTTCGCGCACACAGGCCAAGTACTGCTACTTCGTCGCCTCCGCGCACACAGGCCGAGTACTGCTGCGCGCCACTCCTACTACTGCTCCTACGGCGGATCTCGAGGCTGATGCTCCTGCAACTACAGCTACTACCGCTGCTCATCTCTTGCGCACGCACGGCTGCTTTGTTACCTTCGCGCGCACTGGCGCCTCATTGTCTTCGCGCGCACTGCTGCTCGCCACTCCCGCAATTCCTACTGCTGCCACTACAATGGCTACCGCTGCTCAGGACCCGCGGCCCGGCTCTGTTCCACCCGCGGCCCGGCTCTGTTCCACCCGCGGCCCGGCTCTGTTCCACCCGCGGCCCGGCTCTGTTCCACCCGCGGCCCGGCTCTGTTCCACCCGCGAACTACGTACACGCCTGTGGCGTGCCTTCTGGAGGGGCGCATGTAGTGGTTACCTTATTCACATGTCGCGGTTACCTTATTCACTTGTCGCGGTTAACTTATCCGCATGTGACGGTTACCATTACGATGGGTTTGGTCTAACCCACGCACACAGGCTTTTGGTTGTGTCGTCGTGACGCACGCGCGGCTGTTGGAGCCACGCCCTCCGAAGAGGGTTTTTGGTTTTATATAAGCCGTTACGACTTCCGTTCGCCAGCAGCTGCTGGAGATTTCTGTACAATAAACAACCTTTTGTACCCAACGAAATGGCCTCTTCTTGTCGTCTTCGGCAACCGCTAAAAATGTTTATGTTGAGGTAATATTTCTCCCAAGCGATCGTGTTGTTGTTGTGAAGGTAATGTTTATGTTGAGGTTGAAGGAGCTATGCTCCAACGCGAGTCGGAAGGATTGACGCGACCATAGACGGAAATTCGTCCGAGTTGCTTTATTGCACGTATCAAACTCGGGTACTCTGAAAAGCCCGTTTATCGGGCAGCAATATATATACACATTATGCCGGAGCGTTTGCCCGGGAAAAGCGAGACCGGGCATGCCCGGGCGTCCTGGGCGAGCCCTGGAAAGGCGAGAGCGGGCATGCTCGGGCGTCCTGGGCGAGCCCTGGAAAGGCGAGAGCGGGCATGCTCGGGCGTCCTGGGCGAGCCCTGGAAAGGCGAGAGCGGGCATGCCCGGGTGTCCTGGGCGAGCCCTGGAAAGACGAGTCTGGGCATGCCCGGGAAAGACGAGACCGGGCGTGCCCGGGAGGCTCGGGCGAGCCCGGGAACAGCGAGTCCGGGCATGCCCGGGAGAGGCGCGTCTGGGACTGTCCGGGCGGCCTGGACGAGCCCGGCATGGTGATTGCTCCCTGGCCGCGTCCTTGGTAGGTGCAAGGCGATTGTGTACACCCAGCAGTAACCGCTACAAGGTAATATTTCTCCCAAGCGATCGTGTTGTTGTTGTGAAGGTAATGTTTCTGTTGAGGTTGAAGGAGCTGCGCTCCAACGCGAGTCGAAAGAATTGACGCGACCAAAGACGGAATTCGTCCGAGTTGCTTTAATGAAACAAAACAGCTCAGGTATTCTGACAAGCCCGTTTATCGGGCAGCAATATATATACACATTTATGCCGGGGCATTTGCCCGGGAAAACCGAGACCGGGCATGCCCGGGTGTCAAGGGCGAGTCCTGGAAAGGTGAGTCTGGACATGCCCGGGCGTCCTGGACGCAGCCTGGCAAGTCGAGCCTGGGCGTGCCCGAGCGCTCTGGGCGAGCCCTGGAAAGGCGAGAGCGGGCATGCCCGGACGCTCTGGGCGAGCCCTGGAAAGGCGAGTCTGGACATGCCCGGGCGTCCTGGACGCGGCCTGGCAAGTCGAGGCTGGGCGTGCCCGGGCGCTCTGGGCGAGCCCTGGAAAGGCGAGAGCGGGCATGCCCGGGAAAGACGAGACCGGGCGTGCCCGGGAGGTTCTTAGGGTGACATAGTTCCGAACCCGAAGGATCGGTAACCGACACAATTTCGGTCTTCGAGGCCGGCCGATAGGCAAAGTGTGACCAGAAGGGACGAGGTTCTCCTGACCACGTGGCCCTCGACTTGGTGGGGTTTGTCCGCACAATGTGGGCGCTTTCAGGATGAACTTTAGCCGGGGAGCGTTTGGGCGCCCCGGTCTGATACTGCCGCCCACGCGCAGAACAACTTGTGAGTGCACGTGGGTCCCGGCGGTCCCACTGGCCTAACGCTACCATGTTTAGACAGCGAAATCCGTCCCCGGGCACCGGCACCTACTCCCGGAAGTTTGAGAGAATAGCGGCGCCAGGCACGGTAGGACACCCGCGGAGCCCCGGCGGACCAGGGACACGCGAGCCTACGCGTTAGCGTGCTACGGCGGAATCAACGGCTTCGGCCACGGCCAGGTCGATACTCGGCCCGGCCACACCGGAAATGAACTGGTTCGACACCCGCGCTAGAGAGGTCGCGGGCGACTGAGAATTATTAGCAAATTAATTAATTAATTTGAGATGTCCGATTTCTAGTGTTTGGAAATTTGGAAGAGCTTGACCCTAGCCTTTCCCTTGTGAGGGCAAGGAGGAACTTAACACATAACACTTAAGCTTAGCTTGAAGTACACCCTGACCAGCGCTTTAGGGATTTCAGGGTGGCATAGTTACGAACCCGAAGGATCGGTAGCCGACACTATTTCGGTCTTCGAGGCTGGCCGATAGGCACAGTGTGACCAGAAGGGACGAGGTTCTCCTGACCACGTGGCCCTCGACTTGGTGGGGGTTTGTCCGCACAATGTGGGTGCATCAGGATGAACTTTAGCCGGGGAGCGTTTGGGCGCGAGGCGCGTTTGGGCGCCCCAGTCTGATACTGCCGCCCACGCGCATAACAACGTGTGAGTGCACGTGGGTCCCGGCGGTCCCACTGGCCTAGCGCTACCATGTTTAGACAGCGAAATCCGTCCCTGGGCACCGGCACCTACTCCCGGAAGTTTGAGAGAATAGCGGCGCCAGGCACGGTAGGACACCCGCTGAGCCCTGGCGGACCAGGGACGCACGAGTCTACGCGTTAGCGTGCTATGGCGGAATCAACGGCTTTGGCCACGGCCGGGCCGACACTCGGCCCGGTCGCACCGGAAATGAACTGGTTCGACGCCCGCGCTGGAGAGGTCGCGGGCGACTGAGATGTATTAACAAATTAATTAATTAATTTGAGACGTCCAATTTCTAGTGTTTGGAAATTTGGGACAGCTTGACCCTAGCCTTTCCCTTGCGAGGGCAAGGAGGAACTTAACACTTAACACTTAAGCTTAGCTTGAAGTACACCCTGACCAGCGCTCACGGTGGGGCGGCAAGGCAACCAGAAGGGACGAGGTTCTCCTGACCACGTGGCCCTCGATCTGGGAAGCGAGAGGCGTTCCATTCGTGGACGCGCCCCTCACGCCCGACTTTTGGGCGGCCCCGGCAGGCCGTTTGTTTTGACGTTCCGTGAAAGGCCCCGCACCCCCACCTCCGGGCCGACCTGGCGACCGGAATGAATCCCGGTGTCCCGATCCGAACCTTCAGAGCGGGCCGGCTGGGGAGTGACTGGCACCCCGTACCTGCACTTTCCGTCCCTGCGGTCCCAAATACCGGAACCACCCGAATACCACTTTATTCGACAAAATGAGGTGCGGCCTACATCCAGGCAAGGCCGCGTGATGTCATCGCGCTTTCACCTTGAAAGACTTATTTGATATAAGTTAATATTTTGATATAAGCCTTAGAAAACCAACCCTATATAAGTCAATACCTTCAACGACACAGGCGCGCATTCGTGCCGCGTGACGTCATCGTGCTTTCACCTTAAAAGACTTATTTGATATAAGTTAATATTTTGATATAAGCCTTAGAAAACCAACCCTATATAAGTCAATACCTCCAACGACAACGAACAGCGAGTCCGGGCATGCCCAGGAGAGGCGCGTCTGGGCCCGTCCGGACGAGCCCGGCATGGCGATCGCGCCCTGGCCGCGTCCTGGCAGGTGCAAGGCGATTGTGTACATTCAGCGGGAACCGCTACACACGCCCCTCCAGAATCGACCTGCACCGGCAGGGTCAATTTAAGGGGGGTCCGGATGACCCGGCCGAAGCGACCCCTGGAGGGTCGTGGGGGGGGGGGGGGGGTCCGATCTGGTGGTGGGTGGTCGAGCGGGGGGAACCGTGGACGGGGGGCGGCCTCGCCGCGGAGGAAGGGCCAACCGTGGTGGTCGATCGACGTCCACGTGCGCCGGTTTGAGGCGGTCCACAGAGATCCGGTCCGACCGGCCGCCGACGTCGACGACGAAGGACTTGTCGCCCCGTCGCAGGACCCAGAAGGGCCCGTCGTACGGCGGCCGGAGTGGCCCTACGCGTCATGACACACAAAGACGTACTCCGCTGTGCGAAGCGCCCGTTGGGACGTAGGACTCAGGGCCACCGTGGCGGGACGTTGGCATGGGGGCAAATCGTCGGGCGGCCTCCTGGAGGTCCGAGCGCTGGTGTGCGGCGGACCAGGGACTGGTAGCGTCGGGCACGAACTCGCCCGGGACGCGTAGCGCCTGGCCGTAGACGAGCTCGGCGGCGGACGCCCGGAGGTCCTCCTTGGGGGCCGTGCGGAGGCCCAAAAGGACCCACGGCAGCCGGTCGGTCCAACCGTCGTCCTGAAGGCCGGCCATGAGTGCGGCCTTCATGGAGCGGTGAAACCGCTCGCACAACCCGTTGGCTTGGGGGTGGTAGGCCGTGGTGCGGTGCAGCGTGACCCCCAACGAGCGGGCGACCGCGCCCCAAAGTTCGGACGTGAACTGTGGGCCGCGGTCGGACGAGATGTCCGCCGGTGCGCCGAAGCGCGCGACCCAGGTGGCGATGAACGCCTGCGCCACGTCGGCGGTGGTGGTGGAGGTGAGGGGCACGGCCTCCGGCCACCTGGTGGTCCTGTCCACCATGGTGAGCAGGTGGGTGAACCCCCGTGATGGGGGCAGGGGACCCACCAGGTCCACGTGGACGTGGTCGAAACGCCGTGCAGGCATGGTGAAAGGTGCAAGCGGGGCCTGGGTGTGGCGGTGGACCTTGGCCCGCTGGCAGGCCGTGCAGGCGTTGGCCCAGTCGCGGACGTTCTGTCGAAGGCCGTGCCAGACGAAACGCGCCGCCACCAGCTTCTGAGAAGCTTTCTGGCCCGGGTGAGAAAGGCCGTGGATGGAGGCGAAGATGCGGCGCTGCCAGGAAACGGGCACGATGGGGCGAGGCTGGCCCTGGGAGACGTCGCAGAGCAGGACGGTGCCCGCGAAGGGGATGTCGGCCAGGCGGAGGCCCGTGTCCGCCGCCCGGAGGGCCTGCACCGAGGTGTCGGTGGTCTGGTCGGCCGCCATGAGCGCGAAGTCCACGCCGAGTTGGACCGCGTTCGCGCTGGCCCGAGAAAGACAGTCGGCCACGGCGTTGTCTTTGCCGGCGACGTGCCGGGTGTCCGTGGTGAATTCCGACACGGTGGAGAGGTGGCGCTGCTGGCGGGCAGACCACGGCTCCGTGACTTTGGCCATTGCGTAGACCAACGGCTTGTGGTCGACGAAAGCCGTGAACGGGCGGCCCTCCAGGAGGTGTCGGAAATGGCGAACGGCCAGGAATAGACCGAGCAGCTCGCGGTTGAACGTGCTGTATTTTAACTCGTTCGACCGGAGTTGCCGGCTGAAAAAAGTGAGTGGCTGCCAAACCCCGTCCACCCATTGTTCATGGACGGCGCCCACCGCGTAGTTGGAGGCGTCCGTAGTGAGGGCGATGGGCGTGTTGAGCACCGGGTGAGCCAGCAGCGTTGCGTCAGCGAGGGCCCGTTTTGTGCTCGCGAAGGCCGCGTCCATGGCCGTGGACCAAACGATGTCATGCTTGGCCGGCTTGCCCCGGAGGGCCTCGTAAAGGGGCCGCATGAGCTGAGCAGCGCGGGGCACGAATCGGTGATAAAAAGTCACCATGCCGAGGAACTCTTGTAGGGCCTTGATGGAACGGGGATGCGGGAACGTGGTGATGGCCCCTTGGTCGGCAGCGGCACGGCCCCGGGCTTGGTGATGCGGTGGCCCAAAAAGTCAACGGTCGTTGTGCCGAAGTGGCATTTGGCCGGGTTGACAATTAAGCCGTGCTCGCTGAGGCGACCGAACAGTCTTCGGAGGTGGAGGAGGTGCTCGGCGCGGGACGTGCTGGCGACGAGGATGTCGTCCAGATAGACGAAAAGAAATGGCAGGTCGCGCAGCACGCCGTCCATTAAGCGCTGGAACGCCTGGGCCGCGTTCTTGAGGCCAAACGGCATCCTCAAAAATTCGAACAGGCCAAACGGCGTGATGACGGCCGTCTTTAGGACGTCGGCCGCCCGGACAGGTACCTGGTGGTATCCCCATATCAGGTCAATTTTGGAAAATATGACCCGTCCCGCCAAACGGGCGGAAAAGTCCTGGATGTGCGGGATCGGGTACCTGTCGGGGGAGGTAGCGTCGTTGAGACGGCGGTAGTCGCCACACGGGCGCCATCCGCCCCCCGGCTTTGGCACGATGTGCAGTGGTGAGGCCCACGCGCTATTGGAGCGCTGCACGATGCCGAGGTGCTCCAACGCGTCGAACTCGGCCTTTGCCACGGCGAGCTTGGCCGGGTCGAGGCGGCGGGCCCTGGCGTAGACTGGCGGGCCCGTAGTGGGTATGTGGTGCTCGATCCCATGCCGCACTGCGACGGCCGAAAACGTCGGCCGCGTGAGGGCCGGGAATTCCGCGAGCAGGCGAGCGAACTGGTTCGCCGTTGGGAGGGCGCACGCCAGTTCGGTCGGCGCGGAGCTGCTCATCGTGCACGCCAGGGAGCTGAAGGTCTCGGCGTTGACAAGGCGACGACGTTTGACGTCGACCAGCAGCCCGTGCGCGCAGAGGAAGTTGGCGCCCAGCAAAGCCATGGGGACGCAGGTGGTCACAAAGGTCCACTGAAAGCGCTGGCTGCCGAAGCAGAGGGTGACGTCGCGCGGGCCGAAAGTGCGTATGGCCGAGCCATTAGCAGCGACCAAAGAGGGGCCGCAAACGGCATCCCGCCTGTCCTGCTCAGAGGCGGGTATGACGCTCAGTTGGGCGCCGGTGTCACAAAGGAAACGCCGCCCGGACGCTTTGTCCCGAATAAAAAGCAAGTTGCCCTAGTGGCCGGCGCTCATGGCTGGGAATGAACGCCGGCCCGGCCGTTTCCCGACTTGCCGAAAGTGCACGGGGGTCGGCACGTCCAAGCCTTGTGTCCGAACCTGGCGTGGTAATAACACCACGCCTGGTCAGGTGGAGGCCCCGGCCGTCGTGTCGGAAGCGGTCGGCACGGCGTGGCGGCCGCCAGTTGCACCGGCAGTTCGGCCTC
Organism: Myxine glutinosa; assembly: GCF_964187855.1. Lineage (NCBI taxonomy): Eukaryota > Metazoa > Chordata > Myxini > Myxiniformes > Myxinidae > Myxine > Myxine glutinosa. The sequence continues at coordinate 61,566,007 of NC_136262.1, read as the reverse complement.
CAACCGCGCAGGGCGCTCGGGCGTCGTGGGCGTCGCCTCGGACGGCGGCAGACTCCAGGTAGCCACGCCGATGTGTTGGCCCGCCGAGGAGATCTTATCGGCTTCCCTGGCGAGGGCGCGGGGATCGGTGATCGACGTGCCAGCCAGGGCGAGGCGTACCGGGTGAGGCAGCTGGCGAAGGAACAGCTCGCGGAACAGAAAATCTGGAGAGTGCTCACCGAGCAACGAGAGCATATAGTCCATGCGCTCGGACAGGCGCGTGTCGCCGAGCTCGGGCAGGTCGAGCAGGCGCCATGCGCGTGCCGCCGGTGAGAGGGCGAAAGTGTCGAGGAGGAGCGTCTTCAGCGCGTCATACTTGTCAGCAGCCGGCGGGTGCTCGAGGAGGCTCAGGGCGCGGGCCGCGGTGGCGGAACCGAGCGCTGCCACGACGTGGTGGAAGCGGGTGTCGTCCGCGGTGTTGCCTCGCAGGGCGAACTGGGAGTCCGCCTGGGCGAACCAAACAGCCACGTGAGCCTCCCAGAAGGTAGGCAGTTTAAGAGTCACTGCCGTGTCCATGTCGGTAGGTCACCAGTGAAGGAGCTGCGCTCCAACGCGAGTCGAAAGAATTGACGCGACCAAAGACGGAATTCGTCCGAGTTGCTTTAATGAAACAAAACAGCTCAGGTATTCTGACAAGCCCGTTTATCGGGCAGCAATATATATACACATTTATGCCGGGGCGTTTGCCCGGGAAAACCGAGACCGGGCATGCCCGGGTGTCAAGGGCGAGTCCTGGAAAGACGAGTCTGGACATGCCCGGGCGTCCTGGACGCGGCCTGGCAAGTCGAGGCTGGGCGTGCCCGAGCGCTCTGGGCGAGCCCTGGAAAGGCGAGAGCGGGCATGCCCGGACGCTCTGGGCGAGCCCTGGAAAGGCGAGTCTGGACATGCCCGGGCGTCCTGGACGCGGCCTGGCAAGTCGAGGCTGGGCGTGCCCAGGCGCTCTGGGTGAGCCCTGGAAAGGCGAGAGCGGGCATGCCCGGGAAAGACGAGACCGGGCGTGCCCGGGAGAGGCGCGTCTGGGCCCGTCCGGACGAGCCCGGCATGGTGATCGCGCCCTGGCCGCGTCCTGGCAGGTGCAAGGCGATTGTGTACATTCAGCGGGAACCGCTACAAGGTAATATTTCTCCAAAGCGATCCTGTTGTTGTTGTGAAGGTAATGTTGTGGTAATATTTCTCCCAAGTGATCCTGTTGTTGTTGTGAAGGTAATGTTGTGGTAATATTTCTCCCAAGCGATCCTGTTGTTGTTGTGAAGGTAATGTTGTGGTAATATTTCTCCCAAGCGATCCTGTTGTTGTTGTGAAGGTAATGTTGTGGTAATATTTCTCCCAAGCGATCCTGTTGTTGTTGTGAAGGTAATGTTGTGGTAATATTTCTCCCAAGCGATCCTGTTGTTGTTGTGAAGGTAATGTTGTGGTAATATTTCTCCCAAGTGATTGTGTTGTTATGTGAAGTTAATGTTGAGGTAATATTCATTTTTCAGGAGCTATCCTGTTATTGGAGGATCTTTCCCCCCCCTCGCCCCCCCCCCCCCTTCCCGATTGTGTCTATGTAAATTTATATCATATAGCGTTATATAGAAGAACAGCGGGTACCTCTTCTCGTTACCTCATTTTATTGCAAAACCGGTGCATAAATTTGTGTGCGAGTATTTTTCACCTTTTATTGATTTATTTTATACGTTGTAGTACACATTATTTTCAACAGGGGGGAGTGCAGAAACACGTTTTATGTCGCACGCGATGGGAAAATCGCTCAACGACGTGAAGGAAACTTTACACAGAGGGTCATTTGTTCCAACATGCCTGTGCTTTATCCACTACCAGCAGAAGTACCCGGCGTTGCCGGGTGGGGGAGGGGAGGGGATTGGAGGGGGGAGTGGGGACGGAGGGGGGAGGGGTGGGGGAAGGAGGGAGGAAAGGGGGAGGTGGGGGTAAGGTGAAGGGAGGGGGAAAGGGGAGAGGGAATGGGAGGGGAGGGGGAGGAAGGAGGTGAAGGGGAGGGGGGAGGCAGGAGAGGAAGGAGTTCATATATATGCTGGTGGGTGAATGGGATGAATGTGGTATTCATCACGTTTCTGAGTTAAGTGTGATGCCGATCAGGAAGAGGAAGAAGCCTCACTACCAACTTCGTATACTTCCGGAATTGTTTGATTTATTTGTGTTCAAATGTCTGGTGATTGTTTTGTATTTATTTATGCGAATGTGTACTTGTATATAACTGTCATTAATTTTAAAAGGCTTAGGCATTATTGAGCGATTTTATTTTTTTTACTCCAAAAAAACGATCTTTTTTTTTCAATCTTTTTTTTTTTTTTTTTACCTAAAACACTCCCAGGCACTCACTGATGAACCTCTGAAAGTTTGACGAATATCCGTTCAGCCATCTTTGAGAAAAATGGTGACACAGACACACAGACAGACATCTCTCTTATATAGTGGATTTAATGAATCTAACTTAACATCTGCATTCCTTTATGATAAGAACTCACATATCATATTTGATGAATTTTATCCAGAGTACCCGCGGCAGCAACCCGATGACTTATGGGAAAGTCGGCTTTATGGGCCAGCCAGTCATCCCTATCTGAAGGAAGCCTACGTGTTCTAACACACAACACCCCGTTGGAGGCACTTCACCAGGACGGCGTTTTACAGGTAAACAATTCCAGTACGAGAAAGAAGTTCAGTGATGAGCACACTATCAACTAAGCTAGGCTGCCTTCCCTGACAACGAATATAACTGGAACAACACTCAGTAGAAAGCATACCTCCACCTGGTGAACAGTTTACGTTTTATATCTCAGAGTAGACCAGAAAATCACAATACAGAATCACATATAATCAAAATCAATCACAAGAATCACCATAGGTCCAATCTTTAATACCCTGATCTGCCCCTCGTTTTTGGCCGTATCACTCAATGGTGAAGAATCACTTTAAAAATTCTACTAGCCGGATCCGAATCCAGATCTTCACGAAAATCTAATAATTTCGTCGGTGTCACATACGCTACATCTCTGCCAAATTTCGTCTGAATCCGTCCACAACTTTGTGAGATATTTTGTTCACAAACGGACAGACAGGGGTGAAAACATAACCTCCATCCACCTTTGGTGGCGGAGGTAATAATTGCAGAGAATGAAAGCTGCAGGTATTGTATAAATAATGGCATGCACTGGTTGACCTTAAATCCATCCACTCCTGCATTCAGAGCTGGATTTCTTTGTCATCTCGGGTTTCTGCGTCATCGCATAGGCAACTTGTTCAGCAAAATTAACGGTGCATTCAAGGAATCAAGATAGATTCTGGTTTGGTTTCCAAGTCTTTCAGACTCCAAATTGTTTATTTTCTGTCTGTGTCTCTGTCCTTCTCCCTGAAATAGCACACATCAGGAATGTGAAACGAAAACGCCACTATTACGTGATAAATAGACAACGGTATTGCGATAAATGTACAGTTGGTTTGCTTACTGCTTCTGACATGTCTCCACCAACTATTTGAAGTTTTGTCTTCAGTTATTCGCAAATCTTGTTTCTCCGAAAGTCTCTGCAAATGATGCATTATTTCTGTTATTATTATTTCTCTATTATTTATATTATTCTTTCTTATTATTATTTACTTGTAAAAATCCCATCATAAACGAATGGTTGGATCATTTTATTCGACGGTGCAGCCTCGTGAGCGTGCCAAGGTCTGAAGCCTCGGCCTAGTGTCAGGTATGCTTATATTTTCTTTATTTATTAGACATTTGCGGATGTAAATGAACACTCGTTTTACTCTGCGTGCTTTTCACATCACATGCAGTGAATTTCACCTCCCCGCGCCTTGTATTTATTGCTATTTTAAAAGAAGACGTTCTGTACACCGCCCTTGAGGCTCGGTTTGCAAGCCACCTTCTACAATTCTAATAGAAGAGACATAATTCCTCTTTTATGGAAAATGTTTTTCGAGTTTGTTTTATCCTCAAAATTCGACCCCAGTGAACAAACATTCGTGTTAAAATATTGGCCTTTAAAACCTACCCTTATGAAGGGAGGCAGACATCTGCGCAAACACACAAACTGACATTGCTTTCTATGGTGGATTTCTATATTTTCTTGGAAACTATTATTTCTTGAATCTTGACCCAACTATAAACTATCATCTTGGTGTTTCACAGGCAGGGTGATTTCATCAATGTGTGATTTAAATTTAAATTTAAATTTCATCAATGCTCCTCAGATGGACGTTAAACGGGTGTCCCGTCTTCCAGCATTAGTTGATGGACGTCAAAGGTTCCCTGCAGATTAAAAACATTGGGCACACCCAGGAAATGCATTCAAGAGGCCACCATCCTCTGCGTGGTACGTGAGTTTTTGAATCGATGTGCCTTATACCACTTTAAGAGTCCTTTATGATCTGCTTAGCCAAATCAACTTTACTCTGGCCTTCTTAAGAAAACGAAACCTCTCTTTTGCTATATAAATGAATGGCATACGTGAATGGAGTTGATCATTTACTCTGAATGCTGTTTCTATCAGTGTGAATGATTGCAAGGGAACCGTCCATTTGTTTACTTGCACCCAGACATGGTGTTCATAATTTTAGAGTGACGCTAAACAGGGAGCCGCCAGGAGCAATGTTTAGTGCACTTCCAATGGCAATTCGGTCCAGAGGCAGACACAGTTGGGAAAGAAAGCAAACTTGTTTGACAATTCCCTTCATTATGGCTGTTCTGCACTCTGTGAGGCTGAAACCCGGGAAAGAAATGGCTGGAAAAGGTCACAGGATAAGAACCGTTTCATGCGGAGTTTAGGTTTCCGTTAGTTTTGGTTAAAAAAAGACGTTAAGCCGGCTGTCTATTCAACTGTACCTTTTGCAAAAAAAGAAATCTCTAGACTAGTACTTTGCCAAATTCCAATCTATTCCAAACACAGTTTGGACTTCCAAACACTTCCAAACACAAAGCACTTCCAAACACAATTCCGAACACAGTTTGTGTGTGTGTGTGTGTGTGTGTGTGTGTGTGTGTGTGTGTGTGTGTGTGTGTGTGTGTGTGTGTGTGTGTGTGTGTGTGTGTGTGTGTAATGTTACCGATAGACTCCGAAACGGAGAGGCTCACGTGCTTGATATTTGGCATAGACATGGCCATTGAGCCTGGGACGAACATGGCTGAGACCATATTTGACGAGATCCATATTTTTTATTCATATTTACCTCAGCGCATTTCAGCGAAGTACCCACTAATCTCAGCCAGTGCGAGCAGCTCGCTGATTCGCTCAGAGCGATCACGTGATGTTCCATCCCGTTACACGTCACACGTTTCCACGTGATTCAGGGCGAAAAGCCATTGCGTTTTTCACCTTTATGCGATCGTGTTTTGTGTCGATTTTGTGCGATATGAATTAAATTTAATTTCGTGTTTACGAATTCGAATACGAAGGATTTCCCCTTTCCCCTTTCGATTTCGAATACGAATCGAATACGAGCTTGAGTCGAGAGGGCGAATGTACGGGTCTCCCCTCCCCCACCCGGCAATGCCGGGTACTTCTGCTGGGATCACGTGATGTTCCAACTTTGCCGCCATAATCTCACAGTTATGCGTTCGCACGTAATTCAGTTTTTTCACATTTCAGCGAGGAACATTGCCATTCTCACCACATAGGTTTTTTTTCACTTTCATCTGATATTTGTGATTTATTTCAAACAAACTGTATTTCCCATCTACACGGCCATGTATTCCTATTAACGTTATCTAAAGTACATAAATTGTGTGGATTACATCATTTGTGGATGTGATCAATTGCCAGTAACCATCTATACCCCTCCCCTTCCCTCCTCCCCCTCCCTCCCGCTCCCCCTCCCTTTCCCCCCTCCCCCCCCTACCCTTCACCCTCCCTTCCCCCTCCACCCTACCCTCTCCCCTCCCCCCTCCCCTCCCCTCCCTTTCCCCCATGCCCCTCCCTTTCCCCCCTACCCCTTCCTTTCCACCCTACCCCTTCCCCATCCCCCTCCCCATCCCCCCTCCCCTCCCCTCCCCCTCCCCCTCCCTTTCCCCCATGCTCCTCCCTTTCCCCCCTACCCCTTCCTTTCTGCCCTACCAATTCCTCACCCCCCCCCCTCCCCCTCCCCCTCCCCCCTCCCCCTCCCCCTCCCCCCTCCCCCCCTCCCCCCCACTCCCCCCTCCCGCTCAGCAAGCCGCTCGGTGAGCCGCTCAGCGAGCTGCTCAACGAGCCGCTCAGCGAACAAGCGAGCGAGCTGAAGGTTTCGGCCTGGACGAGACGTCGACGCTTAACGTCCACCAACAGCCCATGCGCACAAAGGAAGTCCGCACCGAGCAGGGCCATTGGCACGCTGGCGATGACGAAAGACCATTGGAAGCGCTGCCCTCCGAACCGCAGTTAGAGGAAACGCTTCCTGAATGTGCGGATGGGTGTTCCGTTGGCAGCGAGCAAGGCGGGGCCCCGGCCGCGGCTTGCTTGTCGGACGCGGAGGCAGGGAGGACGCTTACCTGCGCTCCCGTGTCGCACAGAAAACGACGACCAGACAAGGTGTCCGTGATGAACAGGAGGCTGCCGGAATGGCTGACGCTCATGGCCGCAAGTGAGCGCCGGCCCGGTCGTTTCCCGACCCGTCGAAAGAACACGGCGGGCGGCACGTTCTAGCCTTGCGGCCGAACCTGGCATGATAGTAGCACCAGGTTTGCGGTGGTGGCGGCCGCGTCGGCCGTGCCGGCGGCGGTGGTGGTGGCGGCGGCGGTAGTGGGCCGGGCGTAGCAGCGGCCACGAGGGAAGCAGGGGGCGCTGTAGCCTCTGCACCGGGATCCACTACGGCAGCACCGTACACCGACCGCGTGTCACAGGCCGCGAAAAGATTTGTCGGCCTCTCCGGCCAGGGCGCGGGGTTCCATTAATTTTGAACCGGCCAGCGCGCGGCGCACCTGCACAGGTAGCTGGCGGAGGAAAAGTGCTCGGAACAGGAAATCTGGGCGCTGGTCTCCAAGAGTTGACAGCATAAAATCCATCCGAACGGACGGTCGTGTGTCGCCGAGGGCGGGAAGGTCCAGGAGGCGGTCGGCGCGTTCGACCTCCATGAGCCCGAACGTGGCGAGGAGGAGACGTTTGAGCACCGCGTACTTGTGGTCGCCCGCGGGCGCCGAAGGATGGACACGACGCGGGCGGCAGTGCCGGGCCCAAGGGCGGCGACCACGTGGTAGTACATGGTCTCATCCGCCGTGATGCCCCGGAGTTGGAATTGAGCTTCGGCTTGCACAAACCAGACGTCGGCTTGCGCTTCCCAGAACTCCGGGAGTTTGACAGCGACAGCGTTGGTAGCCATGGCACGTTTAGGGGTCAGCTACGGCTGAACCAGTCAGGGTCACCAGTGTTGTCGCCGTCAAACTCCCGGAGTTCTGGGAAGCGCAAGCCGACGATGCGCACCACTTCATGCCCCGCGTCGCCCACCTCCTCCGTACCTCGGAGTACGAGGCACGAGGCCCTCCGGGGGAAGCCGGGCAAAGGTGACATCGCCTGGACGGAGCCGATGGCCGCGGCGTTTGCGGGCGCAAAGCTGGCCTTGGCCAACGCCACCATGCTGGCACACCCGGCGCCCGATGCACCAATCGCCCTCACCACCAACGCGTCGGACTACGCGGTGGGTGCGGTGCACGAGCAGTGGGTGAGTGGTGCTTGGCAGCCGCTGGCGTTTTTTAGTCGGCAGCTTCGCCCGCACGAACGCCGCTACAGCACCTTCGACCGCGAGCTGCTCGGGCTCCACCTGGCGGTCCGACACTTCCGCCATCTGCTCGAGGGCCGCCCGTTCATGGCTTTCGTCGATCACAAGCCCCTTGTGTTCGCGATGGCCAAGGTCGCCGAGCCATGGTCGGCCCGACAGCAACGTCACCTCTCTGCCGTGTCCGAGTACATGACGGACATCCGTCACGTCTCAAGTAAGGACAACCCGGTGGCGGATTGTCTTTCCCGGTCCGTCGCACACACGGTCCACCTCGGGATCGACTATGCCCAAATGGTGGAGGACCAGACCGCCGACCCCGACGTCCAGGCCTTGCGGACCGCCGTCACGGGCCTCCGAGTCACCGAGGTGCCGTTCGACGTCGCGGGCACTGCCCTCTTGTGCGACGTCTCCCTCGGCCGGCCTCGCCCCATCGTGCCCGCTGGTTGGCAGCGCCCGGTTTTTGACGCCATCCACGGCCTGTCCCACCCAGGCACGGAGGCCTACCAGAAGCTCGTCGCGGCGAAGTTCGTCTGGCATGGCCTCAGGAAGAACGTCCGCGACTGGGCCAGGACGTGCCTCGCATGCCAGTGCGCAAAGGTCCACCGCCACACCCAGGCCCCGTTGGCCCCGTTTACGGTGCCCGAGCGTCAGTTCGACCACGTCCACGTAGACTTGGTGGGACCTCTGCCCCCCTCGCGGGGTTTCACCCACCTCCTCACCATGGTGGACCGCACCACCCGGTGGCCGGAGGCCATGCCATTGGCGGCGACGGCTGCGGCTGACGTCGCGCAAGCCTTCATCGCCACGTGGGTTGCCCGGTTCAGTGCCCCCTCGGACATCTCGTCCGACCGCGGCCCCCAGTTCACCTCGGAGCTCTGGGGAGCGGTGACGCAAGGGCTCGGCGTCAAGCTGCACCGCACCACGGCCTACCACCCCCAGGCCAATGGCCTGTGCGAGCGCTTTCATCGCTCAATGAAGGCCGCGCTCTGGGCCAGCCTCCGCGATGGCAGCTGGGCCGACAGGCTCCCCTGGGTCCTGCTGGGCCTCAGGACGGCGCCCAAGGACGACCTGCGCGCGTCCTCGGCAGAGCTGGTCTTCGGAGAACCGCTGCGGGTACCGGGCGAATTTATCCCCGACTCCACGGCTCCTTGGTCCGCGGCGCAAGATCGCTCCACCCTGCAGGAGGCCGCCAGGAGATTCGCCCCGGTGCCGACGGCACACCACGGTTGCCCATCCTCCCACGTCGCCCCGGAGCTTCGCACGGTGGAGTACGTTTCCGTCCGGCACGACGCCCACCGGGCACCGCTGCGGCCCCCGTACGACGGGCCCTTCCGCGTGCTGGAGACCGGGGACAAACATTTCACCGTGGACATCGGCGGTACTCCGGATCGTATCTCCGTGGACCGCCTCAAGCCGGCCCACCTCGATCTGGACCAGCCCCCGCAAGCAGCTCTGCCTCCGCGTCGAGGCCGCCCCCCGGCGGTCAGACCCCCGGCACCCCCCAGTCCCGCCGTCCCGCTACCCCCCAGCCCTGCATGCATCGCCAGAGGGCGTTTCGGCTGGGTCATCCGGCTTCCCCGCAAGCTCACCCTTCAGGTGCGCGGGAATTCTGGGGGGGCGCATGTGGCGGACACATTGTCAATGGGCGATAATTCCGCGCACCAGTGGGTGGCGCGAGCGTCCGGGCATGGAAGCGCAGCTCGGGCCACGCCCGGAGCGAAGGCGTCACGAGGCGCAGGGTGGAACTGAGGACATGCTCCGCCTTTCGGTCGACCGGCCACGCCCGGGGGCAAGGCGTGGCCTCGGGACATATATGCGGCTTCGATAGTCGAGCCCGCCCAGTGCTTACGTGCGAGCTGTTAATAAAGCATTTCAGTTTGTACAACGCGTGGTGGCCTACCTTCTTGGCAAACGAATCGTGTATGCACAGCACCACAATATCTTTCCCCTCCCTCTCCCTTCACCTCTCGCACACCTCCCCCTTCCACTCCCCTCCTCACCCCTCCCTCTGCTGCCCCCTCCCTCTGCTGCCTCCTCCCTCCCACTCCCCCCACCCCCCAACACCGTATACTCCCGCTAGTATTTCATAAATGTGGGTCTAGCGTATAGGGGTTGGACATCTATACGAGACCATTCCTAGTGCACAACCACCACTGCAGCACAACAATCTCTAAGGAAGGAGAATGCAATCGTGAAGAGGAGAGGAAACTAGGGTCGATGACCTTGTTGTGATTGCGTTATTCGGTGTAGAAGGATCCACTTGGTCATGGAACTGTTACCCCATGGAGTTGAATCCGACCGCAACCGTGCACCTCCAGTTCAGTGCCTGCAAAGCGGATCTAGGTTGTGGACATTAAAAACCCGACGGTATCCGGTGGGTTTGCTGTACACTAGTTCAGGTGATGACCTTTGTGCAACTCGTGTTGCAACATTTGTGCAATGGGCACCTTCGCTGTAGAAATGTTTTGTTTTATTTTGCTGCACCCTCCATTAAATCAGAACTCTTATCTCAAGGAAGGAAAACGCAGAAAAATGAGGTACCAGCACTGTGAACCCTAAGTTACCACATCCCATTGAGCCCACATGTTGGTTTCCTGAGATACTCTCTTGGGAAGACCATGAATTGAATAAAAAAGTTTAAGCAGTGATGCTGCTTCAATGTTTGGCTAAGTCCGTCCAAAAATAACCTATCTAACCCACCGTGTTTAATTCTAAAGGGTAATTATATTGGGTTCTAAAGTGTAATTCTAGAGAGTTTAAAAGGGTTCTAAAGAGTAATTGTAATGGGTTCTAAAGGCTGTTATAAAGGGTAATTTTAAGGGTTCTAAAAAGTTTGAAAGGGTAATTCTAATGGGTTATAAAAAGTTCTAAAGGGCTCTAAAAGGTCATTCAAATTGGTTCTAAAGGCTTCTAAGGGGTAATTCTAATGGGTTCTAAAGGGTATTTATATTGGGTTCCAAAGGGTAATTCTAATGGATTCTAAAGGGTAATTCTAAGAGTTCTTATGTGTTCTAAAGGGTATTTCTAAAGGGTAATTTTCAGTGGTTCTAAAGGGTAATTCTAATGGGTTTCCTTTGTTTCTCCGCTTTGCTTATTTCAGATTTTAAATGCCAAACTGTACTGCTTCCTTCGAACACAGGAGCGAGTTCTTTGGAGATAGTGATCCGAGAGGTCTGTGGTTCTCGTCCGTGCCAACGACACTTTTTATCAATCAACTTCCAATGTTTTCTACCTAATCGGCACACAGATCTATTTCCAAATGTTTAGATGCATTTGTGAATATCAAAAGTTGAATACGGTCCCTGCAGAATATTTAGTGCAGAGACAGAGGAGTCAAAAGGTTTTGCCCTTCCTTCCTCAAGCTCTGTCAGAGCCAGAAACATGACTTCGCTTCCTCAACCACCCCTGGGAAAATGTGTGACATGGCTGTAAAATCGTAAGGAAAAGGACTAGCATCTGTGCCAAGTTTCGACCATGGTGCACAACCTCTTTCATGGCTTGTGGAGGAGGGAGGGACTTTTTAAATTCTCTTGGACAACTTTACAGGTGTATGTAAAGCACATTTACTATAAGGAGCCATAATCATTTGCTTCCACTCAACAAAGTTTTGACTTTCACGCCATTGCTAAATGTATTCTTCTTTTTCGCCGGCCTGTTGGATATGGGAAATAATGGCTCACACATCCAAGTCAAAGATAGACATCCAAGTAACAGCGCTGTCTGTTGTCTGGGGGATTGCCTTGAATCCTTCGTTTAAGTTTCTTAGTTCACAGTTCTTCAAGTTGTGATGGATAGTTTGATATAGATAGGAGTTCATGGTGGCATGCTGGGATCTCCTTGATTTTTTTTACTTATGGACATGGTGTAATGCCCTCACATGGAGAGTACAGATCCAGTTTAGTTAGTGTGGTCCTCTGTTTTTTGGGGAGTTCTAAACTTGGAAGCTCTCTGACTCTGAGGGATCACTGACTAGTTCTTTCTTGGTGATGTTGGTTGGCGTCTGCCCACAGACGATGACACCGTCCTTTGCTGTCGAAACCTGCATCGATCAGTCTTCGCAGAAACCCAGAATCACTTGTGAAACTTAAGTAGTGCTTGGAAGTTTCTGTAGGTTCTCATAATTGGGCAGCTCAGAATTGGCTCCATTACAGTCATATACTCACAGCATTCTGGTGTTTCGACGTATATCGGGAGGTGGGATATAAGTACTGACAACTATTATACGAGTGCTGATCTCAGTGCCACACTGACCATCTGCATTATTGTTTGTCCAAGTGTTTTGTGTGGCTGCTTTATGCCCACATAGGAGGTCAGTGTTCTGCTACAGGGTACACAAGGGCAAGGCCCAACGGGTGCTTGCTAATTTCTGGATGATATTTACTCTGGTTTTGGTCTTCTCACTGACTCTTCTAGGATGTTCTCAATATGTCAACCTATGATCCAGGGTGACACCAAGGTACTTAGGATAGGTTTCATTCTTAACTAGTTTGCCACAGAAGGAACCCTGTAAACCACTGTTAGCCAGTTGGTTGCTGAGGTGGAAAGCAGTGATGGTGGACTTTAATGGATTTGGATAGAGGTTCCAAAAGGTGAAGTATTTGTTCGATCAATCCTAAATCCATGGTCAGCGTGTTACTTATATACTCGAGGCTGCTTGTCTGTGCAGCGAGAGGAAGGTCATCTGCATACCCACATTTCCAGGATGTGGTACAAGGCATGTCGCTTCCATAGATGCTAAAGAGGATTGGAACTAAGACAAATACTTAGGGGAGCCCATCATTCAGGGTTATTGTGGAGCTCATCTGGTTCTGAGAGAAACACAGTACTTGTGATTGATGAGCATGGAGGAGAGGATACACATGTTGCCTGGCGTTGAAGCAGTTGATCAGCTTTCAGTCGCAGTTCCTGTCACCACACAGCAGCATATGTTGAAAAGAGGTCAATTACTGCTGATGTTGGTAACCAGTGCCTTTACCTGATCATCACAACTTCTACCAGTTCTAAAGCCAGCTTCTTTCGGAAGGTTGGGCTCTATTAGGAGGAGATGCTCAAACCGTGTGTACATCATACACAGCAGTAATATCAGCTGGAAGCTTGATAGATCAGCAGCAGATTTCCTTGGCTTAAAAACGGTGATGACATTTGCTTCTCCCCAGATATAACATATAACACTAGTGGCATGGGTGTTGATAAAGAGGGAAGCTAACCAGTCACATCCAAAAGAGGTCCCACGTTATTTAGGAATTCAGACTATATACGACCTATTCCTGAAGCCTTTCTTACTTTCCTGAAAGAAAGACCCACGTGTATGCCAGCGCTGATGTCAGCAGAAGAAAGTATGGATGTTGGAGATTATGAAATGGTGTAAGAAAGTTCGTTGTGAACTTTTGTCTTACTTCTTTGGTTGAGTCAACATTAGAGTTGAGGACAAGTTGATTTGTGTGGTTTATGCTTTGGGTAACCATGCTTTGGGTCGTTGATGATTACATGTTGCCTTTAGTGGTTTATATTGAACACGGATAGTGGCTGCAATATGCAAAAGTAGGTTTGATGCTTTCCTACTGGAGTGAGTGAAATTTAGAATCCCCACTGTCTCCTGCCACCTTTGATGTTGGCCCGTATCCAAATAATCCAGGAGGAGCTCAATTACAATGTTGCTGGCAGGATGGACCAGAGGTATGCATACTCACCTCTGTGCCGTCTACTCTGGGTTTGAATCTCGACCCAGCTAAAAACTCAGGTTGCCTGTAGACATTGGTGATCATTGTTTCGACAACTTACGAGTACAGGGAAGCTATCCTCCTCCATCTCCCTCAAGAGATTGAAAAGGAAAGCTATAGCTCATGGAATAGCAAAGATTGACAATGGTATTTGACTCTTCAAGAATGAAATAGCCAGTCAAGTTGTGTCGTATTTTGGTTGTGATGCCATACTTTGCAAGATGTACCGCTGTTATGAACTTGAAGCCATTGTTGCGGAACCTGATTTGTTCTCGCTGTGTCTCTTGAAAAGTGAGAACGTCAATATCGTGGTCATTAGCGGTCCTTGAGATGTAGTCACACTTCATTCATGATACACCTTCTGCATTAAATTGGTAGATGTGAAGACTTGGTCAAACCAACTCTTTATCCCAGCACAGAAGCCTGCCTTCTGAAGTGTCCATTAATGCAGTGGACGTGACCGTGCCAACCTTTTCAGGGGATGCAAAACATCTCCCCCTAAGTCTGGTGGATTTTGTTTCTCAAATTTCTTGATAGGTTTCCTTCTTCTTTTTTGTTTTCTTTTGCATCACCACAAAGAGTTCAAATTTCTTCTTTTCTGAAGCTTTCTGCTGCTGCCATGTCCTTGGGATATACTAGATGCCTTTGTTTATTAAGTTACTGAAAGGAAACAAATAATGCGAGAAACTTGATATTTCTCACACATATCAGTAAACAATGAGCCAGTACACATGTGTCATATCTTGCGATCAACTAGACCTTTTACTTAAAAAGTTACAACTGCGGTGACAGAACGTTTGGGATGATCTTTGTACGTATAGTACAGCAGACTCATTGTTTTGAGATCAGGTTTTCCGCGGCAGAAAACAGTTTGATTATTGTAAGTCTTGGTAGATCATCTGAGAGGGGAAAGGAAGTGTGGAGGAGGGTTGGGAAGTGTGTGGTGTGTGTATGTATGTGTGTGTGTCGAGGGGGCAGCATGGGGCGGGTGAATTGCTGTGTTTGCAATTTCCCACCAACTCTTGTTTCTGCAGAACTTATGAGGTAGGAGGCACGTCGCAAAAATGAAGGTCATATACTATACCACTCACCATGGCCTTCACTAAGCATAACTTTAAAACTAAAACATGGAGAAGCCACATATATGACATCATCAGGCAATGGGTTCAAGGCCCCTGCTGAAATATGGCACACGACGATGGTCTTTCGACCTATGGCTATACCTCTTCCCCGAAGTCTACTTTGGGCAAAGCCATTTTATTTCAATGTTTAATCTCCGAATTTCAAGCCGTTAACGATTTGCGGCAGCTGAATCGGGATTTCTCTTTAATATAACGATGATAATGATCCTCCGTGCTTTACACCAGTGAAAATTATACTGTTTGTAAGAGCATGTGCAATACATTATACATATGGACTGGATGTAGGAAGGATTGCTTTTGAATGTACACTTACTTTACACACAGTGTGATTGCGATTTGATTGAACGATTTGAATGCGATTTGAACTTGTCATTTTCAATGAACATGTACTCAGTCATGTGTGACAGCAATGATGCATGGAAGGTATCAATGGAAAGCTGAGGATCTCCTCTTAATTAGTAAAACACATGTAAATTGTCAAAATAAATAACCTTTGCATATTAACCCCTTGAATTCGGATTACCTTTTTTTTTTCATACGCACTGTATATATATATATATGCAGTCGTGGCCAAAAATATTGGCACCCTTGCACTTTTTTCAAATAACCCACAATTTTCTCGAAAAATAAGTTGAAATTGAAAAAGTATTTGGTCTCCACAATTTTTTATTTCACTGTTAATATTACAGAACCTTTGTTTTTTTTAGTCAGATCTTGATATATCCTTTTAAATCAGAAAATAAAAAGAAATGGCATTGACAAAATTATTGACACCCTCGACTTAATATTTGGTAGCACAGCCTTTGGACAAAATAAATGCAGTCAAGCGCTTCCTATAGCCATGAATGAGCTTCCTACACCTCTCTTCTGGTAGTTTGGCCCACTCGTTTGTGCAAACTGCTCCAGTTCTTCCAGATTTGAATGGTGCCTTCTCCCAACTGCTGTTTTCAGATCTCCCCACAGTTGTTCAATGGGATTTAGATCATGACGCATTGCTGGCCACTTCAGAACAGTCCAGTGTTTTGCTTGAACCATTCCAGGGTGCTTTTTCAAGTGTGTTTGGAGTCATTGTCCTGCTGCAAGACCCAGAACCTTCGATGGGGACCCAGCCTTTTGACACTATATTGAACATTACTCTCTAAAATGTCTTCGTAATCTCCTGATTTAATGATGCCATGCACACATTCAAGGCACCCAGTGCCAGAGGCAGCACAGCAACCCCAAAACATCACTGAACCTCCTCCATGTTTGACTGTAGGGAAGGTGTTCTTTTCTTTAAAGGCTTCATTTTGTTTTCTGTAAACATAGAGATGATGTGCTTTACCAAAAAGCTCTAATTTGGTCTCATCTGTCCACAGGACATTCTCCCAGAAGGATTTTGGCTTGTTCAGGTGTGTTTTGACAAACTCCAGTCGGGCTTTCTTATGTCTCTCTCTCTCAGCAGTGGGGTCCTCCAGGGTCTCCTACCATAAACCCCCTTCCATTGAGTTGGCGACAGATGGTGCGAGTTGAAACTGTCGTACCTTGTGTCTGAAGGTCAGCTTGAATCTGTTTGGCAGTTGATTGAGGTGCTTTCTCCACCATACGAACAATCCTCTGCTGCAATCTTCGATCAAGTTTTATCATGCGGCCACGTCCAGGGAGGTTGGCTACAGTGCCATGGTCTTAAACTTCCTGATAACATTATGTACAGTGGACACAGGAACATCAAGGTCTCTGGCAATCGACGTGTAGCCTTGAGATTGTCCATGCTTGGCTGAAATATTGTCTGACCTCCTCAGACAATTCTCTGGTTTTCTTTTTTTTTCTCCATGCTCATTGCGGTACAGACAGTGAGACAAAACAGCAGAATGACTCCTTTTCTCTATTCAAACTCGTTGAATGAGTGATATTTATATTGCAGGCACCTGCAACTCACCATAGGTGAGTTCATTTCCGAAGTAAAGGAGAATCACCTGCTTGAAATCTAATTTTTTATTTTTACAAATTCTGAAAAGTGCCTATAATATTGTCCGTGCCATTTTAGGATTTCTGTGTGGAATAAGCTAAGATTTCGTACTTTTTTCAGCTTTTTTTGTTTTGTTCCAATGCAGACCAAAGAAATACATCTTTCCTGGGAAAACCACATTTCAAATCTGGCCTCCAAAGCCAGTCGCCGACTGGGCATCCTCCGTCGTGCGAAGTCCATCCTTGGCACACCTGAGCTCCTCACCACATACAAGGCTTTCATCCACAGCTCAATGGAATACTGCTCTCCCCTCTGGGCTGGTGCTCCTGCCTCACACTTTTTTCTTTTTTTTTTGTATACAGAGTCGAGGCTCGTGAAAGAGCTAACATTTATCAAACAAACAAATTAAACAAACAAGCAACCAAAGTATATAAAAAGGGGAGCGGTCGACAAGATGGGGAGAGAAGGGGAGGAAGCACACAAACACAACATTTGAGAGCAGGGACATCGGGAGATGTGTGGGAGGGAGAGGGCCTGGGGGGAGGCAGGATAGGTATAAAACGCAAGGACACCAAGGACTTCCAGGAAAGAAGTCGGCACCTCAAAAAAGTGGATTTGGGGTGAAATTAGCGGGGGTAGAAAAGATCAAGGTTTTGGATTGGGGAAGATAAGAGATGGTGGTGAACAGCCGTTTTAAAGACCTGGAGGGAGGAGTGGGATTGAAGAGAGTGAGGGAGTTTGTTCCAGAGGCGGGAGAAAAGAGGAATGAAGGAGTGAAGGTGAGCAGAGAGTCTTGATTTTGGCAGTTTAACCATAAGAGGGTTGCAGGCAGATCTTGTGCGACCTGTTGGAATATTTGGGGGACAGAGCCCAGAGAGAGCTGGGGGAGCAAGGCCGGAGAGGAGTTGGTAGAAGACGGAAAGACCACCAACCTGCATGCGGTGAGTAAGTGAAAGGCCCTCGGAGATAGCGTCATCGCGGGAGATTCCAATGATTCTGAAAGTCCTAGCTTTTTTATAGTCCTACCTAGCTCGTCTTCACGCTGTTGAAACCAAAGCATTCAGAATCATTGGAATCTCCTGCGATGAAGCTAACTCCAAGGGGCTTTCACTCACTCACCGCAGGCAGGTTGGTGGTCTTTCCGTCTTCTACCGACTCCTCTCTGGCCTTGCCCCCCCCAGCTCTCTCTGAGCTCTGTCCCCCAAATATTCCTACAGGTCACACAAGATCTGCCTGCTACCCTCTTATGGTTAAACTGCCAAAATCAAGACTCTCTGCTCACCTTCACTCCTTCATTCCTCTTTTCTCCCGCCTCTGGAACAAACTCCCTCACTCTCTTCAATCCCACTCTAACCTCCAGGTCTTTAAAACAGCTGTTCACCACCATCTCTTATCTTCCCCCATCCAAAACCTTGATCTTTTCTACCCCTGCTAATTTCACCTCAAATCCACTTTTTTGAAATACCAACTTCTGTCCTGGAAATCCTTGGTGTCCTTGTGTTTTATACTTCTCCCACCCCCCCCCCCGCCCCCCTTCCTACGCCTCCTCCCCCCAAGCTCTCTCCCTCCCACACATCTCCCTGCTCTCAAATGTTGTGTTTGTGTGCTTCCCCTTCTCTCCCTATCTTGTCTTCCGCTCCCTCTTTTTACATATTTTGTTTGTCTGGTTGATTTGTTTGTGAAATAAATCTCCTCTGTTGGTATCCATGGAAATCTCCACGCATGGCTGGAGGACTTCCTCTCTCGTCGTAGTCAACGTGTGGCCCTGAATGGGTTTCTCTCATCTCCTCTTCCTGTTCAGGCTGGAGTTCCTCAAGGCAGTGTTCTGGGCCCTGTGCTTTTTCTGGTCTTCATCAATGAACTCTCCGACTCTCTTGAAAATCCTCTCTATCTCTTTGCTGATGACTCTACTCTCTGTCGCTCCATTCTTCATCCCTCAGATCGGCAGTCTGCAGCCTCCTCACTCTCTGCAGACCTGGACAAAATCACAGACTGGGCAAACAAGTGGAACATGTCTTTCAATCCTGACAAATCTCACACTCTTACGATGTCTCTCCGAAAAGACCGACTGGACAACCCTCCCATCTACTTTCTGAATAATCCTCACCAAGAAGTTCTGTCACTCAAACTTTTGGGTCTCACTATCTGCCATGATCTTTCCTGGGAAAACCACATTTCAAATCTGGCCTCCAAAGCCAGCCGCCGACTGGGCATCCTCCGTCGTGCGAAGTCCTTCCTTGGCACACCTGAGCTCCTCACCACGTACAAGGCTTTCATCCGCAGCTCAATGGAATACTGCTCTCCCCCCTGGGCTGGTGCTCCTGCCTCACACCTAGCTCGTCTTCACGCTGTTGAAAGCAAAGCATTCAGAATCATTGGAATCTCCCGCGATGAAGCTACCTCCGAGGGCCTTTCACTCACTCACCGCAGGCAGGTTGGTGGTCTTTCCGTCTTCTACCGACTCCTTTCTGGCCTTGCCCCCCCAGCTCTCTCTGGGCTCTGTCCCGCAAATATTCCTACAGGTCGCACAAGATCTGCCCGCAACCCTCTTATGGTTAAACTGCCAAAATCAAGACTCTCTGCTCACCTTCACTCCTTCATTCCTCTTTTCTCTCACCTCTGGAACAAACTCCCTCACTCTCTTCAATCCCACTCCACCCTCCAGGTCTTTAAAACAGCTGTTCACCACCATCTCTTATCTTCCCCCATCCAAAACCTTGATCTTTTCTATCCCCGATAATTTCACCCCAATTCCACTTTTTGAAATACCAACTTCTGTCCTGGAAGTCCTTGTTGTCCTTGTGTTTTATACTTCTCCCACCCCTCCCCCCCCTTCCCACGCCTCCTCCCCCCAAGCCCTCTCCCTCCCACACATCTCCCTGCTCTTAAATGTTGTGTGCTCTCAAGTGTTTGTGTGCTTCCCATTCTCTTGTCTTCCGCTCCCTCTTTTTATATATTTTGTTTGTCTGGTTGATTTGTTTGTGAAGTAAATGTCAGCTCTTTCACGAGCCTCGATTCAGTATACAAAAAAAAAAGAAAAAAAAAAGTGGATACCAAAATATTTTTTCTTTTCAATAATTTCCTGGAAGAAATGCTGCATTATTTGAAAAAAGTGCAAGGATGCCAATATTTTTTAGCCACCACTGCATCTTGTCAGTTGTTATATGCATGAGGTTTGTCTATGTGGAAAATAAAAACAGAAACAAAAACAGAGGAGGTCCATGGGTCACTGATGAAACATGTCACCTGAGACTCCTGCCCTCTCCTGTTTGTAAATAAACAAACAAAAAAATGGCGAAGTATCAATTCGTACAAATTATTGGTCGACTCTGCTCCTCTCTTTTGAAACCACTTTTCATGTATATGAGGTTGAGCAATGGCAGAGATTCCAATTGAGTAGAAAAATACACGGGATAACAAGACATACGGACCACAAATATGTTGAAAAGTTATATTTAAATTGTTCTAAAAGGTGAACAGCAGAATAAAGACATTTCATTAATTGCAGACATCGTCTCATAAATAACGGGCCAATATAATATGTGGGTCACCTTGGCTTATATCTATGCGTGCGAGGTTGCCATGTGTAGTTATCGATTACTTTTAATTACTTTTTTATTTTTATTTTTTTACAAATACGTTTTTTCAAAATAGAAACTTTTTCGAGGGGCGAAATACTAGTGGGGCGGCTTAGCCCAAATATTCAAAAGAATTGTGCATTTTGTGATACAAGCACCAAATTTGGCACAAATGTACATTAATATGTTGCGAACATTTTCAGATATTGGGCCACTTGAAATTCCGTAATTTTTTTTTTCAAATTTTTTCAAATTTCGTAATTTCAAATTTTTCGGGTGACACCGTCACAATTTCGGTCTTCGAGGCCGGCCGATAGGCAAAGTGTGACCGGAAGGGACGAGGTTCTCCTGACCACGTGGCCCTCGATCTGGGAAGCGAGAGGCGTTCCATTAGTGGACGCGCCCCTCACGCCCGACTTTTGGGCGGCCCCGGCAGGCCGTTTGTTTTGACGTTCCGTGACAGGCCCCGCACCCCCACCTCCGGGCCGACCGGAAGCTTGTGCTGAGTACATCATACCTGAACAACTCAGTGAGGCAGAACACAGCAGTGCACACCAGGGTGACCCCTTCAGTGCATAAACCAATTAACCTGTCCACTGCAGGGCATATAGAAACTAGAACGGGCACTCGGTAGAGTGCATACCTTCGCCGCAGCTACTGTTCTGTACTTGGCATGGGAGTGTAGGGAACAGAACAACAAAAATACGATTTTGACCTTTTCGTGACCTTGACCTTGACCTTTGACCCGATTGCTCCCAAAATCTAATCAAATGTGTCCCGTATAATAACCAATCATCCCACCAAATTTCATGCAATTCGGTTGAATACTTTTTGAGTTATGCGAATAACATACACACACACACACACACACAGACATACAAATAAATACACAGCGATCAAAACATAACCTTCCGCTTTTGCGAAGGTAAAAAGTGGTTTTTCCACACTAATACAAGTGCAAAAGTGGTTTCCTGCACCAACACAAGTGCGAAAAGTCGTTTTTAAACACTAACACAAGTGCGAAAAGTGGTTTTTCAACACTAACACAAGTGCGAAAAGTGGTTTTTCCACACTAATACAAGTGCAAAAGTGGTTTCCTGCACCAACACAAGTGCGAAAAGTGGTTTTTCAACACTAACACAAGTGCGAAAAGTGGTTTTTCAACACCAACACAAGTGCAATAAAAATCAGAATTTGAGCAAATCTGTTTCATTCGTCTGTTAATATGCCTCCCCGATTGACAAATCTGCAATTTGAATTTCATTTGAGGTTGAAATGATTGCGGGAGATCGCGTTATAGTGATGACGTCTTGGATGGACATCCTCTTCTTCAGTCGCTCATAACTTTGAGTGAAATACGATCGAGTTAAAAATAGTCAGAATTTGAGCAAATCTGTTTCATTCGTTTGTTAATATGCCTCATCTCTTGACAAATCTGCAATTATAATTTTTTTTGAGGTTGAAATGATCGCGGGAGATTGCGTTATAGTGATGACGTCCTGGATGGACATCTTCTTCTTCAGTCGCGCATAACTTTGAGTGAAATACGATCGAGTTAAAAATAGTCAGAATTTGAGCAAATCTGTTTCATTCGTTTGTTAATATGCCTCATCTATTGTCAAATCTGCAATTATAATTTTTTTTGAGGTTGAAATGATCGCGGGAGATCGCGTTATAGTGATGACGTCCTGGATGGACATCTTCTTCTTCAGTCGCTCATAACTTTGAGTGAAATACGATCGAGTTAAAAATAGTCAGAATTTGAGCAAATCTGTTTCCCAAAATCTAATCAAATGTGTCCCGTATAATAACCAATCATCCCACCAAATTTCATGCAATTCGGTTGAATACTTTTTGAGTTATGCGATTAACATACACACACACAGACATACAAATAAATACACAGCGATCAAAACATAACCTTCCGCTTTTGCGAAGGTAACGGTATCGGAAGGTAACGGAAGGTAACGGAAGGTAACGGAAGGTAACGGTAACGGTAACGAAGGTGCGAAGTAACGGTATCGGCCCCATGGTGTGATGAACGTTGTCAGATGGCGGTCACATTCTCTGATTGGAACGCTGTGATAGCCATTCCAGGCGTCTGTTACCGTCTTTTTGGTGTTATGTGGCACCGCCATTGCTTGATGGAAGGGTGACTGGGTGTGGTGGGTCTCACGTGTGCAGTGCGCATTCAGTGGTTGCAGATCAACTGTCCTCCGTGGGGTCCCATCCTTCTTTGGACAGACGACCATTCTGCTGCACCATGTCACTGGTTCACCAATTGGCACCGGTTCCAGAACCCCTAACCTGATGTCGCGATCGATACCAGCCTTGACTTCTGCCTGCCAGTGTAAGGGGACAGGCACTGGGGTGTGCACCGCTTTTGGTGTTGCCTCGGGGTCAACCATCAGTGTGAGAGGCGGACCTTCCATGTGGGGTAGTGGCTGGTGTTCGCAGACATTGAATGTGCTGCTTTTGTAGTACTCCAGTAGCCATTTCTCCAGCCTCTCTCGGTTCTCGTCAGTGGCCGGAAATGGATGGCCATGACATAACACCATAGACAACTCTTGTATGGTGCTGTTCTCTATTGCGTTCTCATCTTGTGTAATACTGCGCATTGTTATTTGCATATTCTGTATCTATTATCTTATTCTAATATCTACCATCGCTTTCTTTGTCTTGCAGATTGATTGTTCATCGTTGTTGCTAATAAACCTGCATTCAATTGATACATTCTTGTTTATGAACAATCAACTCATCTGAAGATGCCTGCTGCAGTCTGCCCCTTCCCGAGCTGTGTCTACGTTACTGACAGCACTGACAATGCCGTTGCTGCTATCCAGCTCTCCATCCACGCCATGACCCACACGTCCATTGCACCAGCCAAACCGGACAAAGTCAGCCGTCCTCGTATCCAAACCGGCGGTACCAGCGAAGATTGGCAATATTTCACCAGAAGATGGGATGGTTACAAGGCAGCGACCCAGATAATCAGCAATGATGTTCGCGTTCAACTCCTTGAATGTTGTGATGATAACCTACGACGTGACCTCCACCGCAGCAACCCACGCATTGAAATCAAGGACGAGGCAGCTATACTACAAGCCATTCGGTCCCTTGCTGTCCGAGAGGAGAATACCATGGTGTCCCGCGTAAACCTCCACAACATGCGACAGGACCGAGAAGAACCAATTCGTACCTACGCAGCCCGTCTGGCTGGTCAAGCTGAGATCTGCAAGTTTTCTGTTGTATGCTCATGCAATCCCCCTACTGATGTCAACTACACCAAGGACATGGTTCGCGATGTCCTATGTCGGGGACTCGCCGATCAAGATATACAACAGGACATTCTCGGCGATCAAAATCAGAACATGAGCTTGGAGGAAGTTCTCATTTTCGTCGAGGCCAAGGAAGCAGGGAAACGTTCCCAGAATGCCTTGCTCGATAGTGAAGGTGCTCATGGCGCAAGCCAATACAAAAACTGGAAGAACAAAAGAGCCCTGATCACTACCGACAAGCAGGCGGCCATTTGTAGTTATTGCGGCAAAACTGGTCATGGCAAACAGCCGAACATCGACCAAAGGCGTCAATTCTGCAATGCCTACGGGAAAACATGCAGTAAATGCGCCACTCGCGGCCATTTTGCACATGTCTGCCGGGGAGGCACGAAAAAGGCGGACAACAAACCTACGGACAAATCAATGGATGCTCATGATGTGGATGAAAGCAGCCAGGTCCACGATCTCCTCTGCTCTGTCACGGAACGAGAAACGGCCATTTGGAAGCCGCAAATTAAAAGGGCCATGGCCACCTTGTCAACTCCACTACACCTCGACCACCATATATTTGACCACCTCTCTGGCTGGACCAAGAAGAAGTCTCAACCACAGCCGTACATAAAACTCATAGCACGGATCGATAAGGAATCTTATGACCATTTCGGCCAGCCACTGTCATCCCGACCAAAATCGGCCAGGCTCCAGGCCATGGCCGACACTGGCTGTCAAAGCTGCCTCACAGGACTTAATATTTTCCACAAACTCGGGCTGCGTAATGAAGACCTGTTACCTGTCAACCTGAAGATGAATGCTGTTAACAGTGGAAGGGTCCGGATTATCGGCGCCATGCTCCTACACCTGTCTGGTCACACAGCCAATGGCGACATTATTGAAACCCGACAAATCTGCTACATCTCACCTGACACACGGAACATGTATCTCAGTCGTGAAGCATGCGTCGATCTAGGCCTCGTGTCTAGTAGCTTCCCAACCATTGGCGAATCCAACACAGTTGGTGCTGCAGTGGCAGCAGTTATCGATGCAAATTGTAACTGCCCGGTAAGATCGCTTCCCCCTACACTGCCTACATCTATCCCATTTCCGGCCACTGACGAGAACCGAGAGAGGCTGGAGAAATGGCTACTGGAGTACTACAAAAGCAGCACATTCAATGTCTG
Source organism: Myxine glutinosa (assembly GCF_964187855.1). Lineage (NCBI taxonomy): Eukaryota > Metazoa > Chordata > Myxini > Myxiniformes > Myxinidae > Myxine > Myxine glutinosa. Next base: position 61,541,411 of record NC_136262.1, on the reverse strand, counting down.
CGAACACCAGCCACTACCCCACATGGAAGGTCCGCCGCTCACACTGATGGTTGACCCCGAGGCAACACCAAAAGCGGTGCACACCCCAGTGCCTGTCCCCTTACACTGGCAGGCAGAAGTCAAGGCTGGTATCGATCGTGACATCAGGTTAGGGGTTCTGGAACCGGTGCCAATTGGTGAACCAGTGACATGGTGCAGCAGAATGGTCGTCTGTCCAAAGAAGGATGGGACCCCACGGAGGACAGTTGATCTGCAACCACTGAATGCGCACTGCACACGTGAGACCCACCACACCCAGTCACCCTTCCATCAAGCAATGGCGGTGCCACATAACACCAAAAAGACGGTAACAGATGCCTGGAATGGCTATCACAGCGTTCCAATCAGAGAATGTGACCGCCATCTGACAACGTTCATCACACCATGGGGCCGATACCGTTACTGCACCACTCCCCAAGGTTACATCGCTTCAGGTGATGGATACTCCAGACGATTTGACGAAATCGTATCGGACTTCAAAAACAAGTCCAAATGTATTGATGATACCATCATGTGGAGCGACACATTGGAAGAGAGCTTTTTTCAGACATGCAACTGGCTCGACCTGTGCGGCCGTAATGGGATTACGCAAAATCCGACGAAATTCCATTTTGGTCAGGACACGGTCGAATTCGCTGGATTCGAGATCACCATGGACAGTGTACGACCATGCCAAAGGTATCTCCAAGCGATACAGGACTTCCCCACACCAAAAACAATTACTGACATTCGCTCCTGGTTTGGGCTAGTCAATCAGGTAACATACTGCTTCAGCATGACCGAGAGGATGCGACCTTTTCGGGACCTCCTAAAACCATGCACCCCCTTCTACTGGGATGCAACACTACAATCCCTATTCGAAGAATCAAAACGACTCATCATATCTGAAGTCGCAAATGGGGTCCGGATCTTTGACAAGGAACGGACAACATGTCTCGCAACTGACTGGTCGAAGGATGGGATTGGCTTCTGGCTCCTCCAAAAACACTGCAGATGCCCTGGTGAAACCCCACAGTGCTGCCCCGATGGCTGGAAAATCACCCTTGCTGGAGGCCGCTTCACCCATGCAGCGGAGTCGCGCTATGCTCCGATAGAGGGTGAAGCTCTAGCAGTGGCGGACAGCCTGGAAAAAGTAAAGTATTTTGTGTTGGGATGCAAGAACCTGATTATTGCCGTCGATCACAAGCCCTTAATCAAGCTTCTTGGTGACAGACGATTAGAGGACATCCATAACACGCGGCTTGCCAACTTGAAAGAAAGGACCCTAGCATATCGTTTCCGAATTATCCACATCCCGGGAAAACGACACTGCGTACCAGATGCGATTTCACGACATCCGTCGGGTGCCAGACCATCGGAACGACTGCCACTGGTGGATGACATTTCCTCCATTATGGATGTGGCCACATCGACTACACTAAGACAGCACACCTTGACTGGGCTGTGGACCACAGATGACGACTCTGGCATGGAAATGGCTATTTCTATGGCAGCCATCAAGACACTCGATTCTGTGCGGTCCGTCACTTGGGACGATGTTCGGGACGAAACAGCAAGTGACACTCAGATGCTGCAGTTACTCAATTCTATTGAGCAGGGTCTACCTGCCAGTCGGGACGATTTCCCTGTGTCCATTTTGGAATACTTTCCCTTCCGTGAACACCTCTACACTATTGATGGCATAGTGGTCTACAAGGGGAGGATTATCATCCCACCGAAGCTACGGAAGCTTGTCCTTGAGAATCTTCATGCTGCTCACCAAGGAGTCACGGCTATGACCACCCGGGCCAGCAGCTCGATCTTTTGGCCTGGAATCACTCCCCAGATTCATGAGATGCGCAATCGCTGCTCACACTGCAATCGGATGGCCCCATCGCACCCAAGTGCTCCACCTACAGCCTCAGCTGAACCTGCCTACCCTTTCCAGTACGTTTGTTCAGATTACTTTCATCACAAGGGTCGGAGTTATTTGGTCACCGTTGATCGTTACTCTAATTGGCCAATCATTCAGCTAACTACTGGCGGGGCACAAGGCCTAGTGAAATGTCTGCGGTCGAACTTCGCCACTTATGGTATCCCCGACGAATTGGCATCTGACTGTGGGCCAGAATTCACGGCACATGACACCCAAGACTTCTTGCGTCGGTGGGGCGTTAACCATCGGTTGTCATCCACTGCCTTCCCACACAGCAACTGTCGTGCCGAGATCGCAGTCAAAACATCGAAAAGAATGATCACCGATAACACTGGTTCCAATGGTGAACTAGACACTGATCGGTTCCAACGTGCAATACTCCAGTACCGGAATGCACCGGATCAGGACACTAGGTTGTCTCCAGCCATGATCATCTTCAAGAGGCCAGTCAAGGACTTCATACCCATCATCCCAGGCAGATACTTGCCATCGGACACCTGGCGGGAAACACGCAACAATCGTGAGGAAGCTTTGCGCATTCGGCATGCCAGGGAGATCGAAAGACTCTCTGAACACACGACAAAACTACCTCCACTGGCCGTCGGGGACCATGTCCGGATCCAGAACCAGACCGGCCTGGAACCACGAAAATGGGACCGGACCGGAACCGTGATTGAGGTAAAACAATTCGATCAATACGTTGTCAAGGTGGATGGCTCCGGAAGAATCACTCTCCGGAATCGTAAGTTCCTGCGACGTTTTACGCCTTTCAGCATGACAACTCCCACTACGACTGGCAAAAGTGGCATGCTGCCAACCGTTATGCCAAGTGTTATGCCAATCGTACCGAAATACTTAATGTCTGGTACCCAACCCATCGCCGCTCCAAGAGTCTGTCTCAATCCTGTTACCACTCCCCAGAAGGGTGAACCCCAACATGTCATTGCGCCGGGCTTACCATCACAGACACTCCGCTCCACCACCGCGATGACACCACCCGCGAGAGTCGCTAACCAACCACATGTGCAGACCACCGCCACACCTCCACGGTCACTGCCTATTTCTGCCCCCTTGACGGTTCGGGTGATGATGGACCAGCTGGAGGGGACTCCGGCGTCGGACAGGGCGATAGTGAACCACCCACCGGAGACTCCCACAATGGACCAGGAAATTACGAACTGCCCTCAGAGGACTCCGACGATTGATCGGGTGGTGACGGGCCGCCCGAAGCGAATTATCAAACCACCAGCCCGATTCAATTCAGTAGAATATCAATTATAAACTCATGTGATCCTTTTTCTCGGTCTCCAGTTTCGTTCTATTCTGTGTCACAATTGAACGTTTTTGGGAAAGGGAGATAGACAACTCTTGTATGGTGCTGTTCTCTATTGCGTTCTCATCTTGTGTAATACTGCGCATTGTTATTTGCATATTCTGTATCTATTATCTTATTCTAATATCTACCATCGCTTTCTTTGTCTTGCAGATTGATTGTTCATCGTTGTTGCTAATAAACCTGCATTCAATTGATACATTCTTGTTTAGTTAATATGCCTCATCTCTTGACAAATCTGCAATTATAATTTTTTTTGAGGTTGAAATGATCGCGGGAGATTGCGTTATAGTGATGACGTCCTGGATGGACATCTTCTTCTTCAGTCGCGCATAACTTTGAGTGAAATACGATCGAGTTAAAAATAGTCAGAATTTGAGCAAATCTGTTTCATTCGTTTGTTAATATGCCTCATCTATTGTCAAATCTGCAATTATAATTTTTTTTGAGGTTGAAATGATCGCGGGAGATCGCGTTATAGTGATGACGTCCTGGATGGACATCTTCTTCTTCAGTCGCTCATAACTTTGAGTGAAATACGATCGAGTTAAAAATAGTCAGAATTTGAGCAAATCTGTTTCCCAAAATCTAATCAAATGTGTCCCGTATAATAACCAATCATCCCACCAAATTTCATGCAATTCGGTTGAATACTTTTTGAGTTATGCGATTAACATACACACACACAGACATACAAATAAATACACAGCGATCAAAACATAACCTTCCGCTTTTGCGAAGGTAATGAAGTTATTTTCTGCATATAATAATAATATAAGTTCAGTTCTATATAACAATTTCTGTTATCACCACTACCACTACAACTACCACTACTACAAGCTTTGTCTGGAATTTTGTGGACTAACAGACAAACAGACATACAGACAAGCTGGGATCAAAACATTACCTCCTTCCACCATTGAGTGTAGAGGTAAACATCATGGAAATTATATCATGCCCTAGATTTAATTCATGCTTACCCGTGTATTTGCTTCACTGGTTCACAAGGTCTTTTGCATACATGTAATTCAGACTCTCGTCTTCATTGCTGACCACACAATGTTCGCAACATATTAATGTACATTTGTGCCAAATTTGGTGCTTGTATCACAAAATGCACAATTCTTTTGAATATTTGGGCTAAGCCGCCCCACTATATCGGCCGGCCTCGAAGACCGAAATTGTGACGGTGTCACCCGAAAAATTTGAAATTACGAAATTTGAAAAAATTTGAAAAAAAAAATTACGGAATTTCAAGTGGCCCAATATCTGAAAATGTTCGCAACATATTAATGTACATTTGTGCCAAATTTGGTGCTTGTATCACAAAATGCACAACAGGTTTGCTATGCTGCTACACTATACATATTCCCCACCGACTAGATTTTTTTTTGCCGCAGGATTGGATTTTTTTTTTTTTTTTTTTGCCTAACCATAGTAAAGCTGCACAAGGTATCGAGCGTATGTAAGTAAATATTGGGAGGAAATATGGGACTGAGGAGAGTTATTATTCCCCAGTCAAGTGTAACTCATTGTGCATTTCCAAAATTACTTTCAACACCGTACCGTATCGGTATATCAAGGTACATTCCATAACTAGGAAGGTGAGGGATGGTTGAGGAGGGTAGGGGGTCCTGGGAGATGTGCGTGTGCTCAACGGCTGGAACACAGGGGCGCGCTGTGGCTGAACAATGTGCGGGACGCGACGCACACAATGCGGGGCTGTGCGTGCGCCAGCTTTGAAGCTCACCCGTGGCCGCGTGTGGGTGTGAAGGGTGCAAGAGGAATTATTCCCAAAGCTACCGCCCTCAGCCCTGGCTTTGCTCTCCCACACCCTCCATCATTCTCCCTTCTAAACCCTATTAAACCTACAACATCTCCTCCTTATCATCGTACACTCGACCAACCCTCCCCGCTTCTACTTTACCGTTAAATCTTTTCAGCTGCCCCTCCCGTCCTCCCTTTCCATTCCTCTCGTACCATTCCCCAGCCATCCCAAACTTCCATCCGTCCCCTCTGGCTCTGCAGCGTGGGAACGTGCAACCACCGCTGTCACCAACAAATTTCAAGGGAGACTGAGCAGAGCTTATATCATCACTGAGTATGCACACACACACACACACACACACACACACACACACACACACACACACACACACACACACACACACACACACACACACACACACACACACACACACACCATTCACACACACACACACACACACACACCATTCACACACACACACCATTCACACACACACACACACACACACACACACAATACCGTCTCAGTGAGAGCAAATCTAATCACTGACTACTTTTCCTTTGCTTGCCTCTGGTACCGTACATACTTGTTCTTGAAAAATCCCACCAGTGATGTTCTGTCCATTGCAATATGTCCTTCTGTCATATAGCTTTCATAATTCATACAACTAACTTTCCTGTGAAACCACTCAGTGTCTGCCTTGAAATCTCGTGTCCACAACCCATTCCACACTATCACCATGTTGCCACCTCCCCTTGCACCCACTGTCTTTTGGAATTTGTGTCATTCTCACCTGAGAAGAGAGAGAGTTTTGCCCTGCCTTGACCTCAGTGGCCATGTTCTCAAATCCTGCTGTAATAGCATGTTTGCACCTGTTCTCCTTTGGCTGGCTCCTATCTGCCTGATAGTCGGAAAGCATCACTCATGTACACAAGACACATCCTACTAGCTTTAGACCAGTCAGCTTACTTGCATTTACAAACAGTCGTGGAATCCATCATTGCTACTGGCATCATATTTGCTATTGCATCATACATCCATCACATCATATTTGCTATTGCATCATACATCCATCACATCATATTTGCTATTGCATCATACATCCATCACATCATATTTGCTATTGCATCATACATCCATCACATCATATTTGCTATTGCATCATACACCCATCACATCATATTTGCTATTGCATCATACATCCATCACATCATATTTGCTATTGCATCATACACCCATCACATCATATTTGCTATTGCATCATACATCCATCACATCTTGGTCATGTGTTGAGGAAGGATGAAAGTGACTGGTTGAGAAGAGTGATGGAAATGAATGTAGAAGGAAGTAGAGGACGGGGAAGACCGAGAAAGACTTGGCTAAAGATGGTGGAAGAAGAAATGCGGGCAAGGGGGTTAACAAGGAGAGATGCAGAAAATAGGGCAAAATGGAGAAGATTGTCATGGGGACCGCAAGGCTAACCCCCGCTCTAGCAGGGAAAATGGACTTAAAATGCATGTTGTTGTGTTGTTGTATCATACATCCATCACATCATATTTGCTATTGCATCATACATCCATCACATTTGCATCATACATCCATCACATCATATTTGCTGTTGCATCATACATCCATCACATCATATTTGCTATGCTTCATACATCCATCACATCATATTTGCTATGCATCATACATCCATCACATCATATTTGCTATTGCATCATACATCCATCACATCATATTTGCTATTGCATCATACATCCATCACATCATATTTGCTATTGCATCATACATCCATCACATCATATTTGCTATTGCATCATACACCCATCACATCATATTTGCGATTGCATCATACATCCATCACATCATATTTGCTGTTGCATCATAGATCCATCACATCATATTTGCATCATACATCCATCACATCATATTTGCTATGCATCATACATCCATCACATCATATTTGCTATTGCATCATACATCCATCACATCATATTTGCATCATACATCCATCACATCATATTTGCTAATGCATCATACATCCATCACATCATATTTTCTATTGCATCATACATCCATCATATCATATTTGAATCATACATCCATCACATCATATTTGCTATGCATCATACATCCATCACATCATATTTGCTATGCATCGATCAAACATCCATCACATCATATTTGCTATTGCATCATACATCCATCACATCATATTTGCTATTGCATCATACATCCATCATTGCTACTGGCTTTTCAAATAGCCTGCTCTCTGACCATCAGTTTTGATTCTGTCCCAGACACTCAACTCTGGACATGTTGCAGTTTGTTGTGGGCGATACCGAGGGGAACGGAAAAGAAGGGGGGGGGGGGTCGGGGGGGGAGAGATTTTACACCTGGCCTTTTCAGTAAAGAGAGAGTTACGCTACTCATTTTTTTCCCAAATAGCATCCAATATAACATTATCTTTTCAAAGTGATGGTACAGAAGGGAAATGTATACCGGAGGAAGATTTGACCGACCACACTACCAGACTTAGGACCAAGGCCAGAGAGTTGAGAGGTTTGACCACAGGTGAACTTGATATTGGGAACTGGCTCGAAGGACGATTTTACATTTTGATCTATTTAGTTCATCATAATTATGTGCCATGCCCGGTATGCAGAGCCTTCATCCTGCTGAAGGAGTTACTAGGCTGTAAACCTGGTCGTGTCACCACACTGACAGAAAGCCAGCGCCGGAATTAGGAATTTGTTCATGGTGCCAGCCATAGCTCTCCTACTCTTGGTGAAGGATACCGTGGGATCTAATTAACATCCAGCAACTAAAGCTGGCAAACAGGACACCCAGTTTAACGTCCATCCGAAGGATAGCACACACATTGATGAATCACCCTACCTGTGAAACACAAGGATGACAATTTATAGCTCGGTTGGGAATCAAACGCAGGATAGATGGATTAGAAGTATGTGTAGGCCATCCTGCCAGCCCTGTATTTAATTCCTTTATTAAAATCGAAGTTGATGAACTTATATGCCACTTGGCTGTTTCACAACGTGTGGATAACACACCCAATAAATGTCCTTATGCCCATGCAGTGCCTTCATAAAGTATTCACACCCCTTGACTTTTTCACATTTTGTTTTGTAACAGCCTGAATTTGTAATTGATTGAATTGAGATTTTTTGTCACTGATCTACACATAATACCCCATATTGTTCGTGGAATTTGTTTTTAGACATTTTTACAAAATAATAAAAAATGAAACACAGACGTATCTAATTTACATAAGTATTCAACCCCCCGAGCCAGTACTTCATAGAATTGCCTTTGACAGCGATTACAGCTTCAAATCTTCTTGGGTATGTCTGTATCAGCTTTGCATATCTGGATGTGGGGAGTTTCTCCCATTCCTCCTTGCAGATTTGCTCAAGCTTTGTCAAGTTGGATGGGAAGCGTCGTTGAACAGCAATATTTCCACAGATTCTCAATGGAATTTAAGTGTGGACTTTGGCTGGGCCACCCAAGGACTTTCATGTTCTTGTTCTGAAGCCATTCCAGTGTTGCTTTGGCTGTATGCTTGGAGTCATTGTCCTGTTTGAACGTAAAACTTCGCCACAGTCTAAAGTCTTTTGAACCCTGAAGCAGACTCTCCTCAAGGATTTGCCTGTATTTGGCTGCATTCATTGTCCCCTCTATCCTTAAAAGTCTCCCAGTCCATGCTGCTAAAAAGCATCCCCATAGCATGATGCAATTTTGGTCTCATTAGACCACGGAATATTTTGCCTCATGCTCTCAGAGTTTTTCACGTACATACCTGTTTGCAAACTCCAGGCATGCTGTCATTGCCTTTTTCTCAGGAGTGGCTTTTGTCTGGTCACTCTCCCATAAAGCCTTGATTTATGAAGTGCTGCAGAGACTGTTGTCCTTCCAGCAGGTTCTCCCATCTCAGCCATGGTCAGAGCGGTCTTTGAGTTCTTGGTCACCTCCCTGACCAAGATCCTTCTTGCCCGGGTGCTCAGTTTGGTTGGACGGCCAGCTCTAGTCAGAGTCTTGGTAGTTCCATATTGTTTCCATTTCCTAATGATGGAGGTCACTGTGCTCTTGGGTATTTTAACACACTAAGAATTGTTTTATACCCTTCCCCAGATCTGTGCCTCCTCACAATTCTGTCTTGGAATTCTACTGACAGTTCCTTAGACTTCATGGTAGAGTTTATGCTCTGACATGTACTGTCAACTGTGGGACCTTACATACAAAGGTGTGTTTCTTTCTAAATCATGTCCAATCGATTGAATTTGCCACAGGTGGACTTCAATAAAATTGTCGAGACATATCAAAGGTGATCAAAGGAAATTGGATGCACCTGAGCTCAATTTGGAGTGTCATAGCAAAGGGGTTCAATACAGTACTTGTCGACCCAAGATATTTCAGCTTTTCATTTTTCATTATTTTGTAAGAATTTCTAAAAAAACTAAAAAACATTGGCGCATTTATTATGTAGATCCGTGACAAAAAATGTCAATTTAATCCATTTTAACTTCAGGCTGTAACATAACAAAATGCAAAAAAGGTCGAGGGGTGTCAAAACTTTCTGAAGGCACTGTATATTTATTACATACACAAATATGGGCAGCATTTGAGACTGCACCCACCTCTCCACATGCCCCTTTTTTCTTCGCTTCCGATTGCACACCGAGCATATTTTGATTTATTTATACAGAGTCAAGTCTCGTTGCAGAGCAAGAACAACGAACGGATCAGGACGCAACATAACAAAAGGAACAGCAGAAAGAGAAGGGGGAAACACCAATAGCAGGACCGAGGGAGAAAATAGATGGAGATGGACAAACAAGGGATGCGGGTAATGATGAGGGGTAGAGGAGAACGCAATGGGTGGACAAGATAAATACACAAGCCAAATTTGGGGATGGAGGAAATGGGAGGTGTATTAACTGGTGTAGAAATTATTATTATTATTTTTTTGTATACAAGATCGAGGCTCGTGTAAGAGCTAAGATTAATGACAAAAAGAAACAAACGGATACATAAGACATAATAAAGGGAGCGGGAGACAAGATGGGGAGAGAGGGGGAAGCACACAAGTACAACATTTGAGAGCAGGAACGTCGGGAGATCTGTGGGAGGGAGAGGGCTTGGGGGGGGGGGGAGGGGACGTGGGAAGGGGGTGGGGGTGGGAGAGGTAAAAACCACATGGACACAGCTAGGACTTCTTGGGAAGAAGTCGGTATTTCAGAAAAGTGGATCTGGGGTGAATTATCGGGGGTAGAAAAGATCAAGGTTTTGAATGGGGGAAGATAAGAGATGGTGGTGAAAAGCTGTTTTAAAGACCTGGAGGGAGGAGTGGGATTGAAGAGAGTGAGGGAGTTTGTTCCAGAGGCGGGAGAAAAGAGGAATGAAAGAGTGAAGGTGAGCAGAGACTCTTGATTTTGGCAGTTTCATCAGAAGAGGGATGCTGGCGGATCTTGTGCGACCTGTAGGAATATTTGGGGGACAGAGCACAGAGGGGGCTGGGGGGAGGGGCTAGTCCAGAGAGGAGTCGGTAGAAGACAGAAAGACCACCAACCTGCCTGCGGTGAGTGAGTGAAAGGCCCTCAGATTTGGCTTCATCGTGGGAGATTCCAATGATTCTGAAAGCTTTGGTTTCAACAGCGTGAAGCCGAGCTAGGTGTGAGGCAGGAGCACCAGCCCAGAGGGGAGAGCAGTATTTTATTGAACTGCAAATGAAAGCCTTGTATGTGGTGAGGAGCTCAGGTGTGCCAAGGAAGGACTTCGCACGATGGAGGATGCCCTGTCGGCGACTGGTTTTGGAGGCCAGCTTGGAAATGTGGTTTTCCCAAGAAAGATCATGGCAGATTGTGAGACCCAAGAGCTTGAGCGACAGAACTTCTTGGAGAGGATTGTTGAGAAAGTAGAGGGGAGGGTTGTCCAGATGGTCTTTTCGGAGAGACATAGTGAGAGTATGAGATTTGTCAGGATTGAAAGACATGTTCCACTTGTTTGACCAGTCTGTGATTTTGTCCAGGTCTGCAGAGAGTGAGGAGGCTGCAGACTGCCAATCTGAGGGATGAGGTATGGAGCGGCAGAGAGTGGAGTCATCAGCAAAGAGATAGAGAGGATTTTCCAGAGAGTCGGAGAGATCATTGATGAAGACCAGAAAAAGCACAGGGCCCAGAACACTGCCTTGGGGAACAGCCTGAACATGAAGGGGAGATGAGAGAAATCCATTCAGGGCCACACGTTGACTACGACCAGAGAGGAAGTCCGCAAGCCATGCGTGGAGATTTCCATGAATACCATAGGAGGAGAGTTTAGTGAGCAGAGCTGGGTGCCAGACCGTGTCGAAGGCACGTGATATGTCGAGGGAGACAGCTCTCATTTCCTGTTTGGCATTGAGGTCCTCCATCCATTGTTGAGACAGCAGAAGCAGCATGTCCAGATTAGAGTGACCTGGTCTGAATCCAAATGGATGATCAGAGATCAAGCCATTGGAGAAGGGGAAGGATTTGATATCCGAAGCAATGATGGATTCCATGACTTTGCTGATAATTGGGAGCTGGCTGATTGGTCTGTAGTTGCAAGAATCTGTTTTTTGCACCTTTTTGTGTAAAGCGGAAATGTTCGTTGATTTCCAAGCTGATGACAGATGACTTTGAGTCAAAGAGAGGGTGAAGAGAACAGAGAGAGGGTGTGAAAGACTGGCAGAGCAGGATTTTAGGACCCGTGGGCTGATGCCATCTGGTCCAGTTGCAGAATCAGCGTCGAGGATTGACAGAAACTAGTGGTGACCTTGTGACAGAAACTAGTAGAGATAGTGGTGAACAGCTGACTTGAAGACCTGGAGGGAAGAATGAGATTGAAGAGTGTGGAAGTTGGTTCCACAAGTGGAGGAAAAAACTGGAACTAATGAGTGTAGGTGAGCACTGATTCTAGATTTTGAACGTTTCACGAGAAGCGGTTGCCAGTGGGTCACGTGTGTCCTGCATATACCTGAGGAGACAAAGCACATAGAGGACAGAGGGTGCAAGACCAGAAAGGACGTGGAAGAAGACAGAGAAAGCACTGACCTGTCTGCAATGGGAAAGTGATAAGTCCATAGACTCAGCCTCATCTCGGGAGATTCCAATAATCTTGAAGGCCTTCGTTCCCACAGCGTCAAACTGAATAAGGTATGAGGCAGGGGAGTAATCCCAGAGGGAAGGGTAGTACTCCATAATGCTATGAATGAAGGCCTTATAGATGGATAAAACTTCAGGTGTGCCAAGGAAAGACTTACGACTCAGGATGCCCAGTCGATGACTGGTTTTGGAGGCCAACTTTGAAATGTGGTTTGCTCAAAAGATCATGGCTGATAGTGAGGAGATGTAGGAAAATTTGAATGACTGAACTAAATCAAGAGGATTGTTAAGAAAAAAGATAGGTGGGTTTGCCAGATGGTCCTTTCGAAGAGAGATAGTGAGAGTGTGAGATTTGTCAGTATTGAAAGACATTCCAAGTGTTTGACAAGCTTGTAATTTTGCCAAGATCTGAAGAGAGGGAAGAGCGGCTGCTGCTTTTTTTTTGGATGTTACTTTCCAGCTTCTTCAAACGTTGTTGCTTTCACCTGCTGCTCAAACTGCACCTGGTTCGGCATTACATTGTAAACCTTACTTTCAAAAACAAAATGTTCAACCAGAAACCATTTTTTTTGGCTTTATGTCCACTGTCATTACATGTACCAAGTCCTTTGCAACTACTGTACCACTTTGTGATGTAGATGTTTCATTAAAACTTTAAGCCCAAAATATAATATTCTGCTGCCACAGCAGAGATTGGCAGACCGAGTGATCTGCAAAGATATGTACACAGGGCTACAATCCCTACATCCTCCCCACAACATGACCGGTCACACCAAAGTAATCGTCCTTGAAATGAAAGATGTGATAAGTACTCTACACTACAGAAATTTGGCCACATAGAGATTATAATGACAAAGAAAGCAGGGAAGAAAACTCGGGTGTGGGGCACACGTGACAACTATAAGGTCAAAGAGCATCACCTCCAGCGCATCCACTTTCTTTGTTCACAACAATAACCGAGGGAATTCAGTCGAGCGTTGTGAGTCACCGTCACCCCCTCACTCGGCCCGGCCTACAAAGTCCGTCTCACGGTGTTGCAGCTGACGCCTCCTTGAGCCTAAACCGCAGCCCTGGATCCAGTTTTCAGTGGGAATATCATCCCTGCCGTGTTTTTTTTCCGTTAGGTTTATTTTTTAATTATCCACCATCGTGCAGCTGTTTTAAATTTGCCACTGCCCAGCAGCAGTGTGTTTTTGTGCTTAAGTATTTAACGTCGCAATGCGGAGCACCAGCTGTACGCGCAGGAGGTGTTCTCCATCCCACGATCACAGAAAGCCATTCTGCCCTTGTATTGTGACAAGTCCTCGGCTGCGAATCGAGTGACCTTCGATCAATGTCAATTTGACCAGCCTCGGTGGTGCAGTGGTTAGATCGTCTGCTCTGGGTCGGCAGGTTTGAACGGCAGGTTGATACCCCATTTTAATCAGTCATACCAAAGACTTCTTTTTTTTTTTAAATGGTCCATGCTGCTTCCTTGCTTGACGCTCAGCATTTAAAAAGGTTAAAGCCTGACCAAACAACCATACGTTTATACTGATAGCACAGGCTTTGATGGGCCTTCCTGCATTGAAGTTCCTTTTAAGGGAACAAATCAACGTTGTTATTATCACCCTGCGTATAGACCGATCCGACGGAGGGTTCAATGGACGGGCGCCCTCTATAGACGCCGCCTAGTTGGGAGGCGTCCGCTTCATTCGGCTTGCTCTCCAGCGTTCAGATTACATGGTTACCGGGCTCAGTTCACCTTGCCAAAAGAATATCGATACAAAATATATTTGTTTGTTAGATTCATCGGAGAAGATGAAATCGTGGACGATACGACCGGTCCACCGAGCTATACGACCGGTGAGGAGCCGGTGTGGCGGCCCGCGTGGAGGTGGACTCTGAGGGAAGAATCCATGCGGGGCGGCAGTGATACACCCGCCGTGACCTGGCCGTATGGAAGAGTCGATGAAGCGATAAGGAGCCGGTGAGGTGGCCCGCGCGAAGGGACGGAGGCCCAGTCAGGTCTGCCAGACGAGTCGCGACCCGAGTGATCAAGGAACTTGGGGCTCGGCAGCGGCCACTCGGGGCCTAGCCGTAGTTGCCAGAGGTGGCCGTCCCGGGCGGAGGTGGACTCTGAGGGAAGAATCCATGTGGGGCGGCTGTCGTACGGCCGCCAAGACCTGGCCGTATGGAGGAGTCGATGAAGGGACGGGCACCTAGTCGGGTCGGTCAGAGGAGTCGTTATCGTAGTGGTCGAGAAACTCGGGGCTAAGGCGGAAGGGGGCTCGGCATAGCGTAGCATAGGGTACGCGGTTGCTAACAAAATAGGTTTGGTGCAGGTGGAAGTGGGAACCGAGTACCCCCCAGGTGCCAGGTGCGTTCAGGGCGGCATGGCCGTGCGCCTTCAGCGCCCCGCGATATCGCCGAAAACGGGGTTTGTATCGTGTGCCGTCAGGTGCCAGGTGTCCACGCCCGCTCCACACGTATAGATAAATACTTGAGAACGATTATCACGGACACTTTTCATGTACGATCGCGATGATAGTTGTGCTGGCGCAGCCAGCTGGAGTTAAGTTTGGATCGGGACGACTCCCAGTAATGGCGGACGCAACAGCGCCGCCTGTCGGCGAAGGGGGCACGATCGTCCTTATCGGATCGGTCGATAGCGCAAAGAGGGGTTACACAATTGGTTCACTCTGCCTATCCGTCTGACACACGCCAGTCTATGATTGAGGAATTATTTAATTTCAAATGGATTTTATATTTTGAGCACCGTAGAACATGAATCGGAACAGGAACCTGCAGTTTGGCAGTACTTTGGCAGTGAATTTGGCAAGTTGTGCGGAACCTCTTTCCAATCGCGCATGCGCACAGAGGAGTAAGGCAATTGTTTTTCTTTGTCTGCCTGTCTGGCAGTCAAACAAAATTGAAAATCATTTGAAACAGGAAACGTACTGTTTTTAGGGGACATCATAAGAGGACACAAACAACAGGCACAAAAAACGAATTTAATGTGTTGATCGAGGTGGTTTAGAAGAAAAAGTGCATCAACGGTGGTAAACTTCCAAAGAAATGGTTCATTTTGTTTTATTTCTGCAGCCTTTAAAACTTGTATTTTATTTCAATTGAATTATATATATTCGTACTGTAGAACACAAATCACCTTTTTTCACTTCCAAAAACCTTCACTTTCGCAGTATTTGGGCAAAAGATTACGCAATGTTGACCAATCAAATTTGCTGCGCGCTCTGAGGGCGGAGGAACATCGAGATGCAGCCAAAATGGCGGCTCGTGCTCAGAAATATCAACCGTGCAAGGAAACACAAAGCAAAACTTGAAAAGAACCTTCCTATGTCCTATAACTGTGTGGGGTGTGAGGTGTTCGATGAACTCTCTAGTTATTATTAATGTGTTGTGTTGATGCAGTTGAGTCCATTATCACAATACCAAATCCATGTATTATCCATAAAAACGACAAGATATTTCGACAAGGACGGCTTGTAAGACACTCTCGTATCCGGATCCAGATTCGTATCTTCACCAAAATCGAATCGATTCGTCCTTTTCACACAACCAACCTGTCCACCAAGTTTCGTCTGAATCCGTCCATAACTTTTTGAGCTATTGTGCTATATATAGTTTTTTGCCCTATCTCTCAATGGTGAAGAATCACTTAAAAATTTCCAGATCCAGATTGAAGAGGGCAATATATTTATTACGTAGGCAAATGTAAAAGAGATTTTTAAAACGGGTTCATAAGTGAACCTGCTATTTGCAAATAGGCATCCTTATTGAGTTGTTAGCATTACTGCATTGGCTTTTTCAGTTTGAAAAGATTGCTCAGAAATCGCGCACTTATCTCTGAGCTGTCTTGTCTGAGTTTGATTCCCAGACCGACGATAATCTGGCGGATAGGTGCTCCGCAGGTAGTTTATTGCATCACAACCTGCACTGTCCATCCGATGTTTATTAAGCCTCGTGTCCCGTCTCCAAACATTACTTGGTAGATGTTAGGATCCTACGGCGTTTTTCGTGAAGAGTAGGCGAGTTAGTTATATCTCCATCACCCTGAACAAATGACATATTCCTGCCAATCTCAGCTCCACTCGAATGTCAGGCCTGACCTCAAAGACTTGTGACAAATGTGTTCCACTCCCGACCTGCACAGGAAGGTCGGAACGACTGTGGGCCCGTGGCCATGCGTTAAATAAGTCGATGTATGAAGAAGTGTTAAAACGCAATGTCTCCTTTTTCTCCAAAGCAGGTAAAGATAATATTCGAATGAAACACATAGCAGTCCGCACATTCGTTTTTTCCACCACTTGGTGCGAAGGTTTTGTGATTCTAACACGTGGGGCGGAATTTGCGAAAGGTGTTTAAGAGTTAGACGCGTGAAGAATTGCTAATCGTGCGATGATCACCTGTCCAAGTTAATCGCCTATCGCTGAAGAGTGATTATCTTATGCATGATCAAAACCTAACAATGCGTAACCTAATTAAACAAGTGTTTAAATAACAAAGAAACTCTTACAGTTCTAAACATAACCTCCGTCCATCACAGATGGCAAAGGTAATACAGTAGTCTGCAGAGAATAACTTGCATTACTATAGTAAAGGGACATATAAAAATTGCACGGCTTGTAATTGGTAGTTTACAAGGGACGGTGAATATGGATATGTTAGGAATGCTTGAATCAAGAGGAGGCAGAAGAGGATAGGAATAGGGCAGTTTTCCGATGTGCATTGAGAATCTTCGAGGATATATGCAATGAAGAAGTATGACAATATCAAATTTGTCTGGAGTTAGACTCTTTAAGAAATCATGTCATTGGCTGCTGAATCTAATGTAAGATGACCTGGATCAACCTACTATGAGGAGCAATGCACTGAATCCCCTTCAACAATTGCCCGTGGTGCTTTGAGTCTATGCAAGTGCATCATTTCAATTGGATGTTGGAGATATGGGCGGAGTTTGACAGGATAATCGGCTGTTTAGACACACACAACTAAACAATTGGATGTTGGAGATATGGGCGGAGTTTGACAGGCTAATCTCCTGTTTATACACACACACAACTAAACAATTGGATGTTGGAGATATGGGCGGAGTTTGACAGGATAATCGGCTGTTTAGACACACACAACTAAACAATTGGATGTTGGAGATATGGGCGGAGTTTGACAGGATAATCTCCTGTTTATACACACACACAACTAAACAATTGGATGTTGGAGATATGGGCGGGGTTTCACAGGATAATCGGCTGTTTAGACACACACGACTAAACAATTGGATGTTGGAGATATGGGCGGAGTTTGACAGGCTAATCTCCTGTTTAGACACACACGACTAAACAATTGGATGTTGGAGATATGGGCGGAGTTTGACAGGCTAATCTCCTGTTTATACACACACACAACTAAACAATTGGATGTTGGAGATATGGGCGGAGTTTGACAGGATAATCGGCTGTTTAGACACACACAACTAAACAATTGGATGTTGGAGATATGGGCGGAGTTTGACAGGATAATTGGCTGTTTAGACACACACAACGAAACAATTGGATGTTGGAGATATGGGCGGAGTTTGACAGGCTAATCTCCTGTTTATACACACACACACAACTGAACAATTGGATGTTGGAGATATGGGCGGAGTTTGACAGGCTAATCTCCTGTTTATACACACACACACAACTGAACAATTGGATGTTGGAGATATGGGCGGAGTTTGACAAGATAATCGGCTGTTTAGACACACACAACTAAACAATTGGATGTTGGAGATATGGGCGGAGTTTGACAGGCTAATTTCCTGTTTAGACACACACAACTAAACAATTGGATGTTGGAGATATGGGCGGAGTTTGACAGGCTAATCGGCTGTTTAGACACACACAACTAAACAATTGGATGATGGAGATATGGGCGGAGTTTGACAGGCTAATCGGCTGTTTGGACACACACAACTAAACAATTGGATGGTGGAGATATGGGCGGAGTTTCACAGGATAATCGGCTATTTAGACACACACGACTAAACAATTGGATGTTGGAGATATGGGCGGAGTTTGACAGGCTAATCTCCTGTTTAGACACACAAAACTAAACAATTGGATGTTGGAGATATGGGCGGAGTTTCACAGGATAATCGGCTGTTTAGACACACACGACTAAACAATTGGATGTTGGAGATATGGGCGGAGTTTGACAGGCTAATCTCCTGTTTAGACACACAAAACTAAACAATTGGATGTTGGAGATATGGGCGGAGTTTGACAGGATAATCTCCTGTTTATACACACCCACGACTAAACAATTGGATGTTGGAGATATGGGCAGAGTTTGACAGGCTAATCTCCTGTTTAGACACACACAACTAAACAATTGGATGTTGGAGATATGGGCCGAGTTTGACAGGCTAATCTCCTGTTTAGACACACACAACTAAACAATTGGATGTTGGAGATATGGGCGGAGTTTGACAGGCTAATCTCCTGTTTATACACACACACGACTAGACAATTGGATGTTGGAGATATGGGCAGAGTTTGACAGGCTAATCTCCTGTTTATACACACCCACGACTAAACAATTGGATGTTGGAGATATGGGCGGAGTTTGACAGGCTAATCTCCTGTTTAGACACACACAACTAAACAATTGGATGTTGGAGATATGGGCGGAGTTTGACAGGCTAATCTCCTGTTTAGACACACACAACTAAACAATTGGATGTTGGAGATATGGGTGGAGTTTAACAGGCTAATCTCCTGTTTAGACACACACAACTAAACAATTGGATGTTGGAGATATGGGCGGAGTTTGACAGGCTAATCTCCTGTTTAGACACACACAACTAAACAATTGGATGTTGGAGATATGGGCGGAGTTTGACAGGCTAATCTCCTGTTTAGACACACACAACTAAACAATTGGATGTTGGAGATATGGGTGGAGTTTGACAGGCTAATCTCCTGTATAGACACACACACAACTAAACAATTGGATGTTGGAGATATGGGCGGAGTTTCACAGGATAATCGGCTGTTTATACACACACAACTAAACAATTGGATGTTGGAGATATGGGCGGAGTTTGACAGGCTAATCTCCTGTTTAGACACACACAACTAAACAATTGGATGTTGGAGATATGGGCGGAGTTTGACAGGCTAATCTCCTGTTTAGACACACACAACTAAACAATTGGATGTTGGAGATATGGGCGGAGTTTGACAGGCTAATCTCCTGTTTAGACACACACAACTAAACAATTGGATGTTGGAGATTTGGGCGGAGTTTGACAGGCTAATCTCCTGTTTAGACACACACAACTAAACAATTGGATGTTGGAGATTTGGGCGGAGTTTGACAGGATAATCGGCTGTTTAGACACACACAACTAAACAATTGGATGTTGGAGATATGGGCGGAGTTTCACAGGATAATCGGCTGTTTATATGCACACAACTAAACGCATGTTAATCTCCCTTCGTAAATTGCTGTTTAGAAGGGCAATTAGCTGTGTGTGCAATGATGTTTTGTCAGCGTTTAAGAGTTAGGCATGTGTTAGCAAGAAGATCGCTAAATGCCTTTCATAAATTCAGCCCAATATGTCTAAGTGCTACGTTAGTCAAGATGGCAGAGGGCAGCACAACGTTTTCAGTGTTATGAAGCAAGAATTGCTCGAGATGAGAGTTGGGATGACTGACTGAAAATGATATGACCGGAGATGGCAGTTCATGGGTGCATCATTACAAAATTAACACGATGATTCATCATGAAAACTTGAATTTCATGTCCACCATCTTTAATGCCACCAATATATTCAATTTCTGAACATTTCTGCTTCTGTATCCAAGTTTTCATTCACCGTTTGTCAAGAGATTTTACATACGTAAACGCGTTGCGTCTCTTTCATATTGAAATCCAAGTCAGACAGTATTTCTCATCCTTTAAAATGTCAATTTAGAAAACATGGCTGTCTGGTGTAGTTTACAGGTGTAATTTTTCAGTTCATCAGTATATTCTGTTGGCATCCATCATCAGTATATTTGCGCTTGCAAAGTGGTGAACATTTTAGATTTGCCTTTCCACATTTGCAATTGGTACAGTCTCCTGTGCAAGAAAATTTAAATAATTATCTGCATGCTTGAGACAACTCAGGAATTGTTGACCAAATGGGCGTCCAGGATCCTATCGCCGTGACCCAGCCATATTCTTCAGGTGATGCGAAAGCGTGCTAGTTGTCCAGATTCCAGCTTGGTACATGCTTGAGAATGTTGAAGAAGAGCATCTTGTTTTGGTGGCAATCTGTCTGCCTCGGTTCTTCAGACAAAAGAGCTCCCTTCTTAGTTTGTTGACAGAGCTTAAAGGGCTCGTCCTCTCGTAAAGGATGAAAGTCAGTCTCACAAGCTGCTTGAAGCATTTTCACTTGTAAGATCATCCTTATTTAGTAGCTCTGATACATGTTCAATCCATTTGTTTTCATCATCTCTTGTCTTATTTAAGCAGGGTTGCAGTGGTGTTGTGCTACATGCAGGTACATCAATCGTAGTGACAGTGCTGGTCAGAGCTACTGCTGGAACATAGGCATAGACAGTTGTCAGGAAGAGTGTTTTTACTTCCAAAAGGTGGTATCGTTACAGGTGGTTTACTTTCACCAGGTTGTGCTTTAGTTGGAAACTGAAAGGGCTGATTCCAATTCTGTGAAAAGAAACCTGGGAAGTTGTTGAGCTATGATCTAGATGGAAGTTGTCTAATGCACCAACTGTGAACAAGACTTTTCAGTGCCAAGCAGGGAATACGACACCATCTTTACCTCCACCACCACAGGTGGATGGAGGTTATGTTTTCACCCCTGTCTGTCTGTTTGTCCCTTTTTGGGAAAAAAATGTCTCAAAGTTGTGGACGGATTTGGACGAAATTTGGCAGAGATGTAGCATGTGTGACAAGGACGAAATTATTAGATTTTGGTGAAGATCCGGATTCGGATCCGGCTACTAGATTTTTTTAAAAGTGATTCTTCACCATTGGGAGATCGGGCCAAAAACGATACATAGCAGGATATCTTAAAAAGTTATGGATGGATTTGCCCGAAACTTGTTGGACAGGTTGTGTATTTGACAAAGAAGAATCGATTCTATTTTGGTGAAGATCCAGATCCGGATCATCCGTATCCGGATCCGGATCCAGCTGGTATAATTTTTAAAGTGATTCTTCACCATTGAGTGATATGCCCAACCAGGCGGAGGTATGATCTCTACTGAGTGTCGTACTAGTTTTCAAAGGGTTCACAGAAAGGTAGTTAGCAAGTCTTCAACCTCCATATACCTGTAATATGAAATGCCGATTCCTAGTTCATACATCTGCTGAATGAGCTTTTTGCTTCTGGTTACAGCATAAATATTGATGACAGTATCGATGGGGAGAGGAGGTTCATGCTCTAGTGTGTGCCTCATGGAATTAGATGCTCTTTTGTTCATGTTATAAACCTTGTGTTGGCTTGAAGGTGGTGAATCTACTTCACATTATGGAGGAAAACGGCCAGAAAATGTGAAGCCTCGATGGTTGAAGATTTCTTTTCTCATTATCATAGCAGCCTTAGCCAATTTACTCGTAACAACATCTTCAGAGAAGTCTCGCTTCTTGAGTGCTTTCTTCAACATACCTCTCAGTCCTTCTTAAGAATGAGAACAGTGTTTTTTTTCCCATCGTTCTGGTCTTTTGCCTCTGGAAAGTGTTCCAACAAATGATCCTCAAGCCTGGTCTTGCTTATTGTTTTCTAGATTCCAGGGTACTCCAGATGATTTTGAAAGAGTGAGTGAACATCTTGAGGAGTAGAGTTACTGACTTAATGGCTTTTTCAATGCAACTTGTTAGCCCTACAAATGCTCTTGACTCATTTATTTTTTCGTTGCTATTAGATGGACTCTGACTACACTTTCTAACAAGACTGATGATGATTTCTAAGCTTGACCTGTCATTTACAGTGCCCTTCACAAAGTGTATTCATACCCCTTGACTTTTTCACATTTTGTTATGTTACAGCCTGATTTAAAAATTGATGAAATTGTGATTTTGTGTTACTGATCTACACATAATCCACCCATAATGTCAAAGTGGAAATTTTTATTTTTAGAAATTTTTGCAAAATAATTAAAAATGAAAAGCAAAAATGTCTTGACTCAATAAGTATTCAACCCCCTGAGTCCATTTTATATTCAGGCTGTAACACAACAAAATGTGAAAAAGTCAAGGGGAGCGAATACTTTCTGAAGGTACTGTAAGATGATAGGTTGCCTCCATTGCAATCAGGTCACCCCCAACAATTCTTGAAAGAAGCTGAGTGTCTTGCAGTTCTTTTACAGTCACGTGAAAAAGTAAGTACACCCCATGTAAAGTTTTGACTTTTTCAACACATTTCAACATACAGCTATTTGATCTTCATTTCAACAATATTGACAGATAACGGTGATATAATATAACAAATATCATGAAACATTTACATTTTGTAGTCCATTGTATAATTTAAATAAACATAAATGCAAATTTCGCATGTGGAAAAAGTAAGTACACCCCTACATTTATCACTAATTCAAATACCTAAAATTAGAATCAGGTGCACCAGCTCAGGTGCAAACTAGAACGGGCACTCGGTAGAGCGCATACCTTCGCCGCAGCTACTGTTCTGTACTTGGCATGGGAGTGTAGGGAACAGAACAACAAAAATACGATTTTGACCTTTTCGTGACCTTGACCTTGACCTTTGACCCGATTGCTCCCAAAATCTAATCAAATGTGTCCCGTATAATAACCAATCATCCCACCAAATTTCATGCAATTCGGTTGAATACTTTTTGAGTTATGCGAATAACATACACACACACACACAGACATACAAATAAATACACAGCGATCAAAACATAACCTTCCGCTTTTGCGAAGGTAATGATTAGAACATCGTTAGAGAGGATCTTGGAGGAACTTGTCTTATTTAAACCTCAGACATTTAGTTTGGTTTGCTCTTTGTTGTTGAAGTGTGCGGCGTCACCATGCCTAGATCAAAAGAGCTCTCTGAGGCCTTCAGAAAGAAGGTTATAGATGCCTACGAGTCTGGGGAGGGATTTAAAAAGATCTCCAAACAATTTGAAATCAATCTTTCGACTGTCCGGAAGATCATCTACAAGTGGAGAAGATTCCAAACAACTGCCAACTTGTTCAGGCCAGGCCGCCCCAGCAAGTTCAGCCCGAGAGCAGACCGCAAGATGCTGAAAGAAGTCTCTAAGAACAACAGAATGTCATCACGGGACCTACAGGTAGCTCTTGCCACTGTTGATGTCAAAGTGCACGAGTCTACCATTAGAAAGAGGCTGCACAAATTTGATCTACATGGGAGGTGTGCCAGGAGGAAACCTTTGCTGTCCAGAAAGAACATCAGGGCAAGACTAAAGTTTGCCAATGAACACCAAGGCAAAGACCAGCACTTCTGGAACAATGTGCTCTGGACAGATTAGTCAAAGGTAGAGCTATTTGGCCACAGTTCCAGAAGACATGTTTGGCGAAAACCAAAGACAGCATTTGACCACAAGAACCTGATACCAACTGTAAAGCATGGTGGTGGAAATATTATGGTTTGGGGCAGCTTTGCTGCATCAGGGCCTGGGCAGCTCACCATCATAGAATCCACTATCAATTCCTCATTGTACCAGAGGGTGCTTGAGCATAATGTGAGGCCATCTGTCGGAAAGTTGAAGCTCAACCGAAGGTGGACCTTGCAGCATGACAATGACACTAAACATACCAGTAAATCCACCAAGGAATGGCTGAAAAGAAAGAAATGGAGGGTTCTGGAATGGCCAAGTCAAAGGCCGGATCTAAATCCCATCGAGATGTTGTGGGGGGATTTGAAACGAGCTGTGTATGCAAGAAACCCCTCAAACATCGCACAGCTGAAAGAATTCTGCATGGAGGGGTCGGAAAAAATTTCTCCCAGTCGATGTCAGAGACTGGTCGACAGTTATAAGAAACGCCTACTTGAGGTTGTTTCTGCCAAAGAGGGCAATACCACCTATTAGAGCCAAGGGTGTACATACTTTTTCTACATGCGAAATTTGCATTTATGTTTATTTAAATTATACAATGGACTACAAAATGTGAATGTTTCATGATATTTGTTATATTATATCACGTTTGTCTATCAATATTGTTGAAATGAAGATCAAATAGCTGTATGTTGAAATATGTTTAAAAAGTCAAAACTTTACATGGGGTGGTGCACTTACTTTTTCACGTGACTGTAATTGATCGTACATTGGTGTCAGAATCAAAAGTTGAAACCTGATGGAGATCACCTTCTTCAGGCCCTTTCTTCCAGAAGAAACACTTTTGAATATCTAATGCCTGGTGCTTATTGGGTCTTTTTCTTTCAGAATCATCTGTGTTCTGTTGACGCTTTCGTTTTGCTTTCAGAAGCTTAGAATTGTTGTACTTTATAAGTCACAAGATTTATGCCAAGATGCACCATGTCCTGCTAAATATCTTGCACTTTGATCACTTCCAAAACAAAGTTTAGCTGGCAGGGTATCTATGCCTTGGAACTGTTCTACATTTGCCAAGACTAATGCATAAGCAGCTGTCTGGTCAACACTTGTTCCCAGTGCCTGTAGTGGACATTTCAGAGGCTGAGGTGCCTTGCTGGCAAATGATGCATCCACTTCAGTGTAGATCAATGCTGCGTTGTGACAAACTGGAATGAGAAAAGAAGGATACATTAGCATATATATTAGGATATTTGAGAAAAGAAGGCCAATCCTTCAGACAAATTGCAAAAATATTACAAGTGTCAGTAAATGCAGTTGCTTGTGCCATTAAACGACATAACGAAACTGGTAAAAATGCAGATTGAAAATGTTCTGGTCGATCAAGAATCACAACAGAATGGCAGGACAAGTAATCCGAGTGACCAGTCTGCGCAACAGACATCTTACAGCACCAGAAATTTGAGCCCAGCTAAACAGCTCCAGCATTGCAACTGTTTCAAGGCCTTCTTTTCTCAAAGTTACAATTGCCCGTCTTTTATCTTGCGTTAGCTTTGGCACCAATTTTCCTGCAATCAGAAACACAAAAACACTCATTAGATTGTTTGGCTGGCCTTTCTGTAAACATTTTTTGCAACGCCTGCCAATAATGGACATTGCACGTGATGAATAAACTAAGCACAAACATTCATTCCACACAGAGAAGAGTATTTGTAAACAGTTTTTCTCTCCTGAGATGAAACTTTAATAACGTTATCTTTGCGTTTCAGTTTGGATTTAGTATTGCACTTTTCGACCCATTAAAAAAATTGCTTTAAACCTACATTTCACACAAGAAAGATGCATTGAAGCACAATATATTATCAGTAGATAAGCAGATATATCTTTGGTAAGAGTTTTGTTCACATCTTATGTTCATTTTGCACATTAAACACATTATGTTGGGTGTACCTAAACTTTTGACTGGTAGTGTGTCTATATATATATATTCAGCAAAGGCCCACCTGGTGCTGCCTGGGTGGTGGGTGAGAGGGGCGAATACCCAGCACTTCCCGGGGTTGGGTGAGTTTTTCCCGGCGGTGGTTTTTGGACATGTTGGACATTGAAAAGCAATGGAGTTATTCGCCTCATGGTGAGTACCTTTTGACTGCAGGCCGGCAGCAGCACTGCTTGACCCCTCATCCTAATATACACTTTATAGACACCTTTGATAGTCTCAAAACGGGTGTCAAGGCCAACGTATGATAGGTTAAAACTTAAAACCTCACCCAGATTCTGAAGTGCCTACACCAAAAATTTTGGGCTTCTACATGCAATAGTTGAGCCGTGAAAGAATAACGTACAAACGTACAAAAAACACACAATCACTTGAAAATATGAATGTGGATATACACACTTGAGAGCACATTTTTAGATGGCTCAGTTGCATGCTCCCTTTTATGTTGCAATTCTTGACTGCGAACAAGGGCTGAAAGACAACAATGCAATGAAATGGCAAAAATACTCAAATGTGGTGGCCATCTTGGATTTCAAGATGGCGGAATATTTAGCTCACCTGGAACGTAGTTTCGGTGAGCTTTTGCGATGGCGCATCGTCCGTCCGTCCGTCAGTCCGTAGACACTTGCAACTTGTTCTCTGAAACCGCTGATGGGATTGTGACCAAACTTTGCACAAATTATATTTGGTATATTGTGACTGAAGTTTGTTCACGGCAATAAAAAAAAATCGGAGTTTAAGGGGGTATTTTGGGGGTCAAATTGGATCCAGGTTTGACCCCCCAAAATAGGTATTTGCTTTCTTCTGAGAAACTACACATACAATTCCGATGAAACTTGGCCACAACCTCCACCACCCATGATGTACCAAAGTTTGTTCACGGCACGAAGAAAGTCGAAGTCTAAGGGAGTCTAGGGGGGGTTAAAATGGGTCCAGGTTTGAGCCCCCAAAATAGGTATTTGCTTTCTTCTCAGAAACTACACACGCAATTCTGATGAAACTTGGCCACAACCTCCACCACCCATGATGTACCAAAGTTTGTTCACGGCACGAAGAAAGTCGAAGTCTAAGGGAGTCTAGGGGGGGTTAAAATGGGTCCAGGTTTGAGCCCCCAAAATAGGTATTTGCTTTCTTCTCAGAAACTACACATACAATTCCGATGAAACTTGGCCACAACCTCCACCACCCATGATGTACCAAAGTTTGTTCACGGCACGAAGAAAGTCGAAGTCTAAGGGAGTCTAGGGGGGGTTAAAATGGGTCCAGGTTTGAGCCCCCAAAATAGGTATTTGCTTTCTTCTCAGAAACTACACACGCAATTCTGATGAAACGTCACCACAACCTTTATCACCTGTGATGTACCAATGTTTGTTCAAGGCATTAGAAAAATTGGGGTCTGAGGAGGTATACAGGGTGGGGGGGGGGGGGGGGGGGGGGGTTGCCCCCCAAAATAGGTATTTTTTTGTTTGTTTGTTTGTTTAAAGTCTTATGATTGTGTTAGTATGATTGTACTTGCTGCCCTGTCTTCTAGCAACCATTTAAATTAGTTCAAAATACCTTTAGTCAGTGCAGTCAGTATACTGTTTATTCTACCAGGTTAGTGCCAGGGGTATTGCCCCTATGTTTTTTTTTTTAATTTTGCTGAACCATCATAACCTGTTTCCCTTCAAATGTGTGTACAGATAAGGAGAAAACGAAATTTTCAAAAAAAAACTAGATCCATTATGGCCTGCAGTTACAATATTGTGGCAAAATATCCCATAATTGATGGCCATCTTGGATTTGCCTGCGCCACAGAAATCATGGGAACGAAATAGAAGAGGGATCCTCAGTTAAAATTATTAGATAGGACCGAAGAAAACCTAATGCCAAATTTGGTGCTTTTATCCACCATGTAACGATAATTTTGTTGTCACCCTACTGCAAATGGGGATGCACACACACACTTACCCACATACACACACACTTACCCCCCCCCCCCCCCCACACACACACAAAATTACCCACATACACACACCCTTAACCACATACACACACACTTACCACACACACACACACACACACACACACACACACTTACCCACATACACACACACTTAACCACATACACACACACACACACACACACACACTTACCCACATATACACACACACACACACACACTTACCCACATACACACACTTATCCAGATACACACACACTTACCACACACACACACACACACACACACACTTAGCACACACACACGCACACATACATACACACTTACCCACATACACACACACTTACCCCCCCCCCCCCCCCACACACACAAAATTACCCACATACACACACACTTACCCCCCCCCCCCCCCACACACACACAAAATTACCCACATACACACACACTTAACCACATACACACACACTTACCACACACACACACACATACTTACCCACATACACACACACTTAACCACATACACACACACACACACACACACACACACACTTACTCACATACACACACACACACACTTACCCACATACACACACTTACCCACATACACACACACTTACGACACACACACGCACACATACATACACACTTACCCACATACACACACACTTACCCCCCCCCCCCCCCCCCCCCACACACACAAAATTTGATTACTCGAAACACGATGCATGGGAAACACCAGGATGACCTTTCCCTGGGGACGGTGACCTTTTCCTATCAGGGTTCTGCAGTTTAGCTGTTTAAGGGCCATATTGAATTGAGCCCTTTATATCGGCAAATGTCATAAAGAAAGAACATAAATGATACACCGATAATGATCAAACTTAGTTGTTTTCGCTCTTCGTTAACTCAAAGCAATGGATGATTTTGAATAAAATTCAGCCCATGCATATATAATCGTGGCTTTTTGTAATCCCACTTATTTGCCATAATGGCACGTGACGAACATCAAAGGGCCCCGATGTCACGTGACCATGAAAGGTTTGCTTTGAAAAGTAACTATAGATTAAGCTTTGCACGCCCCGTTCGTCTCCTTTATACCAAATTATCCATGCCGCGAAGAAAAAGGAATCCGCCAGAAGATTCAAATTGTCGGCAACAGTTTTCTTTTGCGAGCCGGCCAGGGCCATCTGCCGTTCAGCCGCCCTGCCATTGGGTTCCGATTCAGAGCGGGGCTCGTCCTCGGCTGGCGGGAAAACATGCTTCCCATTAATAGGTGGTCGGGCTGCGGTGCTCGTTGAATGGCGTCGACGAATGGACGCCGTACTCTTTACACGTGTGGTTAATAGGCGATCGAGACTACTGACCACATGTTGTGCACAGATCCGTGAGATCAGACGTCTGATAAATAATCAAAAGGAGGTGTTTAATTTAACAACCCGGAGCATCCCGGCACGATCCGTTTTACCTTGTCTGCGGGGTGGGCGTGGCCCACTAAATTATGACGATTTTCGTTTCCTTGCAGGTTGGTGTAAGCAGTGATGGCATATCAAGAGAATCCAAGAGGAAACTAGTCAGGGCATTCATGGACGTGGGGACTGACGAGTCTTTATTCTTGGTCTTATTGGTCCAGTAATATATCGAAGGGATGGCTAAGTCCGGTATCTTGTGATGCTTCGAGTCTACCATTTATTTACCTGTTTGACGATTAAGGGACATGGGGGTGGAGGGGTAGGGGGTTGCTCCCTTGAGTTTAAGGAAGGTTTTCAGGAAAAACTGAAGGACGATATCGACCATCCTCAAATTAAGGGTGTCCTTAAGGGGAAACTTAAGGAAATATTTAAGCAAATCCTCAAATGTTTCCTTTAGGAT
Source organism: Myxine glutinosa (assembly GCF_964187855.1). Taxonomy (NCBI): domain Eukaryota; kingdom Metazoa; phylum Chordata; class Myxini; order Myxiniformes; family Myxinidae; genus Myxine; species Myxine glutinosa. Next base: position 61,511,875 of record NC_136262.1, on the reverse strand, counting down.
ATTTTTTACCCTCGCCAGAGGAGAGGGTATTGCATTTGAGTCCGTTTGTTTGTTTGTTTGTTTGTTTGTTTCTTTGTCTGTTTGTCTGTTTATCCGCACAGAATAAATATGATTTTCTCTGCAACCATTGGTCCGATTGATAGGAAATTGTCACCATAGGTGCAACTCCACCTGCAGAATTTTTTTAATGATAATTATGACGTCATAGGTCACGTGCTTCGGCCGCCATCTTGGAAAAACCGAAAAAATTGCACCTCTATATCTCCGAAAGCGCTGAACAGACAAAATTGAGACATGGCCCATTGTAAAGAACTCTCCATGGGGAATAAAATATGTTAATAATGATGTCACAGGTGACTCCATTATGACGTCATAATTCGACAAGTACAAAACTTCATCCAATCGAGATGAAATTTCTTGAGCGTCATGTAGGCATAAACTGGTGGAGGAAAAAAAAAAAATGATGACGTCATCGGTCACGTGATTCGGCCGCCATCTTGAAAAAACCGAAAAACATTGCACCTCTAAATCTCCAAAAGCGCTGAATAGAAAAAATTGAGGCATGGCTCATATTAAAGAACTCTCCTTGGGGAATAAAATATGTTAATGATGATGTCATAGGTGCCTCCATTATGACGTCATAATTCGACAAGTACAAAACTTCATCCGATCAAGATGAAATTTCTTGAGCATAATTTAGGAATAAATTAGTTTAGAAAAAAAAGAATGATGACGTCATCGGTCACGTGGTTCGGCCACCATATTTGTTTTAACACAAAAGCCTTTAAAAAACCACTGAAAATACATCCTGGCAAGGGTTTGCAATTTCTGATTGCTCTTTTTCTTGTTTTTTTTAAATGCAATCAGGCCTAAGACCTGGACATGCTCAATGGTTCATGCGGGTTGGAGCAACTCCCCATGCTGCGAAAGTTGTCCTTGATGTTCTCTGTGGAAATTTTCAGTATCCGTAGCATATTTCCCAACCTTGCAAAAAGACAAATGATGATGGAATGATGTGATGAAAAAGTGATGTGGAATGACATGTCCTGCTCATAGTTACCTCCACCACCAAAGGTGGATGGAGGTTATGTTTTCACCCCTGTATGTTTGTCTGTCTGTTTGCCTGTCCGTTTGTGAACAAGATATCTCAAAAAGTTGTGGACGGATTCGGTCGAAATTTGGCGGAGATGTAGCGTATGTGACAAGAACGAAATTGTTAGATTTTGGTGAAGATCCGGATTCGGATCTGCCACTAGAATTTTTAAAGAGATTCTTCACCATTGGGAGATCGGGCAAAAACGATACATAGCGGGATATCTCAAAAAATTGTGGACAGATTTGGACGAAACTCGGTGTACCTGTTAGGTGTTTGACAAGGACGATTCGATTCGATTTTGGTGAAGATCTGGATATGGATTCGGATATGAGAATTATTTAATATTTTAAGTGATTCTTCACCATTGGGAGATGGCGCTAAATAATACCTTGTATATAAACCCCTTTCTGCAGCAATTGGCACTGCTTAACATTAAAAACATAATCTTCATTTGGGCAACTTGTGTGAATGGCTTCCGATGAATGATATAGACTTTGCCTTTGACTCCTTTGAGCACAAATCACATCAAAGGGAACACAGTGTACGAGTTTGAAAACTGTAGGTTGTTTCTCCCACACATTTGAGAGTTGACATTCATTCATTGATCTGCAACCTTTCACGTTTGGGCACCTTCCAAAAATGTACGTTGTGTTCATCACATCCTAGGGGAACCCAAATGCAAAAATGTTTTTCTGAAAACCATTGAAAATCATTAATTACGGTCGAATAATTAATTAATTTCTGAAAATCATTGAAGGCTACGTTTAAAAAAACAAGACCAAAAGTCTAACAGCGGCGTAGCCGGGCTTGTAAAATATTATAAACCAGAAACACATATGATTAGCTTTTTAAACAGTCGCTAATGTTGTTTATAACATTAAACAAATAAATTTTGAGGAATCCCGACATCCGTGAGGTAAGTTTTACATACAGAAATGAGTGAAGATCTACTGTAAACTATATACCCCACAAGGGTTGGAGGTGTGCTCATTTACCAAGCAGCTAGCTTGTGCTTGCCAAGCCAGCCGTTCCTTAAGGGTTTTGAATGGAGTGCTTGCTCGAATGCTTTGACCACTTGGCGATCTCTCCACAAGAAACTTGGTAAATGAACACACCCAATGTTCTTGAGACCCGACCATAGAGAGACTGTAATCTATATACCCCAAAGAGGAATGACCTTTCCTGCCACTCTCAAAGTGAGTGGGTGTTTACGCCGTAATGATATCATATACGTAATGACGTAGCATGACAGGACACAAAACTGCCGCTACTTTAATATATATAAGATATATATATATATATATAACTTCCAGTACGTTGCAGTCACTACAAAGGGATTAGTGTTACGATTAGATTTACTATAATAATAACGTTATGTTATTATTACGAAAATTATATTATTTTTTAAAAACCGAGGTGAATTCCTTACTTCCGCGGTTACACCGCTTCAATCCATCAACTTTCCATCACAACATTGGGATTGAAGTGTTATGGCTATATTTACTATATTATTATTATTACGAAAACGATACTACTGAAACGATACCACTAGTAAGGGAAACATATGAAAATCTGTTAACTAAATTGTTACCAAAACATTTCTTCACCAATATGTTTGTAAAGGTGTGTAATAACATGTGTTAAAATGTTGAAGGTCAACTCCCGTGGGAAACCCAGAAAAAAAGCTGTTGAATTCGGGTACCGAAAAATTATTTTCGAGAATTTTTATTTTTTTTAATCGGCCCTTAAGTAACTTATGAGGGGTCGAATAAGGGTTTTTCATGATTCTGAGTTGATTGTTAACATTTATATTTCACCACAGACACTCCTTTGTGGAAAAATAATTTCTAAATATATCTCATTTTCTACTTTGCAGGACATGGAGTCTAGCAATATGGATGAAGACGTTACTCCACCTGTGCTCAATTGCTTCATCTGTGCACGCTCGGATACACCAGCTGAAAGGCTCATACAGGCAACTCCAAAGGGATACTCAACTTTATTGAAACAAGCAGAAACTGTCGAAAATGTTACTGTTGTGGAACGTATGAAGGAGGCTCAAAAGGAAGGAAAACTGAGGTACCACCAGAAGTGTAAAAATGATCTGTACAACAACTTTCTTGCAACCACCAAGAAGTCAGCTCAAGCATCAAAGGCAGAGAAAGAGTCATCAAAGTTGAAGAGAAGACGCACTACTTGTGAGTTCAGTTCATCAACTGGCTGCAGTTATAGAAGATCACAGTCAGTTGACCTCCTGTATAAGGATGTATGCATTCTTTGCAACCAACCAGCCCAGCTCTACAAAAATAATCCAGCACAAGCTAGAAAGAAATACAGAGTGCCAGATAATTTGACTGCAGATACACTGAAGGCAAGCTTGCTGAAGACAGCACGGAGTCGCGGGGATGACTGGGGCACTGAAGTCACTGGACGCCTGGAAGGGACAAACGACTTGGTAGCAGAAGAAACACTGTACCATTTGCGATGCAAACTTATGTTTGCGAGAGGTGACAGTTTGTCCAAGACTGATGAGGAAGGAAAAAGGAAGAGAGGACAGAGGAGTATTGATGAGGAGCGAGAGGCAGTTTTTATTGAATTCTGCGAATGGTTAGACTCAGAATTAGAGCATGGGGTAATGAACATGGACCAAGTCCATGAAAAGCTGCAGGAGTTTGATCAGTCACCAGAGAAGAGCCTTTCTTATTCAAAGCATTGGCTAAAGATAAAACTTCTAGAGAAATACGAAGACACCTTGTATTTCACAACACAGGAAAGAAGGGCAGATGTACTCTGTCTCAAAGATGGCACCGACAATATTCTGCGAGAGCATCATGCTAATCTTGACCATGGAGATGAGAAGACTCAGATCATAAAGACGGCACTCAAGTTCATATCCAATGATATTGCCTTGATTGATTTATGTCCAAAGTCATACCCCACCACACACAGTATGACTGACATCGATAGTCAGCTGACACTTGTTCCTGCAAGCCTTCAGATGTTCTTGAGACCGATTGTCAAGACAGACGAAAGAGTTGCCGTTTGGGGGCAGAATTTTATTAAGGCCTGTCGACCTCGGTCTGGAGTATTGCCACACCAAATGGGGCTTGCCATACAACTTGATCATAGATTTGGGTCAAAATGGATGCTCAACAAGTTCCACCGGCTGGGATACACTGAGTCTTACACGGAGACACAAAACTACAAATACTGCTTCCTTAATAGTAGGAGTGGAGATGATGTTCCAGATACTTCTGGCACTCTTGACACCATTGTGGAGGAAACCGATGAACAGATCAATGATGAGGTTGCGGTTGCTGCTGCGCTTGAGGATCAATCAGTGATGACAGCCAAAGTGCCAGCCAGTGAAAGTGAATTGTCAAGTAATGATCAGGTGGTCTTTATGGAGGTTGGGGAAACAAACAATGCAGTCACTCAGTTTGTTGGAGACAATATAGATTTAAACATTGTCTCTATTCACGGAAACACTCCCTTTCACTCAATGGGTTGGATCGAAGTCACCTCTCCGGCACCACCTTTGCCAGATCCACAGACAACAGCAGCTTTCCCCCGGGTGAAGTTGAAGGCACTCGACAAAGCTAAGATCCTGAGAGGAACTGAAGTAAAGATTATTCCATTTACGAACAGGAAACAGATAGGAACGAACGCGATCATGTTTCTCCCCCTCGCTGAGCTTTCCTCCTCCCTGGCTCATGATCAGCCACTCCTCACTCCAGGTGACACACTCTGGGCAGCGGGGTGGGTGATCAAAGCCAACGATCCTGAGTTCCCACACTCCAACTGGAATGGCTGGATGAAGAGAATCCATGCTAATGATGCAAAGCAGAGCACACAGATCGAGTTCCTCCCAGTTATTGAAGGAGACCCTAATGACCTCAACACCATCTTCACCCCAGACTTCACCCCAGAACATCATCTGAACCCCAGTGACTATGGATGGACAATAGGTGTGCATGGGTATGAGCCAGTTCCAACACTGGACCCCACGGCTCCTGAGGAGCTATTGCAGTTCACGAGCTGTAATTGTCATGGAGATTGCAGCAACCGGCGATGCAGCTGCAAGAAGAATGGGGTCACGTGCATCGGCCTGTGGAGTCTGTAATGGCATTACATGCAGAAACTGCAGTCATGATGTTGTTGAGTCTGAAGAAGACATAGACAATGACTGTTGAAACTTCTGACATTGTGAATGAGAAATAACTCTTGAGTATTATATATTGTATGTGAAATAAAAGCTACTTTGTGTGTAAATGTAAAAGTGAAAATATAAATGTTAACAATCAACTCAGAATCATGAAAAACCCTTATTTGACCCCTCATAAGTTACTTAAGGGCCGATTTTAAAAAATAAAAATTCTCGAAAATAATTTTTTGGTACCCGAATTCAACAGCTTTTTTTCTGGGTTTCCCACGGGAGTTGAACTTCAACATTTTAACACATGTTATTACACACCTTTAGAAACATATTGGTGAAGAAATTTTTTGGTAACAATTTAGTTAACAGATTTGTGAAATATCTCATAAAATGCCCTTACTACACTGTATTAAGAAACCTGGGTTTAATTTGTCCGAAGCGATGTTGAGTCATAACGCCTAAGGCCTATACGTACCGTATTGTTGGAAGAGCCGTAACGCCAATGCTTTTGATATATGATGGTCATTTTAGCAATAGGTTTGTTTGTGTTTCACACTGAATGAAAAACATAAAGATAGAGCATGGCAATTGTGATATATGACAGGTTCGACGATATGTTTGGCATGAACGGCATATAAATCAAAATGGTGGTGCGTGGAGAGTCAGCTGCAGCACATGCTGTAATGACATCAGACATAATCACATCACCCTGTCATGTGATCAGATTCTCAGCTCTGATTGGTATACGTTTGAGGGGACATACATACATACATACATACATACATACATACATACATACATAAATACTGTTGCGGATTCGGGGGTTGGCTCTCCCCTTATCCAGGGGGGGTTAATCCCCTTGTCCTTTTAAGCTGGCCGTCCCAATTCCTGGAAGCTACAACGCTCCTCCCGGTCGGTATTGGGTAGGGGGATTGGTCAATTTGGGTCCCAAATACCTAATTACCAACACCGACCGTGAGCAGGGAAATAACTCCCGCTCGAACCACGGATAAGATGGAAATTGCCGAGCGGTTAGCAATCCGCGGCCCGAGCCATTAACCAAGAGACTAAACCCGATTATAGCGGTTCCGAAATCGTGCCACAGGTACTCAATGGAAAGAAAGGATGGAGGCAATCGGATTAGGGAAAAACCAAGAAATAACAAGGTGGTTTATTTATAATCAAGAAGAAGAGGAAGCGAAAGGAATATACAAGGAAGAGGAAGAAGAAGCAGGACACAGGGCAGGCTTACCTATACAGTCTTAACTTACAAGCCCGGACAAACAGACACACTCACACGGGATGGTAGCTGGTAGGGGGGAAGGTCCAAGTAGATGTCCAGGCTCCTCGTCCGGTCCCGACTCATGGCGTGGTGGTGATGGACAAAGGCAGCAGGCCGGCAGCGTGCCGCGTGTCGTTGACCGCGAGCGGACGTTACATATATCGGGGGGACTGGGATGCGGCGTACGTAATAAACGTATTTCGTGCCAAACGCTCTCTCTCTCCCGATCAATGTTCGTATCAAAAAGAGCAGTTTGTATCAAAGGGCAATCAGCGCCGCTCAATAACTCTTTGCGCAATCCGTGCAAAAGGAAGCCCGCTGAATGAAGTCCGTAATCACGATGGTCCCCTGCGCAGTCCCTTACAATCGAGCTCCCTCATGCAGTCTGTTACAATCGAGCTCCCTCACGTCGTCCTGTAATCACGATGATCCCCTGCGCAGTCCCTTACAATTGAGCTCCCTCACGCCGTCCTATAATCACGATGATCCCCTGTGCAGTCCGTTACAATCGAGCTCCCTCACGCAGTTTGTTACAGGGCTTCGCGCTCGCGCTTATATAACGCGCTTTCAGATCACGCTTTCAGATCACTATGCGCTCCACAAAGGCCATGCCCACCAGTGATGTTTCATCAGCCCTGGTTGGCTAGTAAGGGCTTACCGGCTCCTCCTTTGACGGCTGGTTGACAGGGCCACGCCTTGTCCTTGGCGCTCCGCCCCCTTCTTCCTCGAGCTTGACCGCGTGGTTAATGGCGGCGCCTGTGCGCACGCTAACCATAGTCTGGTAGAACCCTGGTTGAACCTGGAAATTGAGTATATAGTTTTTTTAAAAATTGATTTGTATAGCTTAGGGTGTTCTCTTTCATATTCTGTCGGGTGAACCTGGGTCACCCTTGAGCGTTTTGAGAAATTCAAGATGGCGTCCAAGATTGGGAGAGAGAGGTTGGAAAAATGGCCAGAATGGATGGGGACCTATTCTTATTTCATTGATGCAACGCAGATTCAACTATTGGGAACACAGCCTTAACTATACACATAATAAGGAAATAACTAAAGTTCCTATGGTGGCCTACGTGTTGCATATGGACTAATTAAGGGTGCTACCTTTAACCTTTTAATGATGAGAATTATTTGCAAGTATTTACACAAGTGAGGGTTCTAAAACCGCAACACTGCACCCTCCTTTCCTCCAGGCCCGCCCCGGGCCGAAACAAAAGGGCCAACTTTTAACTTAGTGTGACACTTAGGTGTGGTTACCCTCTACTTTTAACCTCACCCTGAGTGCGACAGTTTTAACACTAAATATGTCCTGCCTGCTGCGTTGCATCCTACCTAACTGACTCAAGCCCACAGACTAACCGAATTGCGGAATTATTTTGAAACTACCCATTTAAGCCAGTGGGGAGCATTATTTACAAGAACACTAATTATTTGCAAACTGTTACCCAGGACCTGTCTTTTGCGGGAACAAGCAGAACTTTTGAAAAGAGGGAAATCACTGCACTGCACTGCACCGATACACCATACCCACATGCACCAATAAACAAAAGGCATGAAAAGCACCATCCAAGCACCAAAATAGAAAAAATGCAGGAAAAGCACCAAGCATGAAAATGCACCAAAAAATGAAAATGCACAAAGCACATTTCGAAAAATAATAAATGATGCCTTGTCCTTGCTTGTCTGATGGGCCGATGCTTCTGGCTGTCTTCTTGCTTGCTGTCTATTTAATAAAAAGGATTGCACCAACCATGTCCGTCTTTTATTTATGGCCAGCAGGGCCAACTCAGGTGGTCCACCGCTGGGCATAGGTGCCACTTAAAACCGTGGCCCGCAAACAAGATGCTGCTGGCAGCAATGGTCTGCTCCAGCCAAATGCCAGGCCACAGAACGTGTGGTCCATATGGTGGTGCCAGGCCACAGAACGTGTGGTCTATATGGTGGTGCCAGGCCACAGAACGTGTGGTCCATAAGTGGTGTACCAGTGCAGGCAGGCAGGCAGCAAGTGTGCGGGCGCACAACTGCAGCACCTGCACACTTTCCCTCGGGCACAAAAGAGCAATGGTCTATGAGTGGGGAAGGAAGGACAAGCAGATCAGTGGGCAGGGGCGCAAGGGTACACATCAATACAAAGCAATGCAACATGAAGGGCGCGGGAGAGCGAGCCGAGAAAGCTCGTCCCTAACCGTTCGTCACCCCCCATGTCACCTACTCTACCCTTGCCCTTACCCGTATTTACACAATTTACAAATTACAAATCCGTCGCTATCGTCTTGTCCCCCATATCTCCCCTAATGCCAAATTCATCATCAATCCCTCCTAAGGAGGAAGAGATGGAATAACAACAATGTCAACCCCACGTCATGATGCGTCTTTCATTCCCAAATGTCTGCACAAACCTGGCGTGGAGTCTTATCACCTCGGTGAGTGGATGCGGATGGTGCGAAGAGACTTTCACCCTAACTATACTTCTAAATGACATTAACACTTTTTACTCTACCCGGGTCTTGCCCTGCCAATCCATTGGCCATCATTAAACTATGCGGTTCTAAAAACCAATTCCCATTGACTATACTGTGGCGCTCACCAATTTGGGGACTCACTCCCCCGATTTTTCAACCTGTGCCCTTGCACAATTTCAGGGCTGGGTCGTGTGGCTCACCAGCAGGTCCACTCACCTGCACACCTCCGCCACTGAACGTCGCCACCCGACCTTACCTGCTCCTCACCCTAACCTGGGGAAGGCCCTCTGGCTCCCTTACCCCGCTACCGCCCTCTCTGGCGTCGGGCTACCCGGGTCCTTCTCTGGATCCTCAGGCCCCATTGAACTCTAACTGGATCCCAGAGCCTACCTGCGGCCTCACCTGGCCGACAGACTGTAGTGAAAATGGATCAAAGTGGATCAAAGTTGAACCCAGGTGTGATGCTCACTTAAACTGCTGTGCGGCGTCTATAAGACCTCGGACGACCACGACCCAAGAGCCACTCCTGCGACATTATTCTATGACATGTAGATTTGGACATTTGGACATCAGCGGGTACGTACCTGCTGATATTCTAGGCTAGCTTGCTTTGACTAATATCACCGTTACTTTCTATATGATGCCAAGATCCTGATATGTGTATTGCATGATTGTATTTTACAGGATGATGTCAGAGATCTGATTGAAATTAAACCTACCTATGGGACAAAGTTGTGCAACTGCTTGATTTTCACAACACTTAATTTCAATCAAGATCTTGTCGTCCTCTCGAGAACAAGAGGCGGACATGGCGGGGCACCGGATGATCAATGTGCCGCAATTCTCCGCCGACCCACAAGCTGCGGATGCGGGCGCGGAGTTAACACATTGGCTCAAGACACTGGAAAATCAGTTCAAAGCCCAGGATGCCCCTGTCACAGATGAGACGAAACTAGACGTACTTCAGACCAAAGTTCACCACAATGTCTACAGGGGAATCGAGCAATGTACAACATACAACGAAGCTGTGACGGAGCTGAAACGCATTTATATTAAGAAACGAAATGTGGTATATGCCCGGCATCTGCTCTCGATGCGGAGTCAGCTGCCCAACGAGTCGCTAGACCACTTCGCCCAAGAGCTGCGTCGACTCCTCACAGACAGTACTCCTGAATTGCGCACTCACGAGCAAGTCCAGGACGATCTTGTCCGAGATTCTTTTGTCTCTGGGATTGCATCTTCCACTATTAGACAACGCCTTTTGGAGAATGCGGACTTGACATTCTCGGAGGCTCTACGACAGGCTCATGTGTACGATGAGGCTCGGGTACAATCTAACTCCTATGACCACACACGTGTCGCTGCGGGGATTTCTCATCAAGCCCGACCGGAGAGTGCTACCGCCGAAGACGCGGGAGCCGACGCGGCATCACTGCCGGCATCCCCGGCCGCTCCCGAGGAGGAGGACCCAGATTCTGGCTTGGCGGCGGCTGCCGCGGCCAGACCGAAACCTGGACGAAACGCTACCTGTTACTTCTGCGGGAATGGACAACATCCCAGGTCAGCGTGTCCGGCTCGTGAAGCGATATGTCATTTGTGTTCTACGAAAGGACATTTTGCGAAAGTCTGTCGGAAAGCTGCTCAGAGCAAATGAACTCACACGACCTTGAATGGGCTTATCGCCGAGCCAACGGGCCGAGCACGGAGCGGGGCTCCTCACCCGGCTTTGATGAGCGGCGCACCTCCTCGTGGGCCCCTGGCTGCACGCTCGACCTTGGTGAGATACATCGGGCCGCCAAAACAAGTGGCGCTAACACGACCGAATGCGGGGCGATCGTCCTTGGCCGGAATCCGAGCGTCTCATGATGGATTTGAGACTCATCGCGTGACTCTAGCGCCATCCAAAGGCTGCTCGTACGAACTACAAATGCTTGCTTCAGCACGTGAAACTACAGTCGGCTTCGACCCTTCTCGCGTGACACGAGCGCCATCCGATGGCAGCTCGTATGAACTACAGGCTCCTGCTTTGGCACGGCAAACTACATGCTTGGCACGAGCGCCCTCCGGAGGCTGCTCGAACGGCCGGAAAACTGTAGCCGGCGTTGGATCTACACGCGAGGCGCGATCATCTCGCTCGGATGGCTCAATACCAGATATTGTCCTTTGCCATAAAATAACGCAAAATAACCCTAAAGAGACTCCCGGCCTTGCTCAGGCCATTATTCCACTAATGATCGAAGGGATTTTTGCTCGGGCTTTAGTCGATACGGGGTCCACAGATAGTTTTATCGATCATCGACTGGTGCGAAAACATGACTGGCCGATTCTTGGGACAACCCGTCGGATCTTTATGGCCTCCCAAGGGCTTAGGCTTAGTACAAAAGGGGTATGTCAATTGAAGCTTGTGATAAAGGGACGTATATTCCCAGATGTACATCTTATGGTCTTGCCTGCTTTGTGTGCTGATATCCTATTAGGACATGATTTTTTAAAGCGACATGGACGTCTGGAAATGGAATTTGGGGGTACTGACACGCTAGCGGTGTGCGCTCTTGCAGGAATGGACATCGAGCCTCTGACGCTGTTCCCCAATATGACCACGGACTGCACGCTGGTGGCGGTAAAATTGCGACGCTACTCACAAGCTGACGCGCAATTTATTGCGCAAGAAACGGCCCAGCTCTTAAGGGAAGGTATCATAGAACCCAGCCGGTCGCCATGGCAAGCCCAGGTCTTGGTGGTGCGAAGTGAAGCGCACCGCAAACGCATGGTAATCGACTATTCTCAGACGGTTAATCAATTTACACAGCTGGACGCCTACCCCCTTCCGGGGATGGACGCCCTGGTTTGACAAGTTGTGCAGTATTCAGTCTATAGCACTCTCGATCTTCGTAGTGCGTATCATCAGATCCCCATCTCCGGGGGTGACCGCATCTATACCGACTTTGAATCTGGTCAAAGGTTATACCAGTTCACCCGATTACCTTTTGGGGTGACGAACGGGGTCCCCTGTTTTCAGAGGGCTATGGATGACCTCATCGCTAAGGAGAACTTGACCGATGTCTTTGTATATCTGGACAATCTTACGGTTTGCGGGCATGACCAGGGGCATCATGATGCGAATCTGAAGCGCTTCCTTGAGGTCGCGCAGAGGTATCGCCTAACCATGAATGAGGCTAAGTGTCGCTACTCTATGCGCAAGATAGATCTCCTGGGGTACACCGTGACCCACGGCTCTGTTGCTCCGGATAAGGAGCGTCTGCGACCTTTGCTTGATATGGCCCCTCCCGGTGATCGAGCTTCGCTGAAGCGTGCTCTCGGGCTGTTCGCCCATTATTCCAAGTGGGTGCAAAATTTCTCCATGAAACTCCGCCCACTTGTGGCCTGCGAAGCGTTCCCCATCGGCCCTGCCGCTTTGGCTGCCTTTCGGGGCCTAAAGGCTGACATCGCTGACGCCGCTGTGGCAACGATCGACGAGAGCAAATCTTTCGTCTTAGAGAGTGATGCCTCGGATCATGCGATACCGGTGACTCTCTCACAGGGAGGGCGCCCTGTGGCTTTCTTTTCACGGACTCTCACCTCCGCTGAACGGAGGCATTCGTCTGTCGAAAAGGAAGCATACGCGATCGTCGAGTCGATTCGGCGATGGCGTCCGTACTTGCTCGGGCGATGCTTCCAAATCATCACGGACCAACAGAGCGTTGCGTTTATGTATGACACTTTACATGCTCAACGCATTAAGAATGAGAAAATCACTTGCTGGCGTATCGAACTCGCCGACTTCTGCTACACTATCAAATATCGCCTGGGGAAGGATAACCTAGTCGCCGACGCTTTATCGTGGCCGGCTACGTGTGCGGGCCTCATAACTTTGGAGGGTCTGCGCGCTTTGCACGACACTATGTGTCATCCTGGGGTGACGCGTTTCACTCATTTTGTGCATCGTGGTAATCTGCCATACTCGGTTGAGGACACCCGCCGGATCTGTCACGACTGCTCTGCTTGTGCCGAACTCAAACCGCGTTTTTACAACCCTCCCATGGGGACGCTGGTTAGGGCTACTAGACCGTGGGAGAGATTGGCGATGGACTTCAAAGGGCCGTTGCCGGAGTCGAGTAACTCTCGTTATCTGCTCACCATCGTCGATGAGTACTCGCGATTCTCTTTTGCTTATACGTGCAGTCGTGCACGGATATGTCGGCCGCCACAGTCATACGGTGCCTGCAGAATTTGTTCTCCATGTTTGGGTATCCGGCATACGTGCATACAGATCGGGGTGCGGTGTTCCTGTCCAAGGAAGTGCGGAGCTTCTTGCTCCAAAATAATGTCGCTTCTAGCTACACCACTCCGTATAGGCCGCAGGCGAATGGGCAGGTCGAACGATTTAATGGGATTATATGGAGGGCCGTCACGCTAAGCCTCAGGACCCTCGGCCGGGGCCTAGATAAATGGGCTTGGTCGCTCCCTATGGCGCTGAACTTGATCAGGGCTCTATTATGTACGGCCACCAACCAGACTCCTCACGAAAGGCTGTTCCACCACCCGAGGAGCTCGGGGAGTATCCGATCTTTACCCAGTTGACTCGCAGACCCGGGGCCAGCCTATCTCAACCGTGCGGTTCGCACGAGCAAGTACGATCCCTTAGTGGATAAGGTGCAGGTACTCCATGCTAATCCTGAGCATGCTCGCGTGTTGTTGGCCGATGGACGTGAGTCCACTGTCTCCGTGCGCCATCTCGCCCCTTGTGGAGACATCGAGCCTTATGGGGATATCGACGAACCGATCTACGAGTCTATGGACTCTCCCGATGCTTCGACTATGGAGCATCTGCCGCCCCTCCCGTCACCTGATACACCCCTGCTTGAAGGCACTGTGGTGCCCCCAACGACACCTGCCTCCAGCGGCTACTCCGATGCTGGGGACTCCGGGCCATGTGCGAGGCGCCGCCATTTTGTGCACCTGCAACCCCCACTACCGCACCTTCTTCGCTTTCCTCCTCCATCTCTCCCACTTCCTCCCTGGGGTCCTGGGTTGACTCTAACTCTTCTTCTACCCCCTCATTCTCCTCCACCGGCATCCGATCACCTTGATTATCCATGGCACGACTCAAATTTGGGTGTTAATAAAAATTTTGGCCGCTCATAATTTTTGACCAAAATTTTTTTTTTAGATAAGAAAATTTGGTTCCGGTCCAATCCCACTCCTGACACCAATTGTTGCGGATTTGGGGGTCGGCTCTCCCCTTATCAAGGGGGGGTTAATCCCCTTGTCCTTCTAAGCTGGCCGTCCCGAGTCCTGGAAGCTACAACGCTCCTCCCGATCGGTCTTGGGTAGGGTGATTGGTCAATTTGGGTCCCAAATACCTAATTACCAACACCGACCGCGAGCAGGAAAATAACTCCCGCTCGAACCACGGATAAAATGGAAATTGCCAAGCGGTTAGCAATCCGCGGCCCGAGCCATTAACCAAGAGACTAAACCCGATTATAGCGGTTCCGAAATCGTGCCACAGGTACTCAATGGAAAGAAAGGACGTAGGCGATCGGATTAGGGAAAAACCAAGAAATAACAAGGTGGTTTATTTACAATCAAGAAGAAGAGGAAACAAAAGGAATATACAAGGAAGAAGAAGAAGAAGCAGGACACAGGGCAGGCTTACCAAAACAGTCTTAACTTACAACCCCGGACAAACAGACACACTCACACGGGATGGTAGCTGGTAGGGGGGAAGGTCCAGGCAGATGTCCAGGCTCCTCGTCCGGTCCCGACTCGAGCCGTGGTGGTGATGGACAAAGGCTGCAGGCCGGCAGCGCGCCGCGTGTCAATGACCGCGAGCGGACGTTACATATATCGGGGGGACTGGGATGCGGCGTACGTAATAAACGTATTTCGTGCCAAACGCTCTCTCTCTCCCGATCAATGTTCGTATCAAAAAGGGCAGTTCGTATCAAAGGGCAATCAGCACCGCTCAATAACTCCTCGCGCAGTCCGTGCAAAAGGAAGCCCGCCGAATGAAGTCCGTAATCACGATGGTCCCCTGCACAGTCCATTACAATCGAGCTCCCTCACGCCGTCCTGTAATCACGATGATCCCCTGCGCAGTCCCTTACAATCGAGCTCCCTCACGCCGTCCTGTAATCACGATGATCCCCTGCGCAGTCCGTTACAATCGAGCTACCTCACGCAGTTTGCTACAGGGCTTCGCGCTCGCGCTTATATAACGCACTTTCAGATCACTACGCGCTCCACAAAGGCCACGCCCGCCAGTGATGTTTCATCAGCCCTGGTTGGCTGGTAAGGGCTTACCGGCTCCGCCTTTGACGGCTGCTTGACAGGGCCACGCCTTGTCCTTGGCGCTCCGCCCCCTTCTTCCTCGAGCTTGACCGCGTGGTTAATGGCGGCGCCTGTGCGCACGCTAACCAAGGCGCGTAACAGAATTGGGAGAGAGAGGTTGGCAAAATGGCCGGAATGGACGGGGACCTATTCTTATTTCATTGATGCAACGCAGATTCAACTATTGGGAACACAGCCATAACTAGACACATAATAAGGAAATAACTAAAGTTCCTATGGTGGCCTACGTGTTGCATATGGACTAATTAAGGGTGCTACCTTTAACCTTTTAATGATGAGAATTATTTGCAAGTATTTACACAAGTGAGGGTTCTAAAACCGCATGTGATCAGATTCTCAGCTCTGATTGGTATACGTTTGAGGGGACATACATACATACATACATACATACATACATACATACATACATACAGACGGACAAACACTGTTCTCGACGGCTCTGCCCGATGGGCTAGGCCATAAAAACCTTTTCCAAGTCATATAAAGTGTCAAAATAGCCCTAAATGTTGATTTTTCGATTTCACCAGTGACGTCATATCGTGATCTCACCTGACCCAAATGGCGACTTCCATAGAGAAACAGTGTATTCAGAGCTTAGATTCCGCTACTGAATCCTTCATCATTAGCAACTCTGAATGTTCTCAGTATGTTGAAACGGATCAGTGGGAATGTGAAGAAGCTATTGGAGACAATGTTAGTGATAGAAACACTTTTGGAGGAATGTGTGTAAAATACCGATTATAGCGGTATTTATAGCGATTTATAGCGATTATAGCGGTATAAGCGGAAATTTTGATCTCTTTAGATGCGCAGGGCAAGGTGGCGGCGATGTTGGGCAGCACATCTAGTGAGGTGAGTTTGGTCGCTGGCAGACCAATGCAGGTGTTCGATTCACCACTCAAATCATCAGTGTCCATATGCTGGTAGCTCGGCAGAGAAGGTGTTACAGATTCGTGTGATGGCTGTTTCTTCCGATTAATCGTGGGAATGGCATCCTTTCTCAATCGTGGTGAATAACCACAAGATATAGCCATCTCTGTTGTTTCTTAACAGTTCTCTGTAAAATGTCACGAGCACAAAAGCGACCATTTTGTAGGCCCCATCGACACTCGGCTATTTCAGACAAACCTTGTCCAATTTCTGGTAACCCTCAGATCTTTTGGCCATCGGTGTCACATGAAACCATCTCGGTTTGTATGACGACAACCACCAAGGACGCATCGATGAGGCATATTTGTAGAAATTCGAAAATGATTCGCTGTTTTAGTTAAATCGTTTGTTGATGTTATCCGTAGACAATATGGAAGTGGAGGTCGGTCGCTTTATTAGATGACGTCACGGCTAATGTGAAGAGGAAGATTTCGACTTTCAATCACAAAATTACCCACTTTATCTATCTATAATTCCAGTAATCTCTGTGTGTTTGTTTGTTTGTACGTTTGTCTGTGACCGCTGTTTCTCGACAACCACGGGTCCGATATACTTTAAACTTGCCAGGTATATTGCTGGGGACCCGAGGATGTGCCTTTTCAAGGTTTCATATTAATCGGACAATTACTTACCGAGCTATGTCCAAAAAACGATTCAACCAATCAGAGAGCAGCGAGCTATCGCGTGTGCCGAACGTGGCGAACACACTCTGCCTCGGATGGCACATTTGAGAGCGTATTCATTTATTTCACGTTTGCAAACTATGTTGCCGCTATGTTGGCGTTAAACTATGTTTTAAAACTAATAAAAACCATTTCATCTAAATAGAGGGGGGGGGGGGGGGGGGGATTGTCACTGTACTCGCAAGCCGTTCGCCGTTCGCTTTGGCGTTGCGAATGGACCAACACATTTCATGAACCAAACCATTTCATGTAAAGCGTTCGCCGTTCGCTTTGGCGTTGCGAATGAACCAAAACATTTCATGGACCAAACCATTTCATGTAAATAGAGGGGGGGATATAATTTTAGATATAGATATAGTACGGGCATGCCCTAGTAAATTGAAAATTGGAAAAAGACAAATCATACAGTGCATTCAGACCCCTTCACTTTTTCACATTTTGTTATGTTGCAGCCTTATGCTGAAATCGTTTAAATTCATTTTTTCCCTCATCAATTTACACTCAATACCCAATAATGACAAAGAGAAAACAGGATTTTAAAAAGTTTTGCAAATTTATTAAAAACAAAAAAAACTGAAATATCACATTTACATAAGTATTCATACCCTTTGCTACGACACTTGAAATTTAGCTCAGGTGCCTCCCATTTCTCTTGATCATCTTTGAGATGTTTCTACACCTTGATTGGAGTCCACCTGTGGTAAATTCAATTGATTGGACATGATTTGGAAAGGCACACACCTGTCTATATAAGGTCTCACAGCTGACAATGCATATCAGAGCAAAAACCAAGCCATGAGGTCGAAGGAACTGCCTGCAGAGCTCAGAGACAGGATTGTGTCGAAAACCCGCTTGGAGTTTGCAAAAAAGCATCTAAAGGACTCTCAGACAGTGACAAACTAGATTCTGCGGGCTTTCATGTGTCTTTCACTGAGGAGAGGCTTCCGTCTGGCCACTCTGCCATATAGCCCAGATCGGTGGAGTGTTGCAGTGATGGTTGTCCTTCTGGAAGTTTCTCCCATCTCCACACAGGATCTCTGGAGCTCAGCCAGAGTGACCATCGGGTTCTTGGTCACCTCTCTTACCAAGGCCCTTCTCCCCCGATTGCTCAGTTTGGCTGGGCGGCCAACTCTAGGAAGAGTTCTGGTTGTTCCAAACTTCTTCCATTTAAGAATTATGGAGGCCACTGTGCTCTTGGGAACCTCAAATGCAGCAGAATCTTTTTTTTGTAGGCTTCCCCAGATCTGTGCCTCGACACAATCCTGTCTCTGAGCTCTGCAGGCAGTTCCTTCGACCTCATGGCTTGGTTTTTGCTCTGATTTGCATTGTCAGCTGTGAGACCTTATATAGACAGGTGTGTGCCTTTTCAAATCAAGTGAAGGGGTCTTGAATACTTTCTGAATGCACTGTATCTATTGTGTAGGGTATCAAGGGATAGATTAGGGTCGATGTGGTCTGAGCGTTTTTCGTTGCCCTTTAATGGTTCAGGCAACACCAGGCTTGTCTTTCCATTTGCAGAGATGCATTAAATAATTCACCAAGCCTGCCATGTTCACAGGAGGCACTCCCACAAGGTTCAAAGTGCACTCACTGGCAGCAATGGTAGAGGATGTTTGTAGAACATGCTCGGGTACGAACCTTTGGGCCTTGCACCTTTGGGCGAGCTGAGAAAGTTCTCCAACTCTATTGTTGTGCAGAGGAACACCCTTTTCTCTCAGGTACTTTTCTAAGTATTTTAAACTTATTTTAGAAGCTTTATGGGCCATTTTAGATAACAATCCTTATCTCGCACGTACCATATAATATTAATATTCCCCAATGACTGCTGTTTCACGGAGTTTCTGCACATGTGCGCCAAACCTTCTGGGGCAGATTATGTCATTTCAAAATGCCCGTATTCCCCAATAATCTCCGAGGAGGCAGCGATGTCTCACCTTTGGAGGCCCATCACTGGCTGTTAAAATCATGCAATGCATCCGTTTTTGAAATAATTGTTTCCATTTATGGTTGAGAAATTAAAAACGAATGTTTAAAAAAAAAAAGGTGACAAGGTGACAAAAGGGTAAAAAAAAACAATGCACAACTCGTGTGGGACCACATATGGATACAAGAAGCAAGGGAATGAACTTGCAACAAAAGAGGAGAGAGAAGAGGATAGGAAGCACTAAACCCTCCTTCCTGCCCCTCCCCCCCTCCTTCCCACCGCAGTGTATATACATCCTCATCAGCCCCTTTGTCCAGTATACAAGTTGAGGCCAATGTAGGAGCAAGAACAAGAAAAAAAAACAGATTTGGACATAACAGAACAAAAAGAACAGCAGAAAGAGGGGGGAACATATACCAACAGCAGGCTTGGGGGATAAAATAGAGAAAGACTTTGACAAACACGACGGGGAATTGCTTTGCAATACATGTCCCATACTGGTCCCATTGAATGCTCTTGTTCTAAGCACTCAGCGATTGCGAGCCATTCACAGTAGAACAAATTGTTTTAGGTATGCAAAGCTACAGAACAAGTTGCAGTTTCTGTATCTTATCATAATAAAGCCATGTACCAAGTTTTAGTTGGATATGTTAAAGGGTATGGGGAGAAAAAGTCTGGAAAAGCACAGGTGGGATGGATAGACGGATGGACAGATGCAGAGCAAAGATATAGTCCTCTGGTGAAGCCAGTAGGGGACTAATAAGGGATGTGGGAAGGAATGAGGGACAGAGGAGGACACGCGGGGTGGACAAGATGGATTCAGAAGCAAATTCTCAGGAAGGAAAAACAGGAAAGTTGGAAGGAGGTGGACTTGGGGAGGGTTACGAGGATAGAAAAGATCATGGTTTTGGATGGGGAATGATCTGAGATGGTGGTGAAGAGCTGTCTTGAAATCCTGGAGGGAAGATTGAGATTGAGATTGAAGAGCATGTGGAAGTTCATTCCACAGGCAGGAAAACAAGGAACGAATGAGTGGCAGTGATCACGGATTTTGGGAGTTAAATTGTCCGGAATACCGTTAGCCAGAGAGCCCTCAGGTGTGTACATTCAGGATACTGAACATGTAACCAGGACAGAGTTTCTTCTACAAGGGGATTGGGATGGGGGATAACATGGGATTAGCATAACATAGGATGCGCATGAGATTGATCATGAATGGAAACACAATTACGTGCATCCAAAACTGTGGCATAATCATGATTACTCCCGTAAGAAAGGCAAAAGTAATAGCTTTATAAACAATCATATTATTTCTAATGCTATTTTGATGAATCTACTTTGCTTTTGTTCGCTTAATATAAAAACCATAACAATTATGCTGTTTTCATCCTTCGTATGGCTGCGGCAACTGTTGTTGTTGTTGTTGTTGTTGTTGTTGTTGTTGTTGTTGTATGGCTGCGGTAACGGAACTTGTACCTGGCTGTTCACTTCTGATTCCTCCTGTGAGATCAATCCTCAAATGAGATGCACCAGGTGTCGTCGTTTACACATTGAAGGAAAAGAGAAGGAAAAGTTTGCAAAACCTGATGTGGAACAAACGACATTGCTCCTAAAATGTTATCTCAACCAATGAATGGTAATTATATCAGTGGTGTCATGGTTATGGGGTCCGCTCTGCATTTATAGACGATATGTTTGCATAAAGAACCATAGGTTGGCAATCATAGCGCAGGCTTGATGGGCCTCATGGTCTCCTGCGTTGGAGTTCCTTGTAAACGAACCCGCATTATATTATATTATATGGTTGTTGTCCAACGTGCAACCGCCAGCAGGTCTGGCTTCTCGGCATCCGGCGTCTGATAGAGGCGAGACCGAGGGCATACAGTGGGCATGTGAACGGGAGCGCCTGGATACCAAGGGTCTGGCCTTCAGCCAGCGTGCCTGCCAGGCTTCCCACGCCTGCCACAAACCGCCTTTTCCCAGAAGGCCCACAGAATTTGTCTTGCTGACAGCCTAATGAGGTGACGCAGGCCCCAGTCGTGATGAAGATGGCACGCGGAGGAGACCAGTGACTGTGTGTCATGAAACTGGCTTCAATGAAGGACTTTTACATGTGGAACATTCTCATCATCCTTCACTTGCATTTCCAACGGCATCTTCACGTCATAGAGGAGCTTGTACATGTAATCACATGCATGACAAGGACATTAGGAGACATCTATTTATTTGAAATAACAAGGACATCAGTAGTAGTAGTAGTAGTAGTAGTAGTAGTAGTAGTAGTAGTAGTAGTAGTAGTAGTAGTATTAGTAGTATCTATAATGTGCGATATTTAACCTTCAATTCTCTACGACTGATGTCCTTGTTATTCCATTGTAGTAGTAGTAGTCCTACTGTGAGTAGACTACCTTGTAGTACTAGTAGTAGTATACTTTGTAGTAGTAGTAGTAGTAGTAGGAGTAGTAGTATACTTTGTAGTAGTAGTAGTAGTAGTTGTAGTAATAGTAGTAGTAGTAGTAGTAGTATTATACTTTGTTGTAGTAGTAGTAGTGGTGGTAGTAGTAGTAGTAGTAGTAGTATACTTTGTAGTAGTAGTAGTAGTAGTAGTAGTATACTTTGTAGTAGTAGTACTAGTAGTATACTTTGTAGTAGTTGTAGTAGTAGTAGTAGTAGTAGTAGTATACTTTGTTGTAGTAGTAGTAGTAGTAGTATACTTTGTTGTAGTAGTAGTATACTTTGTAGTAGTAGTAGTAGTCGTCGTATACTTTGTAGTAGTAGTCGTAATAATAGTATACTTTGTTGTAGTAGTAGTAGTAGTAGTAGTAGTAGTAGTAGTTGTCTACTAGTTAGCGGTTAGGGTGTCGGCTTGGGATCCTAGGATCCTGGGTTCGAATCCTGGTCAAATCGCTGAATTAACGCCAGGGGGGTTGACTCAGCCTGTCATCCTCCGAGGTGGACAAATTGAGTACCAGCTCACTGGTAATTCCCTGTGTGTCGCAAGAGGCGACTAACAGGTTTGGTGGCAGGAAGGGCATCTGGCCATAAAACATTGCTTCAAAAAAGGTGCCTACTGTGCCCGAAAAAGGCCAACCCGTGCTCTGCAGGGAAAAATGGCCTCCAAAGGTGGTTCAGTTATGAATGATGGTCTGGAGGAGGCTTTACATGTGAGTGGTTCAGCTATGAATGATGGTCTGGAGGAAGCTTTACATGTGAGTCTACCTGCAGAGGCAGAGTGCACTCATATGTGGCAGTTAGCACAAAGCACGACATCCATGTGTCAATCTTTTCTGTTTCTTCCAGCATGAAAAGGATTCTGTTAATGCCCATTTTTAACTGCCCATGAAATCATTGGGGAAGTTTTAATGCCCATGAAATCAACAGAAAGGTTAGCATTCCTCATTAAACATCCTGTTGATTTCATCCATTGTTCTACCTGTCCACCTTCAAGAGCACCTGGTAAGCCTTCAAATAGCAAGACTAGTTCTTCATCCAACACGATATTTGGCTTATTCTCCATCATAACTGTGACACTACATCTCA
Organism: Myxine glutinosa; assembly: GCF_964187855.1. Lineage (NCBI taxonomy): Eukaryota > Metazoa > Chordata > Myxini > Myxiniformes > Myxinidae > Myxine > Myxine glutinosa. The sequence continues at coordinate 61,489,451 of NC_136262.1, read as the reverse complement.
ATCTGAATTACCCTCTTTTATTCTCTCCTGGCTGCTGGCCACGTGTGTAATCTAACAGATCTTAGAAAATAGGTACCACATACATGGTCACGCACTCTGGTAAGGTCACTCTGGTTTTTTTTTTCCTTTATTAATGTGTAATGGATTCAGTCTGTGCTGCGAGCATCGGAATCGCTTCCATGAGCCAAGCTGCAATGCTTGCCTTTCCTGGCGCAAAGGACATTGGATCGAAATAATATTTGTGTCTCGCGTTGCGCCAGCAAATCATGGGCCACTCCAGACAGTGTGGGACACAATGTTCACGAGGCGGAAATGTGTCGCGAATAATGGGGTTACGTTTACCCGCTTAAAGCCCCATTTGATAATTCCCACCTTCTTGTTGGATGGCCCACAACTCCCATGTAGGTATACTGTATAACTGAGCTGTATGAGGGATGTTCAAAAAGGTCCCACAAAAAAGATACAACATGGAGGCCTCGTCCAAGATGTGCCGAAAGTCGTTGATGTGCTCGAAGCCTGTCCTGAGAATCGGAGACCCTTTACTGTGATAGGAATGCCTTTCAATACGAGCTCAAGTAATTTGGCATCTTTTGTTTACATGGATGAGGCTTGTGGAAAGGGGGAAACACCAGCAGCAGAGTGGAAGTGAGAGTGAGAGTGAGATCAGGTGGAGGGGAAGAAGGACATATGGGGGTGAACAAGCCGAACACAGCAAGAAGAAGAAGGGGACAGTGGGAATGATACAGAAAAGGAATAAATGAACCATCAACTAACAAATGAAAAGGTGTGAGAGAGAGGGGGGAAAAAATCACAATAACCTGGAAAAAGGGAGTGCTTGGGAATGGGGTCACATTGGGTAGAAGAGATCATTAGTATGAGGAATGACCTGATCAGGTGGTGGTAAACAGCTGCCTTGAAGCTCTGGAGGGAAAAATGGGACTGAAAAGATTGGGGAAGTTGGTTTCACTGGTGAGAGAAAAGAGGAACAAATGAGTGCAGGAGAAAAGTGAAGCTGCATTTTTGGGAGTCAAGAAGAAGAGGGTTACTGGCAGGTCGTGCATGCCCTGCAGACATCTGGGAGGGACAGAAGCAAGAGAGGGGAGAGGGTGCAAGACCTAAAAGGAGACGGTAGAATACAGACGCATGCTACCTGTCTGTGATGTGAAAGTAATAGGCATAGACACTCTTATTCGTTGCGTGAGATCCCAATGATTTTGAGGGTCTTGCTTTCCACAGCATCAATAAGGGCAAGGTGTGAGGCAGGGGCGCCAGCCCAAAAGGGAGAGCAGTGCTCCATCAAGCTGTGATTGAAGGCCTTATTGGTCATCAATTGGTTGACTGTTCAACCATGGAGGTTGTTATAGGCACGCACAAGTGACCTCTGACGATAGAGAATGAGTGATGGGTCATCTGTTTACTTGTGCATAGTGGGGGTGATGGGAGTTCAGTGTGCTGCATACATGGTACATACTGCATGGAAAGGTGGAGGAGGTGCTCGGTCAAAAGTTCTGCCATATTTGCATATGTAATAAATTGATAGCTCCTTAGATCTCAGCACGACAGCAGCTCCAAGAGGCTTTGTTAATGGTTATCCTACAACAAGGGGAATATAAAAGAATTGAGCTTACTTGTGAAAAGACCGATAAAGAAACATCCGACATCCGACAAAGGAAGTCCGACGTTTCTCACACATAATGACACAAGGGTCTTCAACAGTCCCGTTTGAAGACCATCGGTTTTGCTAACAAGGAGAAATCACAATCTCTACTTATTTATTTATAAACAGTTACATTGAAAATCCCTTGAATCATAAAAGTCTTCTGTGGACCAGGATGTGAAGAATTGGGTTTGAATGATGCTTCATCATGCCACTCTTCTCGGATTTATCTTTCCCAGCAGTAGCCAGGCACTTCATGAGTCTTTTATTCAGGGGAGATTGCCAAATGAAGACCTGTGCTGCTTCGCCCTTTTCAGCCACCAGTGCTGGGAAGAGCAAGTGAAAGCGTCTCCCCTGAGCCTGCCATTACCCATGGAGAAATGCTCTCAACATATACAGAGCCTCCAGTTATGGGAGTAAAAAGTAATGAGGCAGCTCACAATATGGAAGGAAGAATCGAAGACTGTCTCTCTGTCTTTATAAAGGCAAAGCCTTACATTCTAAAGCTTGTTTTTGTCTGGCAAATCATGTCTTTTAGGCAGAAACACATGTCTAAGTTGAGCTTTAAAGCTCTGACTTTAGCGCTGCCTCAAAGGGTATATGTTGTTATTTTTGGGTATATATACATTATACATACATACAGTATATTCTCTTCCTCTCTATCCAACACACACACAAGAAGGTACACGTTTATGGCGAAATTGCAACACCTGCACAAGCTATAGAGAGAACATTAAGACCTGTGCTTTTGCTTTAATCATAGAAGTGGTGCACACTGCCATTGGAATTGCTGGGGTCAATGACACCAGCTGGGGTCATTGTATTTCACGACAGGCCGAATCAGACTGCAGGCCACAAAGCGCCAGCCTCGTGTCAAAGCAGCACAAGAAGGAGCGCTTTCTACTCCCTGTTTCACCTCACATGCAGTAATTTCACGGCCCTGCAGGCCCCAAGTGAACCATTAAGAGAGGCGAGCTGTGGGCTCGTTGTAAAGGCCTTTCAGTAGCAGGCATGCTACTAGGCCTGAGGCTGCTGACCCTCGTGTTTTTTTGTCCTCTCCGGTCAGAGCTAAAGGAATAGCGTTACAAAGATAAAGCTTTACAATAGCAGCCGGAGAGCGGCTACAGAATGACAAGAATGAAGTAGACAAGCACAGTACTACTGGGAACGATGTACAAATGGCTTGTTGTTACGGATTCGGCACTAATAATTATTGTTGTTATTATTATTATTGTTGGTTCTCAGTAAGGGTTATTGTGGTTAAAAGGTTTAAAAGCGATCATGATCAAAATGAAGCCGGAAATCGGATAGTGCAGAGGTGGAGCGAAGAAGAAGAAGAGAGAGGACAGTGAAAGACGTCAGAGGTCCGGACCTAGCCTGGTCGAGCGTACATGGCGAGTGAACTTTGAGTCCTTGAAAGGAGTCTCGGGCCATCGGTGTTATCGCCGGAGTTGTGGAAAAGCCTGCGAAGCCAGGTACAAGGGTGAAATTCCGAAGAATCTTCGCCTCAAGGCCGCGGCTCGAGTGAGAGCCGTCCGCCATTTCATCCCGCGCGCTGCCTTCAGCGGAATAGGTTTTTGTTGTGTCGGGTGGGCTTATCCTCCGGTGGTTTGCCGGGGACGGCTGTGCAATAAAGCGGCGTCTGAAGATTGCCCTGCGGTTCGCCGATTGAACGGCAAATGTGTACGCGCGCGTCTTTGGAGATTTCCCTTTCTACCGCGAGTGCTGGGTGTTGGACCACGTGACTTCTGTGTCGCTTCAGCCGTCTACGCCTCAGTTGCTCTTGAGCGGACATTGGTTCAACGATCGCCGGCGCACATCAACTTCGCTTTGGAGGGGTATAGAGACATTGCGGAGGGCTCGGTTCCATTTCCTGGGAGGGCCGTGAGTTTGGGGTTACGTTACCATCTTAAGATATTTATTGTATTGTATTGTATTGTGTTATTCCCATGTGATTTTTAATATATTCTTTTGTTGATAACCATTGGTGTGGTTTCCTTATTGATTTGGATTGCTTCCTTTGAGGATTCAGTAGTGATTGATTTCGACACGAAATAACATCTATATCTTTCTGTCGGGGTTCCTCTCGGGGTTCGGGGGTTACCGAGACCAGGAGATTGCAGAGGACCCCGTAACACTTGTACACTACGAGGCGCTAAGGAGTGTCAACAAAAGACTTAGAATCAGTGACATGCACCCAGGTGGCATCTGATTTTACAGGGCACTTTGTAGATCGTCAGATTCACTATGTTTTTTCGTTCATAATTTTTGGAGATAAGCAAAACTATACATTTTTGGAATATTCAGAGCATGAGGAATCCAAAAATTAAGGTTGGCATTTGCGTAGACACCTGCATGGCCGCCATTTTGCATTTTCAAAATTGCCGCCATAAAATACATAATTTGCGCTATCTCAGCTTCTAGTCAACCTAGAATCTTATTTAAATATGCTAATCCTATGTTTTCTGGGACCTACAGGGGGCACTGCATCAGCTGTGTTTCCAGCAATGATGGATCCAGCAGCCACTGGCTGCATATGAAATGAAAATTTAACTGTGGTGTTTGAGGGTTGTGCTCTTGATCCATTTTTATTCTCTTTATTTTCGTCCATTTGGTAAAATTTTACAAAACCTATAAGTCAACTTTCATTGTTACAGGGATATGAACCCCCAGATCTACCTGTCCATGAAATCTGACGATGTGCTGTCTTCGACAACACTTAATTTGTGTCTTGCCTAATCTCAAAAATGGATGCAAATGAACTTTTCAAAACTTAGTCTTACCAAGATCAAGGTGATCCTTGGCTCTTCATCAATCCTTGCAAAGCTTCAACCTCAGATAGTGAAACTTGGGGATCATCACCTGATCACTGCTACTTTGGTCTCTGGAGTTGTCAAAAAGGAACCCAACTCTTTCCTTTAATCTGCACATCGCCAAAATCTGAACGTGTATTTTCTTTTATTTGCACAATGTTGCCTGAATCTCCTCATGCCTGAACCAGAGGACAATCAGAAGTTTGGTTCAAACTCTTATAACATCATGTTTTGAAGATTGCAATTCCCTGCGGCCCTTGCAACTTGTGCAGAATATAACAAGCCAATCGCCAAATAACAAATGAAAAGAGGTCGGGCAGGATCACAAAGTACTGGGAAAAGGGGGTGCTTGGAAATGGGGGCATTTGGGGTAGGAGAGATAGAGCATGAGTATGGCAACGGGATGACCTGAGATAGTGGTAAACAGCGGTCTTCAGCTAATGTTCTGATCTTCAGTTTGTAATTAGTCCAAGAAGCGTTTTCCCATACAACGACATTACATGTGAACTTCTGGTATTCGCTAAAACAAGTTACCCGGCAAAATCCCATGTGAAAAAAAAAAAGTTTCTTCTTGTCAACTCTGAATTATCTGTACTTTCTTTCCACTAAATATAGTTAGAAGGATGACCATCACTCCAAAAGTCACTGCGGTGTGTCCAGACAACATACAGACAGTGGAGAAAACCGAGATGGCGAGAGAGTCATGGAAAAGGGATAGAATGGGGATCAAAAGGTGCAAAGAAGAAGGGCAGAGTTGTGAAAACAAAAGGCTGTGGTCGAACCAAGGAGGAAAAACAGGCACAAAATTGTCACTTGGACGAAGGCGAGATAGGGTTGTCGGTGTGGAATTGCTGATGACAGCTGTGCTGATACGGTGAGGAAGTGCTGGTATCTGGAATGTAAGCGCAATTCTGTGCTGTATTGCTTGCTCTTGAGGACTGTCAAAGCAAAGGTGGCAGGCGGGAAGGGGGGCATTACTGTGAAAGCAAAGGTGGCAGGCAGGAAGGGGGGCACGACTGTCAAAGCAAAGGTGGCAGGCAGGAAGGGGGCACGACTGTCATAGCAAAGGTGGCAGGCAGGAAGGGGGGCACGACTGTCAAAGCAAGGGTGGCAGGCGGGAAGGGGGGCACGACTGTCAAAGCAAAGGTGGCAGGTGGGAAGGGGGGCACGACTGTCAAAGCGAAGGTGGCAGGCAGGAAAGGGGCACGACTGTCAAAGTGAAGGTGGCAGGCAGGAAGGGGGCACGACTGTCAAAGCAAAGGTGGCAGATGGGAAGGGGGGCACGACTGTCAAAGCAAAGGTGGCAGGCAGGAAGGGGGCCACTACTGTCAAAGCAAAGGTGGCAGGTGGGAAGGGGGGCACGACTGTCAAAGCAAAGGTGGCAGGCAGGAAGGGGGGCATTACGGTCAAAGCAAAGGTGGCAGGCGGGAAGGGGGGCATTACTGTCAAAGCAAAGGTGGCAGGCAGGAATGCGGGCATTATGGTCAAAGCAAAGGTGGGGGGCAGTATGGCGGTGAGCGTTGGTCTGAGTGTTTCTGTTTTCAATTTTCAATGACTAAGAACATTTTATAATCAATCAACAACATTAAATTGTACTCATTATACAACATGTAGGTATTTAGTGCTAAACTGTGGTCATTTAATATGCCAGAGCGTGGTCTGTAGTGATAAAAGTGTTTCCAAACATTTAATTGTTTCCCAGAAAGCCTTTTGTTTGCACTGCACAATCTTACTATAATTCACCAAATGTCCGTCCGTCTGTCTGTCTGTCTGTCCGTTGGAAGGTACCGCAAAAACTCCTGAACCGATCGCAACGATATTTTGGGTGGGTAATCCTGGGATCTGCAGGAGTAAAATAGGCTATTTAGTTTTTCCAATTTCAGCTTTGGTCTCCAGCATTCTCAGGTTTGGACTCCCGCATAACATTCGCGTTCGCATAACGTTCATTGTGACGATGTTTTCATTGTGACGATGTTGTTTTCCTGGGTGCTGCACAAACGGCTGCACCGATCGCTGCACAGCTGCACCGATCGGACTCGGTGACCTCGGACAAAGACCTTTTATAAGGACACGGGTTGAATCCCTGCTTGAGAGAATTCCAACCCCCTCCCCGCCGTCACGGCCGTCTCTCGAACTCACAATCCCACGAGATATGCGGAAAGGACGACCCAAAACCTATGTAAACATCATTAAACATCATTCGTATATAGTCATCATTAAAAGTAAATAATGACCTCGGCCAAAGTTCAAACGACGTTTAATCTCTACATGGGAGAATTCCACATAGCTATTTGGGTGGTGTATACGCTAACAGATCGCTGTCTCCATCGATCTTGCCAAGGCCGTAACATCTATCGGCTCAAAATCCTTTTAACTGTTGATTTGGTAGTTTTTACAATGAAGGAAACACGTATCGGGAGTACATACGACATCGGGAGTACTAGCTGCACGTGTCTTCAGTATCAAGCTTAAATCTCTCAGGGCGGATCTGAAGAGCGGATGCTTGGAGAAGTGGTACTTCGGCATGAAGGAGGATCAGAAACGTGGACTCCCACACTGCCACATCCTGCTGATACTTGCTCCCGCATGACGTTATTTTCCCGGGTGCCGCACAAACGGTTGCCACACGATCGCGATTTAATGGATGTTTATATAAATCGTTTAAAAGAAAAAAAGCCTTCAATTTCTGATATTTAGCCTTTTCATTTGGGCCTCCCAATTGAAGCCCTGCCCGTAGGGTGGGTACCGTTGCTCGTAACATATAAAGGAAAAAAGTAAAATTGACAAAAAACGAATAAAAGCAAACGAGAAAAGAATGTTTTTATTTTTAATATTACAAACAAATACAATATCTGTACTTTATAGAATATCAAATGGCAAGAGAAATGATATTCTCTTGTGAAAGTAAATTAAGATTTTAAATAGTTCCCAAATTATTTTGGCATCTGTTTGTAGTACTATATGTACAAAAAGAAACTGCAAAGTGTGAGATTGATCATTCATTCCATTGCAGTTTTTAATATTTTTCATAAATAGTTAATTCCCGGGAAGACATTGGGTTGAGCATAACTCAATAGATGGCAGATCGAGGAGTAAGCATCAATCGTCATTAGGCGATGAGGATGCAATGCTGGACGGGGTAATAAATAAGACAGATGGAATTTTAAGAAGTGTTAAAAGGATGTATAACATTAACAACTCCCTTTGTGATCATTGAATTACAAGCAGAGAGCCAATGCCCAGGCAGACAAAGACAATTCGTATTTAAGTTTCGCCTCAAACATTACATCAGCCTCCAACCAATGACGTCACTGCATGCCACTCTGATAGAACAATTGGGTTGTTCATTCGTTTTTGTCTGTCGTTGACGAGTTATGAACTGCAAAAAACATGCAAGGCAGTTTGGTAAAATATTTGCAGCATTACAGAATTCCCTGCCCTAATTATAATCAGATGCATAAGCTGAATATATATTCATACTTGCATCTTTCACATCTATCTATAATTCCAGTAATCTCTGTGTGTATGTTTGTATGTTTGTATGTTTGTATGTATGTATGTATGTATGTATGTTTGTCTGTGACCGCTGTTTCTCGACAACTACCGGTCCGATATACTTGAAACTTGCCAGGTATATTGCTGGGGACCCGAGGATGTGCCTTTTCAAGGTTTGAAATTAATCGGACAAGTAGTTACCGAGCTATGGCGATTTAGCCGTTCGCCGTTCGCTTTGGCGTTGCGAATGGACCAAACCATTTCATGTAAATAGAGGGGGGGGGGGGGTTCTGTGGTCGTTGCGAATGGACCAAACCATTTGATGTAAATAGAGGGGGGGGGATTGTCACCGTACTCGCAAGCCGTTCGCCGTTCGCTTTGGCGTTGCGAATGAACCAAACCATTTCATGGACCAAACCATTTCATGTAAATAGAGGGGGGGGGGGGGGATTGTCACCGTACTCGCACCCACGTACCCACGTACCCACGTACGGGCATTGCACCCACGTACGGGCATGCCCTAGTATGTATAATATCTTTATTAAAATAGAGCAAACGTATATGGTTCGCTATGTATGTATTCATGTACGCATGTATGTTTATATACGACGAAAACGTCTTCTTCTTCTTCAAATAAGATTACCACCCGATCAATTAACCCTCTTAATTGCGTTAAGACTGCTGAGACCCCTCAGACCTTTGATGACCCTTTAATTCCCCCAAGACCCTTCAGACCACCAAGACCCCTGAAGACCCAAAATAACATGAAGACCCCCAAAGACCCAAAATACCCTTCAAGGCCCTGAGGCTCAAAAAGACCCTGAATACCAAAAGACCCTGAATACTGAAGACCCAAAACACCCCGAAGACCCAAAACACCCCGAAGACCCAGAACACCCCGAAGACCCAAAACACACCGAAGACCCAAAACACCCCGAAGACCCAAAACACCCCGAAGACCCAAAACACCCCAAAGACCCAAAACACCCCAAAGACCCAAAACACACCGAAGACCCAAAACACCCCGAAGACCCAAAACACCCCGAAGACCCAAAACACCCCGAAGATCCAAAACACCCCGAAGACCCAAAACACCCCGAAGACACAAAACACCCCGAAGACCCAAAACACCCCGAAGACCCAAAACACCCCGAAGACCCAAAACACCCGGAAGACCCAAAAGACCCCAAAGACCAAAAAGACCCGGAAGACCCAAAAGACCCCAAAGACCCAAAATACCCGAAGACCAAAAAAGACCCCGAAGACCAAAAAGACCCCAAATACCTAAAATACCCCGAAGACCAAAAAGACCCCGAAGATCCAAAAGACCCTTTTTTGGATCTTCGACAATGCCCGAAGATCCAAAAGACCCCGAAGACCAAAAATACCCGGAAGACCCAAAAGACCTTGAAGACCAAAAAAGACCCAAAGACCCTTAAAGACCAAGAAGAACCAAAATAACCTTAAGCCCCAAAAGCCCCTGAAGACCCCGAAAACACAAAAGACACCAAAGACCCTTAAGACCCAAAAGCCTCTGAAGACACCAAAGACCCTGAAGACCCAAAACACCTCAAAGACCCAACATACCCTTCAAGGCCCAGAGGATCCAAAAGACCCTGAAGACCCAAATGGCCCTGAAGACCCAAACCCCATGAAACCCAAAAGACACCAAAATGGTCAAAGACGCCTACCCCTCTGAAACGACGTGTGGTGAGGCGCGCGGAAGCTAGTATATATATATATATATATATATATATATATATATATATATATATATATATATATATATATATATATATATACAGACTTGGCATTTAATATGGAATTTTTTTTTTTCTTGACGGGTTTAATTTCTGAACTCGGTATATCATTCTGGTGAGTTTCTTTTAAGCTTCGGTGATTTCTTTGTTAAAAGAACCATGTCACTGATTGTCTGTCGCAGCAAGAGGTCAATAATAGGATTATATCACAGGTGGCATGACAAAATGTACGGACAGGTACATTTGACGATTGGCTTCACAATCGGGTATATAAGGGTTGTTGTGTTCTGTATTAGTGGAAAACAACTGCTGCACGTCTACAAAAGTTATTGCCGCTTCCGCTGGAGATGGTCCGTCAACTCGACAATGCTGTTTGTCATTTAGTGGTGGCTTTACGAAATTCCGGCATGAAACAGCGTGCTATTGCTTGGCAGTATGGCATCACTCAAGGTCAGGTGTCAAAGATCCTGAAACGAAATGCTGAGAGGGGTGTCCCTACTCCAATACCGAGGCCAGGACGTCCCCGCAGAACCACAAGGAGGGATGATCGCCATCTGCACCGATTAGTCCGCAATGGCCATACCAAGTCAGCTAATCGGCTTAGGGCTGAGTGGCAGCAACTGACAAATGTGCCTGTATCCAGAAGGCTAGTCGACCAACGACTGGTTCAAGCAGGCTATCGTGCCAGGCGTCCCCTGAGAAAGCCAAGTCTGACCAGACAACACCGCCAGCGCCGATTGCAGTGGGCCAGAGAGCACCGTCAATGGCAGCCAGGACACTGGAATCACGTGATCTTCAGTGATGAGTCTAGATTTCTGATCTATCGTCAAGATGGCCGCGTCAGAGTGCGCAGACAAGTGCATGAAGCCTACAACGAAGATTGTATAGTGCCAAGAGTCCAAGCTGGAGGTGGTGGGGTGACCGTTTGGGCTGCTTTTCATGCAGGGGGCAAAACTGACCTGGTTGTTCTGAATGGAAACCTGAACCAGTTCAAGCACAGGGCCATTCTGGAAGAAACATTGCTTCCATTTGCTCATGCAGCCTTTCGAGGAAACTTTGTCTTCCAAGATGACAATGCACGGCCTCATCATGCTCGCATGATCCAACACTTTCTTGCTGACCGTGGTGTAGAGCATATGGAGTGGCCTGCCATGTCCCCGGATATGAATCCGATAGAGAACTTGTGGGTAGAATTAACGCGTCAAATCGACAACTTGGACAAGCAGCCTGCCTCTGTGCGTGAATTGCAGCAGGCTATTGTCACTGCATGGCAAGCGATTCCTGTCCAAACCTTGGCAAATCTCGTGAACAGCATGCCTCAACGTGTACGTGCTCTCCTGAATGCCCGTGGGGGTTACACGAAGTACTGAACTGTAATTTTACTGTCCGTAATCCCAGTCGTAATTTAACTTTTGTTTTTGTTAAAAGAAATTTTGGCTAATGTGCAAAATAAAGATATACTTCTGGAAAACGCACAGAAGTTTAACACAGTACTGTCCGTGAATTGAGTTCGATATCAGTTGACATCACTTTCAAGGATCAATTTATTTGCTTCAAAATGTCAAATGTGGTTTTTGTTTCTTTTAAAGGTCACATTAACAAAATCTAGAATAATTTCAACATAATTCCAATGAACTTTTGGTTCTAAGTCATCTTGAAAAGTAAGTTCACCCCCACAAAAAAAATATTCCATATTAAATGCCAAGTCTGTATATATATATATATATATGTGTATATATATATGTATATATATATATATATATATATATATATATATATATATATATATATATATATATATATATATATATATATATATATATATATATATATATATATATATGTAGGTTTGAGTACCGGGTGGAGTCCGACTTTTTTCACACTAACCCCACGCAGGAATATATATATTGTTACGGTTTTTAGAACCTTCACTTTGTAAATTTTGGTAAATGTTCCCTTATAAATAATCCCCTGTAAATATCCCCATTATTTGGCTAATATTAAAGATCGCACCTTAGTTAGTCCATGTACAACACGTAGAACACCATCGGACCTCTCTGTAGTTATCTCATTAATCATTATTATGTGTTTTAGTTAAGGATCTGTTCCCAATAGTTGAATCTACATTGCATTAATCAAATAAGATAGGCCCCTTCAATTATCCCCAATCATTTCTCTCTTCAATGTGCAGTAGCGGTATGGCAGCGTTCGCTGCCCTTTGTCTTGGTTTGTTTGCTGGCCCCAAGCCGCCATTACGCACGCAGTAATCTGGAGGCAAAAGGGGAGGAGTGGGTTCGAGCGCCAGGAACGAGGCGTGGCCTGTCAATGTCTCCTCAAGAGGTGGAGCCAGCGAGCCCTCGCCGGCCAACCAGGGCCGAGGTGAGCCGACCGGTAGGCGCGTCCTAGGAGCTGGCGGCTGGATACAGAAACGCCCAATAAAAGCGGCTGGGAGGGACTGCTTCACCAGATGAGTGCGTAGGTCCGAAATACGAGGTACCAGATGAGAACACGACGAATCGTAAGGCAGGAGAGTGGGTCCGTTGACGACGACAATACAGCGATATATTCGCATTGCCCGACCGCGTGAAACTGATACGTGCAGCTGCCGCCGGGTTTCGCCTCAAGCCCGGAGCGTGCGCGGAGCACGACGTGGAGTGGACCTTGACGCTGTGCCATCTGCCCGGACCTTCCTGCCCTGCCATCTGCTTGGACCTTCTCCCCCTTCCAGCCATTCCTTCCTGCCATTCCCTATCTGTGTAAGTCTGTTTGTTCTGTCTGGGCGTATGGTAATATAATACTTTTAAGGCTGCCCTGTGTATCTGCTCCTTCCTCTCCTTGTAAATGCCCTTCTTTCATTTCCTCTTTGGGTTTCGTGTACATAATTAATAAATATCTGTTCTTCCTTTACTTTGGTTTCTTCTTCCCCCAATCGCTTTAGTCCCTTCCCAATTGAGTACCTGTGGCACGATTCGGCCAACGCTCGGAGTCGGGTTTAGTCCTTTGTTAACGGCCCGAGTCGCAGCTTGCTTCGCTCAGCGCATCCATTCACGCTGCGGCCCGGGTGGGAGTATCTCCTCGCTTACGGCCGGTGGTGGTAATTAGGTAGTGGGATGGATTGGGCTTACAACCCGACTCACCACCGACCGGAAGTGACGTCATACTTCCAGGACCGGCGGATGGCCAGCTTAACAGGACAAGGGGATTAACCCCCCCTTGCTAATGGGAGTGCCGTCCCCCGGATCTGTAACAATATATACAGGGTGAATCAAAAGTAGCGCCCGCGCCCGATTTCTGTTTTTTCGGCTGTCAGATTCTTTCTGGGATGTCATGTTGTTAATAATTGTCTTGCAGATTATTAATTTTCTTAGTTTATTTATTTTTGGTTTTGTTTTGCAGGTTATTGCTGAGAGTTTGGAAAGTTACTGAATTTGCACCAAATTGAACCATGAATTACCATTCAATGAATCAACGCATTGCGGTGGTGAACATTACTACAAATGTAATGAACAACCAACGATGGCGGCATGCCGTTTGGCACAGGAATTCGATATTAACCCACCACAGGGAAGAAACATACGATTGATTGTCGAGAAATTTGAAGCAACAGGGTCGGTAGCCACTGCAAAGAAGTCCGGTCCTCCGAAAACGGCAACGAATGTAGCTAAGGCTGAAGAAGCCATCAGAAGACTGGAACAAAGTCTGCAAAAGTCAACTCGCCGTTTATCTGCAGAGTTGGAAGTGAGCCAATCAAGTGTTATCCGTATCCTTCACCAGAAAAAATGGAAACCTTACGAAAAACAGAATGGAAACACCATAAAAAATGGAAACAGACCTTACACCTCCAGATTTCTTTCATTGGGGGCTCATGAAAGACCTTGTTTATCGTGAAAAGCCTCGTACCATTCAGGAATTGAAGGCTCAAATCACTGCAAAGTTTGAGAAAATTGATATCGAACTCTGCAAGCGTGTGTGCCACTCTGTGCCTGCTCGGCTACAATTGTGCATCGATCACGAGGGAGGGCACTTTGAAAATTGCAAGTAAAACAGCTTGGTACAGTTCCGTAATAATTTCCCCCCGAATAAATGGTTTGATAAACATGTCATTTATTTATTTCTACCTTCTTGTACACTAATACAAATGGCAAACAAACAATCAATTGACAGAAATATATATATATATATATTGTTGCAGATTTGAGAATCCTGCACGTTGATAATTGTTGTAAATATCACCCTCTGTAAATAATAGTAATTCCTTGTAAATACCTCCATTAATTGTAAAGGTCAAAGGTCATCCCTTTAGCTAGTCCATCGCATACACGTAGAAAATCATAGGATCTTCGAAATAGTTATCTCTTTATTCTATGTCAGTATAAGGCTCTGTTTCCCATTAGTTGACTCTGCATTGCACCAATTGAAATACGGTAGAATCCCCTTTCAATTGCCACCAAAACGCAATTGCCGGCAGCGTTCGCTGCCCTTTGGCTGGGGCTCGCTCAAATCGCCCCAAAACCTCCATTACGCACGTGGTTAAGCTGGAGAAGAAGGAGGAGGAGCCGTCGGATCACAGGCGTGGCACCACCTCGTCATCAAAGGTGGAGCCAGCGAGCCCCCACCAGCCAACCAGGGCTGATGAGATACCATCACGGGTATGGCGCGCATTGATCTTGAAGCGCGTTATATAAGTGCCCGCGCAAGCCTTTTCACGGCAGATGCGTGACCCAGCTGAGTTCTGCACAAGAGAGATATCTGCAGAGAGCCGCTTCAACCAGCCCCATTTCAACCAGCTGCGTGAAGCCCTGACGGGGCAGCGAGTGAGCCTGCCGGTGTAAAGCCGAATACGAGGAACTGCCGGCTCTTCGCTTCCCGCCCGGAGTGGACCCGCTTGCTGTGCCCTGTGGTCCCACCTTCGCATCCTTCCCGCCATTCTTGCCTGAGAATTCCCCATTCGTGTACGTGAGTTTGTCTTGTTTGTTCTGTCTTGGGAATAAGTTAAGCCTGTAGATAAGCTAGAATTGCACTGTGTCTTCTTCCTCTTCTGTAATTATTTTCGTATCTTTCTTTCTCCCTTGGTTTCTTTGATTTGTACATAATTAGTTCATAAATCCCTGTTCTTCCTGCCTTTGCCTTTTTTTCTTCACATCCGTTCGTTTTAGAGGTTTCCACATTGAGTACCTGCGGCACGATTTGGCCAACGCTTTATGAATCGGGTTTAGTCCTTGTTAAATGGCTCGAACCGCGGGCTGCTAAAAACCGCTCGGCAAATAACATCTTGTCCGGGGTTCGAGCGGAGTTACCCCCCTGCCTTGTGGAGCGGGGTAGCTTCAGGATCGGAGACAGCCAGTGCAAATAGAATGGGGATTAACACCCCCCCCCCCCCACTTGCTAAGGGGGAGCGCCGTCCCCGTTTCCGTAACAATTGGTGTCAGGAGCGAGATTCGGACCCGAAGTGCGCTTAACGCACTCAAAATTACGAGTGGCCAAAATTTTATTTAATATTCTAAATTTTAAAATCGTGCCATGGATAATCAAGGCGACCGGATGCCGGTAGGGGAGTTAGAAGAGGAGTTAGAGTCGACCCAGGAACCCGGGGAGGCAGTGGGAGTAATGGAGGAGGAGCGCAATACGCATTGGGTTGCGGAGGGTTCAGGCGCACAAGATGGCGCCCTCGCGCACGAGGTGGCAGCAGCACCAAGTGGCGCAGCGCACGTAACCGCAGCAGCCACGCCCGAGGTGCCAATGGACTGGGGCCTATTTATGAAACAGATGATGGCCTATATGGTAAAGACGGACCATACAATGAATGATGTGGGAAGCCAAATCGGGGAATTGAGGAATGATATGGGAAACCAAATTGGGGGGCTAGAAGCTAAATTTGAGGGTTTAGACAATAAATTTGAGGGTTTAGACAATAAATTTGAGGGGTTAGACAACAGGTTGGAAGGGCTAGAAGGTAAATTGGGGGGCCAACTGGAGGACGTGGGTAATCAAATTGGGGAAATGAAGGAGGGGTTAACGGGGTTGGAAAATAGAATGGCTGCCCAGGAGAACCAGATGGAAGGGGTGAAGAATGGGTTAGGGGGGTTAGAAAACACCATGGAAGGCAAATTGAGGGAAATAGGGGAGCAATCCGCCCGGGAAATTAAACAGATGGGGAATCAGATAGAGGAGGTGAAAATCGGGTTAGAAACCAAATTGGATGCCCAGAGGAATGATTTGGAGCAGATGAGGGCGGCATCTACCAAAGAGATGGGAGAAATGGGGGAGGAGATCAGATGAGGTGTGGGCGAAGAGGTCGCGGGGGTATGCGAGGAGGTAAAGCGGGGTGAGGAGCGTATGGAGAAAGAGGTGAGAAATAGTACGGCTAGGTTACAGGGGGGCATAGAAGATCTGACGAGGGGAGTAGAGCAGCTGACAGTGAGACAAAAAGAATTAGGGGAGCAAGTGGAGAAGAATACGGCGGTAATCGGGGGGTTGAAGGCGACACAGAAAGAGATAAAAAGGAACTTATAGCGACGAAGAGGGAATGTCAGATGGTACATGAGGGGTTGACAAAGAGGTTGGACGAGGTGACAGAGGCAATGGAGACAAAAGAACGGGAAGTAAGAATGCACATAGAGACGACCAAGGTGGCCTTAGAGGAAGAAATTGAGGAGGCGCACCGGGAAATAAAAGAGGTAAAGCAAAAATTAGAGGAAGTGGAAGAGGGGGTGAGTGAAATTAAGAAGAGACGGAGGGAAACTAAGAGGGAGATAAAGGAGGAAGTGATGGATTATGTACAAGGTCTGTGCTCAAATCGTGATGATGTGCTTACTGACCAAATAAAGAGTTTGCAGGTGGCGGAGGAGGAGCGAAGACGAGGTGCCGAGGTGAGTGGCGATATAATCGGAAATGTATATGGTGTGAGGGGAGATTAAAGTGTGAGGGGCTTGGGTGTTGGTTTAGACCTGGGTGTTCATGAGAGACCAATGGTGAGGTGTATGACTGGTCCGGAGTGTATGGAAAGAGGAGGTGTGCAAGGAGGTCCGACTATGGGGAGTGCAGAAGGTATTTGTGAGCCAGCGTGTGCAGCAGTGATCGGGTGTGTGCAAGAATGCACCCCCATGAGTGGTACGGAGGATGTACTGGGAGAGAGTGCGACAGGTGCATGAGAAAGGTGTGGAACGGAGGTGTGTGTGAGGAAAGAGTGTGCACCGAGGAGCGAGTGTGCTGTCGAGAGTGAGAGTGAACGCACGACAGAGTGTGGTGGTGAGAGTGACACGGAGTACGAGTGGGTTGTGGCAGGTAAGAAGGAATGCACACCTGGATTGGAAGAATGCACACCTGGAATGGTTGAGCATGTGCGGGAATGTACACCTGAGTTGGTCGTGGCGCGGGTGCAGGAGGGCACCTTGAAGCGCGTGATGGGGAGTGTTACAGGGGATGTAACGGAAGAGTGCACACCTGTGGTGAGTGTTGCGGAGGACGTAACGGGAGAGTGTGCACAAGAGGATGCATGAGAAAGGTGTGTAACGGACGGGTGCATGATAACAGAGTGCGCTGTCGGGAGTGAGGGTGAATGCACGACAGAGTGTGATAGTAAGAGTGACATGGAGTACGAGTTGGTTGTGTCAGGTGAGAAAGGATGCACACCTGGAATGGAAGGATGCACACCTGGAATGGTCGAGCACGTGTGGGAATGCACACTTGAGTTGGTAGTGAAGCATGTGATTGGGTGTGCAGAAGAGTGCACACCCGTGGTTGTCACAGAGTATGTGACCGAGGAGTGGGCGCGAAGAGGTGTGTTGATGAGGTGTGCGAACGACGAGTGTGTGCCAAGGTGTGCGGTGGTCGGGTGTGCAACGAAGTCTGTGAGCGGAACAAGAACAAGTGCAATAACGAAGTATGTGGGGTGTACGGGCGGCGTTGGAGCGCCGAGCTCGGTGAGTGTGAAAGGGGTCGCGTATGCGTGTAAGCCTGCAGGTGAAGCATCGACGTTAACCGGGTTAGCAGTTAGACCGACGGTTAGCTGAAGCGAGCCCTCGGTTCGTGCCGGGCTTTGGGTGCTGCGGGAACCAGCGGGGATCCTAACCACGGCGGTTTCAAAAGAACCGCCGTGCGCATTCCGCGCCGGGCCTCTCTCTGCACGGTCGCGTCTGTGCTACGCTAAGCGGTGCGGGCGGCCCGGTTCAAGGGCAGGTAGGAAGGGTCGGCACGGCGAGCCCTTGTGGTTGCGGCGTTCCGGCCGGGCGAGGTTGGGCCATCGAGCGGGAGACCGAGAGGTTCTGCGCTGAGGTGGACCTTGGAATCTCAGCCCGAGCAAACCTCCTTCCCTGAACCGAGTGCCGGACGTATCCAACTGCAGGAAATGAACCACCCGCATTCATTGCTCGGCATTGCGAAGCCGAGCTTTGAGCATGTAAAGACGCACCGAGGCTCAAGTTAAAGGACATTTGGTAGGGATAGGGAATTTGTGATTGGCAAAATTTGATTGGCAAATGATTGGCTGAAAATTGAATGGGCAAAATTTATAATGGAAGATGCCCGAGGTGGTGGGATGGCAAATCCACCATCCCTCACAAATACGGGGCACATGAGCACTAGCTATGGGGTTTATAGCGGTGAACACCAAGCCAGGGAGGGTTTGGATAATTGTATAGGGATCTAGAGGAATGACCATAGGTGACAGGAGGAGTAAGTAGCGACATTGTACAGGTAGTCGGGGACGTAGGTAGATTAGCTGGTTGTTAATGACGTGGTATGTGCTTAGTTTAAAGGGAAGACGGGGAGCACCAAGTTAGAAGGGCACCAGGTATATCAGATGATGCCGTGTGTGTGAGAATCTTTGCCGGTGAGCATGTTGAGCAAATGAGGCAATGCTCGAGAATGGTGCCGTGTGTTTGTGTTGAAAGTGTACGGAGTAGTGTATGAGTGAATAATTGCGATTGTGCGTTGTATTGTATTGAATGAAGAAGCCTGGGAGGAAGGAGGGTGCAGGAGGCACCAGGTGTGATTGCACAGGTGTGCAAGTGAACAGGTGTATGGAGCAGTGTATGACTCATGGTGATTGTGTGCTGTGTTGAGCAAATGGTCCTGGAGGAAGGAGGGTGCAGGAAGCACCAGGTGTAGGAGTGATGGCACAGGTGTGCAAATACAGGTGAGCATGGTTGTATGGAATAAATGGTCTGGAATATATGGAGTATGGTATGGATGGTGTGGGGTGAGTATGGTGGAAACTGTGGAGTGGAGTGGTTGGTGTGAAGGGAGTGTATGGGGAGGATGGACCCCCATCACGAATACCCGGGGAGGGTAGTTTAAGAGTTAGGTAGAGGGTATAGGTAAATTGTGGTTCGATATTGGCATCTGTGGTGCGTGTGGAAGAATGATATTTGGATGGGTGCATTAGTGACGTGGAAATGGCTGGGCTTGTGGCATGTTAGTGTGTGTAGTTGAATGGGCACTCCGCCACTGTGAGGATGTCGGCCAGGTGAGGCCGCAGGTGGGCTCTGGGAGCCAGTAGAGTTGTTCAGTGGGGCCCGAGGATCCGGAGGACGGACCCGGGTAGCCCAGTGCCAGAGAGGGCACCGAGGGGGGTAAGTGCCAGAGAGGGCCTTCCCCAGTTAGATAGGTTAGGTAAGGAGCAGGTAAGCTAGGAGGCAACTGCAGTGGTGGAGGTGTGCAGGTGGGTAGACCTGCTGGGAGAGCCACATGACCCAGTCCTGAAATTGTGCAAAGGCACAGGGAGTTGAACCGGGGGAATGAGACCCCAAATTGATGAAGCACCACAGTTTGGTCAATGGGAATTTGGTTCTTAAAACCGCATAGAGTGTAAGATGGCCAATGGATTGGCAGGGAAAGACCCCGGGTAGTGTAAAGTGTATTAAAGTCATTTAGAGGATAGTTAGGATTAAGAATCTCCTCGCACCATCTACATCCACTCACCTGGGGTGACAGAACTCCACACCGTGCCATGGTTTGTTGTTTTTATTTTTCTGTGCAAATGTTTTGAGGATGAAAGACGCATCATGACGTGGGTGTGACATTGTGCTTGATGTTCCATCTCTTCCTCCTTATGAGGAATTGATGAGGAATTTGGATGATGGCAAATTTTGGATTTGTGGGATTGTGCCGAATTTGGTATAGGGAGGATATGGGGAAGACCTGACATTAATGACGAATTGGTAAGTGTGTAGATTTTGTAAATACGGGGGTAAGGGGGCAAGGGTAGAACAGGTGACGGGTGGGGTGACGTACGATAGGGACGAGCTTTTCTCCGCTCAGTCTCCAGGCGCACCTCACCTTGCATTACCTTCGTTGAGGTGTACCCCTGTGACCTTACCCCTCGCTAACCTGTCATCTCTGTCTTCCTTCCCCGACCCGAGGATCGTGCTCTCTGGGCATTGAGGGGGAGCGTGTGGGAGGCCGCGTCTGTGTGCCCGAAATTCTCGCAACCAGCTGCCTGCATCCACGCACCACTTATGGACCACATGTCTGTGGCTGAGCACCACTCATGGACCCCACGGGTTGGGGCATGGCCCCTCTGCTGGGACTGGCCACGATGGCCCAAGATCTTGCTTGCGGACCCCGGTGAGGTGGCACCAAGCCCACAGGTGAACCACCCATAGTCGGCCCCTGTGGGCCATAAATAAAAATGGACACGGTTTGTGCTTTTTATTTATTATCAACTAGGCAGCAAGCCATCAAGAATGACAACATCTGGAAGAACATCGGCCAGCAGAGGGAGCCGAAGAGCAAGACCACCAACAGTGTGTTTGTTTTATTGAACTGAGGTGATGGTGCTTTATGGTGCTTTGGTGTTTTGGTGCTCTTTATTGGTGCTGGTGCGACGATGCAGTGCATGCTGTCTCCTCCCCTCCCACAGGATTTTCTTTTTGTTTCCCCCAAAGGAAATCGCACGTCCTGGGTTGCAGTGTAAATACAATTAGCGTCACTTGTAAATAATGCTCCCCACCGTTCATGTGTAGTTTGAAAATCAATTCCACAATTCGGTTATCCTGTGGGCGTGAATCTGTTAGGTAGGGTGCAATGCAACAGCGGGACATACTTATTTGTGTTTTAAAACTGTCACACTCAGGGTCAGGTTAATTGTAGAGGGATTTACACCTACGTGCCACATTAAGTTAAAGTTTTATAGGCCCGGGACGTGCCTGGAGGATGAGGGTGCCGTGTTGCGGATTTGAGAATCCTGCACGTTGATAATTGTTGTAAATAACACCCTCTGTAAATAATAGTAATTCCTTGTAAATACCTCCATTAAATGTAAAGGTCAAAGGTCGTCCCTTTAGCTAGTCCATCGCATACACATAGAAAATCAGAGGATCTTCTAAATAGTTATCTCTTTATTCTATGTCAGTATAAGGGTCTGTTTCCCATTAGTTGACTGCATTGCACCAAATGAAATAAGGTAGAATCCCCTTTCAATTGCCACCAAAACGCAATTGCCGGCAGCGTTCGCTGCCCTTTGGCTGGGGCTCGCTCGAATTGCTCCAAAACCTCCATTACGCACATGGTTAAGCTGGAGAAGAAGGAGGAGGAAACGTCGGATCACGGGCGTGGCACCTCGTCATCAAAGGTGGAGCCAGCGAGCCCCCACCAGCCAACCAGGGCTGATGAGATACCATCACGGGCATGGCATGCATTGATCTTGAAGCGCGTTATATAAGCGCCCGCGCAAGCCTTTTCGCGGCAGATGCGTGACCCAGCTGAGTTCTGCACAAGAGAGATTTCTGCAGAGCCGCTTCAACCAGCCCCGTTTCAACCAGCCGCGTGAAGCCCTGACGGGGCAGCGAGTGACCCCCTACCGGTGTGCGGTTTAAAGCCGAATACGAGGAACTGCCGGCTCTTCGCTTCCCGCCCGGAGCGGACCCGCTTGCTGTGCCCTGTGGTCCCACCTTCGCATCCTTCCCGCCATTCTTGCCTGAGAATTCCCCATTCGTGTACGTGAGTTTGTCTTGTTTGTTCTGTCTTGGGAATAAGTTAAGCCTGTAGATAAGCTAGAATTGCACTGTGTCTTCTTCCTCTTCTGTAATTATTTTCGTATCTTTCTTTCTCCCTTGGTTTCTTTGATTTGTACATAATTAGTTCATAAATCCCTGTCCTCCTACCTTTGCCTTTTTTCCTTCACATTCGTTCGTTTTAGAGGTTTCCACATTGAGTACCTGTGGCACGATTTGGCCAACGCTTTATGAATCGGGTTTAGTCCTTGTTAAATGGCTCGAACCGCGGGCTGCTAAAAACCACTCGGCAAATAACATCTTGTCCGGGGTTCGAGCGGAGTTACCCCCCTGCCTTGTGGAGCGGGGTAGCTTCAGGATCGGAGACGGCCAGTGCAAATAGAAGGGGGATTAACCCCCCCACCCTTGCTAAGGGGGAGCGCCGTCCCCGTTTCCGTAATAAAAATATATATATATATATATATATGTATATATATATATATATGTATATATATATATGTATATATATATATATATGTATATATATATATATATATATATATGTATATATATATATATATATATATATATATATATATATATATATATATATATATATATATATATATATATATATGTATATACTGTATATATATATATGTATATATATATATGTATATATATATATATATAATATATATATATATATATATATATATATATATATATATATATATATATATATATATATATATATATAAACAAAAATCGGGCGCTACTTTTGACTCACCCTTTATATATATATATATATTGTTACGGAAACGGGGACGGCGCTCCCCCTTAGCAAGGGGGGGTGGGGGGTGGGTTAATCCCAAGACATACTGTACAGCATACATGTGACTAACATGAAGATAAATTGATACTGCAAGAAGAGAACATTAAAAATCTTCCCTTCTCTTTGCCCAAATGGAAGCTAATGCCTTGGGTGGAGTTTCTGCCAGCTCTTTCAATGGCATATTCAAACGTTTCCCTAAAAGGCCAACGTTGCTCAGGAATCTAACTGTCGAATTTGCGGCAAAACCTTTTCATCCATATTCTACTATTTGAAGCTCTGTAGAGCAGCTTCACTGTTCACATTCTGCATACAAACCCTCATAGCATCCAAGTTTTCTTCCATGAGCTGGATCAATCATATGCTCTGAAGGTATAATTAACTCATGTCTTAATGAATCTTTCTTGTGAGCTTGATGTTGTCTTTAACAGATCATGTTGCAGGTTGATATTAACTATTTTTTTGGCGGAAGAACCATCCAGGATTCCACACCTACTTATATATTTCACCTTTATGGTCTTAAGCCTGTTTTTCTACTCATGTGGCATAAAGTTTGCCAAGTTTTTCACCTGCCTGAACAAAACAATTTATCTAGGATGCGCCCAAGTACTTTCTTCCTTCGTCATTGCACATTCAATGGTACATCAAAAAGCTTCAAGCACGCTTTTACGATTAAATGGTCACATATTTGTGCTTGTGCCATGGAACAAACAGTACTGCAGCACATGCTCCAGTTTCCATTTTTTACCACATGACATGCAATCACAGATTAGCCCTCAACCGTGCGTCAGGCCAGCTGGGGACTTGTATTTTGGGTCCTGTCCATTCATCCATCCATCTGTTCGAATTAAGCCGATACTCGAAAATAACTGGATGCATTTCCTTCATATATGGCCCTTGTATGTATAATGTCTGGGTATGCGGTATATCAAATTATTTTGGGATCGGAGCCAAATTGTCATTTTCGCAATTTAAACTAGAACGGCCCTCAGTAGAGAGCATACATCTGCCCGGGTGAACAGTTTACATTTTGTATTCCACTGATAGGCCGGATCTGCATCCGGACCTGAACCAAAATCTAACCGGCTTGTACTAGTCACCTACCTAACTCACCCACCTCGTTTTGTCATATTCCATCCACAACATTTTGAAATATCATGCTATATATCGATTTTGGTCCTATTTCTCAATGGTGAAGAATCACTAATATAATGTTTTAAAATCTTGTATCCGGATCAGGATCCGGTTATTCACCAAAATCAAATCAATTCATCTTTGTCACACATCCAACTTGTCCACCAGGTTTTGTCTGAATCCGTCCATAACCTTTTGAGATATCCTGCTTACAGACAGACAGACAAACAGACAAATGAAAAATCACTCAAAGAGCGACACTTGGCAAAAGAGTACAAAGTTGAATGGCACTTGGTAGAGCATCCTTTTGACTTCACAAATATAAATCGGTGGTTGAATTATGTGTCCTGATAAGCAAATCTTCTTCAAATTAAGTTAATCGGATGAAAATTGTCAATTTTAGTAACTTGGCCTATGTTGACCTTTTGGCCTATGTTGACCTCGAAAATAGTTGGTGGTTGGTTTCAGTAAGCTGATATGCAAATCCTATTCAGATTCCAAGTCAATCGGATGAAAATGGAGGATTTTACAAATCTGGCCCATGTTGACCTTTTGGCTGATGTTGACCTCAAAAATAGTTGAGGGTTGAATTCAGTGACCAGATATGCATATCCTCTTCAGATTTTTAAGTTAATCGGATGAAATTGACAATTTTAGAAGTTTTGGATGAAAATTGAGGATTTTCGAAATTGCAAAAAAAGGTGGTTAACTTTTGGCCTATGTTGACCTTTTGGTCTATGTTTACATATGCCTCTGAAGACACCAAAGACCCAAAAGACCCTGAAGACCCAAAAACACCTCAAAGACACAAAATACCCTTAAAGGCCTAGCGGATCCAAAAGACCCTGAAGACCCAAATGGCCCTGAAGACCCAAAACACCATGAAGACCCAAAAGACAACGAAATGGTCAAAGATGCCTACCCCTCTGAAACGACGTGTGGTGAGGCGCGCGAAGCGCGCCGAGTCACGCAAGTCTTATTATAATAGAGCAAACGTATATGGTTCGCTGTGTATGTATGTATGTATGTATGTGTGTATGTTTGTATGCGACGAAAACGTCGTATTCTTCTTCTTCGAATAAAATTACCACCCTCTTAATTGCGTTAAGACTGTTGAGACCCCTCAGACCTTTGACGACCCTTTAATTCCCCCAAGACCCTTCAGACCACCAAGATCCCCAAAGACACAACATACCCTGAAAACCCCCAAAGACCCAAAACACCTCAAAGACCTAAAACACCCCAAAGACCCAAAATACCCTTCAAGGCCCTGATGCTCAAAAAGACCCTGAATAGCCAAAAACCCAAAACACCCCGAAGACCCAAAACACCTCGAAGACCCAAAACACCCGGAAGACCCAAAATACCCGAAGATCCAAAACACCCCGAAGACCCAAAACACCCCGAAGACCCAAAACACACCGAAGACCCAAAACACACCGAAGACCCAAAACACCCCAAAGACGCAAAACACCCCGAAGACCCAAAACACCCCAAAGACCCAAAACACACCGAAGACTCAAATCATGTTTTGTTTTGCATCAAAGAACAATAATAAACTTCGTTGTTTGTTGCAGGTATTGTTCTTCAAAATGTGCCCAGTGTTTCTAGACCACCGTGTATGTATATATATATATATACACGTATGGTTTGTATACATTTTTATCTTGATTGCAATTGCATACAAAAAAACAACAATCAATGGACCTTCAATTTGAAAAATGATGATAACTGAGTTTTAAGAGTGAATGAGTCAGGGAAAAGTAAAATAAATAAACATTTCCCTGTGTGGTGCCACAACGCCTGTGCACGGGATGGACACACCACAGGCAGTTACCCGTTTTGGCTTTACATAAACACCCTGCCTCTCTCTTGTTTATTTATTTGTTTCCCTCGGTACGTTAAGCCAAACACAAAGCCAAGTCACCCATGAGAATGGACATTTCTTTCTATCATGGGAGAGTCAAATACACGAATCTCCATCTTCAGGTGTCTCTCATATTGCAAACAACGGATGGATGGAATAAAGAGGCAGCAACGAAATTCAGACGGCACAGGCAAATAATTATTGCCAACTGTGTATAGTTTGTGAATGGAAAGACAACTGCTCTAAATCGCCAAGGATCTGGGACTACAAATCCAAACCGTTGAGGAGGAAGAAGAGTACTGCTTGGGAAGAAGCGTCGATGGAGGATGTATGAGTGCAGGGTGGAGAGTGAGAAGATGTCGGGGTGCGGCTAAGAGGTGGGTATGCCATGGAGAGCATGCTGCCGGTGAAGACCGCAACCGCGCGTGTAGCCAGGCGCTGAGAGAACGCGGCCCGTCCACCCGCGCCTGCTCCGTCCCATTGTTCACCGTGTTTACACGGCTCGCCAATAGGAATTGCTATGGAAACTCCTATTATTTTACGGTGGCCACACAAAGGCTCCTTTGTGCACGCGGCCGAGGCCGTAATGTGCCCATTATGATGTCGCACGGTCGCTTCCGTTTGAGCCTTTTTCCCACGAGTGGCCAAAGCTAGTGTGCGCTTTTCCCGCGTTTTTTTCCTTTCTTTCTGAGACCCGACCGTGCGTCTGCACCACCAGACCCGGCTCATAACATAAGGCCAAGCACATCAAGAAAATAGATATACACTCAAATCAATTAGCGGATACTGTACATCGTAGTGCCAGGAACACACAAAATTAGCATCATTTTTTTTGCAATCACTTCTGTGTGTCTGTCCGGCCATAACCTTTTTACCATTTCAGTGTTATCATGAAATTTTCAACAAAGCTATATTATGAGAATATGGAGAAGGCAAATTAATAATTTGGTCAAAAGGTCAAAGGTTAGCATTACCTAAAATAGTCAATTTTCATCCGTTGACCTGAAATTTTAAGAATTTGCAAATTGCGACACTAAAATGTTTCAACTATCAAAAACTAGAAGCCGATTGTTGTTTTTTTAATGGAAAGGTCAAAGGTCAAGGTTGCATATAATTGTCAATTTTTGTACAATTGACTTGAAATTTTAAGAATTTGCATATTGGGTCACAGATATGTTTTATACCTCTCCCACCTCCCCCCAAACCCTCTCCCTCCCACGGTTCTCTCGATGTGCCTGCTCCCAGGTGTTGTGTTTGTGTCCTTTCCCCCTCTCTCCCCATCTTGTCTACCACTCCCTTGTTTTGTGTTTTGTGTCGGTTTGACTTTTTGTGTGATTAATGTTAGCTCTTTCACGAGGCTCGATGTTGTATACAAAAAAAGAAAAAAAAGAAGGTGTTTTGAATTACGTGGTGGTGAGGTGTTTTGAATTACGTGGTGCTGAGGTGTTTTGAATTACATGGTTGTGAGGTGTTTTAGATCATAAATCTAAAACGAATCATAAATGATCATTAATGAAGAAGAATCATGGCTCGATGGGCCTAACATCAGCCTGTGATGTGCATTTTAATACTGAATCAACACGTCTTCGATCATAAATTACTTTTGGAAGAAACAAAGGTACATTTTGATTACAACTCAAGCAAAGGAAAGCAGGCAATGCCTGTTTCATTCAGAGTGATTATACACTGCCCAAACAAGATGCGTTTCATAGCGAAAGGAAATAAATCTTTAATAACCAATTTTTTTATTTGTGCATTTTAAGACTGAATCAACACGTCTTCGATCATAAATTACTTTTTGAAGAAACAAAGGTACATTTTAATTTCAACTCAAGCAAAGGAAAACAGGCAATGCCTGTTTCGTTCGGAGTGATTATACACCGCCCAACAACCGCAGTGATTATACAACTTTGAAACAACAATACAGCAGTTAGAAAACAAAGCATCATACAAATACCTCAGAGTAGAAAAGCGTCACCAAATTGTCACAAACAAATGCGCAAAACAATCGCCAAAGAATACCTACGTCGAACGGAACTGATCCTGAAAACATACCTCTCCCCAAGAAACAAAACGAAAGCCATTAACCAGCTCACAGTAGCAGTGTTCCAATATAGCTACAAAACCAAAGCCCCAATCAGAATTAAACAAGTTAGACATCAAAACAAGAAAACTCCTTACCATCCACAAAATGTAAAAAAAACAAAAAAAAACAGTGCATCCCAAGAATGTACCTACCAAGACGAGAGGGAGGAAGCGGCCTGATGAAACTCAACCAGGTGCACAGAGCGACGAATGTAGGACTATCTGAGTATGTGAAATGCTCAACAGACAACCGGATGCAATTTGTAAGCAAACATGAACACAATAAAACTGAAACAAGTACCGATACATTCAAAGTACACCGCCTCCATGAAAAATATAGAAATATCCTCCAGCACGGCATTGCCGGGGTGCCCGGCGATACCGCCGTGCAGCTCATAGAGACTGTATTGGGAGGGAGAGGTGTACAATAATTGATTGATTATTTGCACAATTAAAATCAATAAATAATGATCGTAGAATATTTTCTTAATCAATTGGCTAATAGCACACCTAAACCACCAGTGCATCATCCGAAGCTGTAACTTTTTGAAAATTAATTAAATAAGTCATTAATCGGAAAAAAATAATTAATTGCTTAATCAATAAATCAAAAATATCCTTTATAGCCACATCACTTGGTCATTGTTGTGCCCAAATATCAGCTTCCTAGCTCAAAAGGTACCTGAGATATTGCTCAGATGAGAAAGGAAATAAATAAATGATAATCGTAAAATAATTAAAGAATTAATCAATTGGCTAATAGAATACCGAAACCACCACCGTTTCATCCGCATCTGTAACTTTAAGAAAATTAATGAATTAACTGATTAATCGAATAATTAAATAATTAATCGATTAATTGATTAATCAAAAATAGCCTTTACAGCCAAATCACTTGGTCATTGTCATGTCCAAATATTAGCTTCCTAGCTCAAAAGGTGCCTGAGATAATGCCCAGACAAACAAACAAACAATCAAATGAACAAAACAACCGGAGTGAACACTGAGTACTCCTTTTCAGCATGCGCCATTGCTGAGAAAGGAAATAAATAAGTACTTAATTAATCGATAATAATTAAATAACTAATTAATTCATTGATGAATCAAAAAACAAAAAATAACTTTTTGGCAAAGCACTTTCTCACTATTGTACAGAAATTTCAGCTTCCTAGCTCAAAGGATGGCTGAGATATCGCCCGGACAAACAAACAAGAAAGAAAGAAAACAAGTACAGATACATTCAAAGTACACCGCCCACATGCCAAATAAATAAATATCCTCCAGCGCGGCATTGCCGGGGGGGGGGGGGGGGGGGGGCGCCTTCGGCGTCCAGCAACACCGCAGTGCAACTCATAGAGACTGTATTGGGAGTGAGGGTTGTACAACAATTGATTGATTAATTGCATCATTAAAATCAATAAATAATGATCATAAAATATTTTTTAAATCAATTGGCTAATAGCATACCTAAACCACCAGTGCTTCATCCATAGCTGTAACTTTTTGAAAGTTAATTAAATAAGCCATTAATCGAAGAAAAAAATAATAATTGATTAATCAATAAATAAATCGATTACTTGATTTATCAAAATTAATCAAAAATGTCCTTTAGAGCAGGGGTTCTTAACCTGTGGTCCATGGACCCCAAAGGGGTCCATGGATGGGCTTCAGGGGATCTGTGAAGCAGGCACATAAAAATTATTTAAAATTTATTTTCGCTAGCTTTTTATAAAAAGTTTTATTTTTTGTCTATGTACAGGATGTTATGCACTTATTCTTGCTTACTGAAGACGACTAGATCTGTAAGGTAGGTTGAAATGGGATGATACTGAGTGTAGAGTCATCGTCGTCAAGTTATGACTTCTAGAATAGTTCCCGTAGATAGAAATTGAAGAAAATGTACAGATTTTAGCGGTCAGATTTTAGCGTGGTCAGATTTTAGCGCTGGCCGCTAGACCTCGTGTTTACAGTTTGGTATCGTCGTTTGCACGACCGCCACCCAGTGCCACTCCATAATTAAATGCTTATTTCTCACTTTCCACAGCTTGTCACGACTCAGGAATCTTCTCATATACTGGTGAGGTTTAAAACTTTATAGTCTTCAGATCCATGTTTTTTTTCCTATATAATTATACTGTATGTTCAATAATTATCCATCAATATAATTTTTCCATCTACCTGCGTCACACATTGGCTCTGATTTTCCTTCCTGCTTTTGAGCAGAATTGTATTTGTACTTTTGAGCAGAATTGAAGTTTATTTTTTGTTTAATTTGCACAATTTGGATATATTTCATTTTATTCAGGGAATGGTCGTTGATTTTTGCATGAAAAAAGTGAGATATATTCTTTGTAAAGATTGTTTTTTAAATTCTGATTATGACGGTATGTGAAGGAAATAATTTTCCTATGCAATAACATTTATTCATTGTAGGCAAAATTTTGTGTTTATGTGCTTATGTGCATTTTTCTGGGGATTGGTCCATAGCTTTCACCAGATTCTCAAAGGGGTCCATGACTGAAAAAAGGTAAAGGACCCCTGCTTTAGAGCCACATCACTTGGTCACTGTCGTGTCCAAATATTAGCTTTCTAGCTCATAAGGTGCCTGAGATATTGCCCAGATGAGAGAGAAAATAAATAACTGATTAATAATGAAAATAAATAAATAATAATCATAAATAGTTAAATAATTAATCAATTGGCTAAAAGAATACCTAAACCACCACCGTTTCATCCGAACCTGTAACTTAAAAAAAATTAATTAACTGAATCATTAATCGAATAATTAAATAATTAATCGATGAATTGATGAATCAATAAATCAAAAATAGCCTTTACAGCTAAATCACTTGGTCACTGTCATTTCCAACTATCAGCTTCCTAGCTCAAAAGGTGCCTTAGATAATGCTGCCCAGAAGAGAAAGGAAATAAATAAGTACTTAATTAATCGATAATAATTAAGTAACTCATCAATTAATTGATTAATCACAAAACCAAAAAATAACGTTTTGTCAAAGCACTTTCTCACTATTGTGCCGAAATTTGAGCTTCCTAGCTCAAAGGATGGCTGAGATATCGCCCAGACAAACAAACAAACAATCAAATGAACAAACAACCGGAGTGAACACTGAGTACTCCTTTTCAGCATGCGCCATTGCTGGGCCCCCTTCGGTGCCCGGCAAGACGTCATGCAGCACCTGAAGATGGCATAGGAAAGCAACGGTGTACAAAAGTATCCCTAACTCACCTTGCAAATAATTTCCAAAAACAGGTACTTAATAGAAGATGCCACACAGGAAAATGAAACAGCAACAAATACAGCCCCAGCAATTGCAAAAAGACAAAATAAATATAGAAAAAGAAATATCACGAAATATACACCAACAACTGGGAGAATGACAAAAGAGCAGGAAAATACAAAAAAGAATTGGACAGAGTGGAGTAGACAATGAAGGCTCATTGGAATGGTGAAGAAGAGGTCAGCTCAACTGGGACAGCGAACAAATCATAATAAATGCCCAAGATCAAGGACACTACACCAATGGATTTTAAAAGATGGTGGGACTGAATCAGACAGACAAGTGTAGATTCTGCAAGACAGAAACAGAAAGAAATGACAGAAACAGCAATCATTGAAAATGAGGACGTCAAGCTCATGTACGACCTGATGATTCCATCAAGTGTGAACATAGAAAACAAAGTGTCCGGACATTGTACTCAGGAACAAAAAGGAAAAGACAGCATTGATGATTGAAATATCAGTACCCAGCGATTTTGGCCTAAACAACGAATAAATCAAGAAAATGACCAAATACCAGGACCTCAAAAATGAGGTCAAGAGATCTTGGAAGCTGAAGAGCATCGAAATTGTACCAGTGATAATTGGAGCAACAGGAATGATAAAGAAGAACCTCACTGAGATTAAAAAAACCATCCCCGGGAATATTACCACAAATGAACTACAACTGGAGGCAATCCAGGGTTTGGTGACGATCCTGAAAAGAGACCTTGGAACAAAACTCTGAAAAAGTTGAACAGCTTACCATGAACCGTGATCCCTTACCGAAGCGGAGATGGATACTTTGGGTCCTGGAGGACTCTGTTCCACCTCCTGAAACCCGCAAAATGAGATAACAACCAACGACACACACACAAACACACCAGTGGAGAAAATATTCAGACTGCAAGCAGATACTGGGGTGCATCTTACTTGGGCACAATAAGTATAAGCTATTTTTTGATGAAGTGGGTGGTACTTGTATTCACAGGGAATAAATAATTATTTTCTTTTGACGTTTTGGATAATTAATTTTGGCAATGTAATCTGTGTATCGAAGATTTTTGAACGTAGGACCATGTATCTGCGTTGTTCTTGCCAGGACAAAGCGACCTTTATATCCAGGTTATCCAGCAATGTGGATTGTGAATATAAGGAGAATATGATTAAAACATGTTCTGAAGTTCTGTTACTGTATAACCAGAATTCCTGATACAGAGGATCGACTGTATGTGTAAACATGCAATCATCATATATGCAACCACGGAATGCAACCACCATCGACTTCTTCAAATATATAAAGGTCTTTCACAATCGGCTATACACAATCAAATACATGAAGTTTCTATTCATTATGTTTGCACAAAGGATGTACCCCATTTGTTCTTGCAGTTTGCAAGAATGCCCCACTGCCACTAGACTAGTATTGCACATTCTTAATCTTGTAAGTGTGTGTGTTTGTGTTTTGGTTTGTGTGTTTGACTTATATGCACTCAGAAACCGCCAGACGGAATGAGTTGTAATTTGGTCGTTGTACTTGGGAGTAGCACTAGAAGGCTTTTGGCATTAAAAGACATTTATAGCTGTGGGGTTTTGGGAGAGGAGGGAGGGATGCAAATTCTCTATGTGAATGTGTATCATGTAGCGCCGCTCCTGGTGGGAGAGTGTATTACAAGTCCTAACAATTAACTATTATAAAAGTAATATCACTGTATGAAAATATTATTAACTGAAAACTACAGGGTGTGCACAAAGTCCCTTCAAATGAAGAATACTTTTCTCTAACCCCATTTTTTACCTCCCCTGGAACAAAGTTCCGGGGAGCTTATGCAATGGAGCGTCGTCTGTCCATCAGTCCATCCATATGTCAGTCCGTCTATCAGTCCGTCCATAAACACTTGCAACTTCTTTTCTGAAACCGCTGATGGGATTGTGACCAAACTTGGCACAAATTATATTTGTTATGTTGTAACTAAAGTTTGTTCATGGCATTAAAAAAGTCGGGGTCGAAGGGGTCTACCGGGGTCAAAGTGGATCTGCTTTTAAACCCCCCCCCCCCAACCCCGGCCCCTTCCCCTCCCACCCCCCCCCCCCACCCCCCCAAAAATAGGAATTTGCTTTTTCCTCTTAAACTACACACACTACTGCATTTCGCAACCACAACCTTATGAAACTTGACCAAAACCTTCATCACCCGTGATGTACCAAAGTTTGTTCATGGAATTAAAAACAAAATCGGGCCCTGAGGGGTCTCATTGGGGGGATGGGTGGGACAGGGGAGGTTGCCCCCCAAAATAGGTATTTTTTTCTTTGTTTGTTTAAAGTCTTATGATTACGTTAGTATGATTGTACATGCTGCCCTGTCTTCCAGCAACCAATGAAATTGTCTAAAAATGCCATGATACGGTTTAAAATACCTTTAGTCAGTGTAGTATACTGCTTTATTCTACCAGGTGAGCGCCCAGGGGTATTGCCCCTATGTTTTTGTTCTATTTTGCAGCTCGGGCTTCAATATGACACATCAGTGAACTTATGATCAAAGAAAGACATTGCCAGTGGGTGAGAGAGATAGAGATACAGTAAGAGATCGATTTTCGCAAAGGTTGATGAAGCCTGCTGCCTCATGTGAAGCATTACGGATATGGGAGAAAAACGCTTTCTCAACGGGGAGGCTTCCTCACACAATATGCTCTGGCCATCCAGCATCACGTCGGCATCATGTGGACATTGTTGAAGCATCCTGTTCAAAATCGGCACAGAGATCAACACAAAAACGTTCTTCACAATTAGGCATTTCATTCCCCGTTCAACATTGATAAGAGCAATGAAAAAAGATCTTTGGTTGAAGGAACTTAATCCTGGACATATCATTGAACTCAGTGATAGGGACTTGGATACAGGTGAAGTTACTTGCAAAGCATTCTTGGGGCATTTTCCCACTCATGGATCACAACAAAACGTTGGTGGGCAATATGCAGATGTGCAGTAACTTTACTGCAAAGGGTCTTTGTGCCCACCATACGTGCTCTGTATTCTATCTCTGGACGAAATAAGTTGAAAAGTGTTGGTTGATAGAACGTTTTACTAAGTTGGAATGGCCACTTCCAACTTAGATTTTTACTTTTATGTTAAAGTGGGAAGTTTTCGTAGGAAGTGGATGAATTTTCATATGTGCTAATACACTCCTGCATCGCTGGACAGAATAACCTGAAAACTGGGTGCTAACCTGAAAAATATTCATCAAACCCCTGGAGGTTGTACAAATGATTCGAAAACATACAAATTACGTGTTGTAGTGTGAGCCTCGTACCCAGCTGAGTCCAAGCAAGCTGAGTGTCTCCATCCCTCTTCCTCAGCGGCATCCCTGGGCAGCGTATTTCACCACTAGGGTGTTTGCTTTCATTGGTAAAGGTAAAGATAAACTTTACCATTGGTAAAAATAAACGGTTATGACTTCCTATTACTGTGCAACGTCTGTAAACGACAAAGACCCATGGAAACTTCTCTCATCATACCGCCATAAAATCGAGAAACTCCTCCGAGCGACCGCCCGTGAAAGATCACATGATGTGCCATTGTCTTTGGTCACGTGGCCCTCCATGAGCAAAGGTGAGGCTCCACTGGTCAACTTTTGCTGACAGATAGTTTTGCTGGAATCATAAATTAGAATTACATACGTATGCCAAATTTTAGCTTTCTAGCCCACATAGAAAGTACTAAATATTCATGTGAGAGAGTGGTGGCTGGCAGGAAGGCCTAGAGGTATACACACTCGCCTCTAAGTTGTCAATCCTGGGTTTGACTCCTGGCCCAGCTATATACGAGTATATTCGATACACGCATAATACATGAGTTCATAGATGTATCTGTATTTTTAATGGGAATTCATTTTACTCGTAGATTCGTAAAGTGATATTTTATATTTGTATTCCATACAGAGCATGCATGATGTCACAAATCGCAGGTCCCAGAACGATAGGAGGGCAGGGTGGAGAAATGTCAGGTTTGTGACTCCCGCGAGCACACGTCCGGATACCTCTTGTGTAAATTAACTGGATATGAATGAATATTGTTTGAGAAAACACGAACAACGGCTGTACGGCTCGTACTCGTACAAGCGCAATTACATGCTTGATTTCGAGGAATGTCTGCCAATTAGGCATTTTGAAATCTGATTGAAATGCAGGAGGAAAAGGAATTCCCCAAATCAATCGCAAAGCAAAAAGGCACAAATGATGTGATGTGTTGTGTTGAGGGTGTTTTTAAAAAGCAGATTGCTTTTCTCCAAATCCGAAGTGGTGAAGTGAAAGTCTCGCAAGCAGTGCAAACTGTTTATTTACAAACATACGTCAGTCTGTATAATTATTTATTTCATTAGGATTCTACAATAGCATATCATTTGCTGCAAAGCAAGCTCTCACAATGCTTTTATTACAACAATGCGTGACGTCATAAGCATCTCACAAAGGCATATCGATTTCAGCCGTTGCGTCATCACCGAGTACATTTTGAAGACTCCAATATCTCAATTGCGTTGAGCGTATGACGTCACGTGTAAGGGGGTCACACCCAAACAAATCCAGTGCGTCCGGCTGCCCGGGCAGGCAGCGCAGCACTTGCATCGAGAGGGCTTGGTGATTGATTGTGTGTAACTGATTTAATAAAAGGAGGGTCAATTATAACTTAAGTAGGGACGTCAGCTCTCGGCGCTCCGTGCGCAGGCTGGCCCGAGGCCAGGCCCGCACGGCCCATTTGACAATCGAATTAACATGAGAAGCGTGCTGGTTCCACAACGGCACTTCATATGATCCCCCATTAATGGCGACGCTCGAGCGAGCTGGCTATTTAAATAAATAGGAAGGGATTGGGCGGGAGTTACACGTTCGAGTCACAAGCGCTGTTCGAAACTTTACACTCCCTGTACAACTTTCAGGTGTACCTACCTTACTTGGCAGGTAAAATTCACATCGGTCTTAAGTCGGCAAAATACCATGTACTGAGTGTGTCGTTGGGCAGAACGGTCTTTAAGGAGGATTGTGCTGAAATAAATAATAAATAGGAAAAATATTTTTAAATTACTTAATTTAGTGATCATTCATTCATTTGGACTGATGCTTTGGATTAAATTATTTAATTTAGTGATCATTCATTCATTTGGACTGGTACTTTGAATTAAAATTTGTTTTTGTTTTTTTGGATACAGAGTCGAGGCTCGTGAAAGAGCTAACATTTATCAAACAAACAAATCAAACAAACAAGCAAACAAAGTATATAAAAAGGGGAGCAGTCGACAAGATGGGGAGAGAAGGGGAGCGAGCACACAAACACAACATTTGAGAGCAGGGACATTTGAGAGCAGGGAGTTCTCATCGATACACTGAACAAATGACAAACTCCGACCCAATTTGAATTATTTAATTTATTGATCATTCATTCATTTGGACTGGTACTTTGAATTAAATTATTTAATTTATTGATCATTCATTCATTTGGATTGGTGCTTTGAATGAAATTATTTAATTTAGTGAGCATTCATTCATTTGGACTGGTGCTTTGAATTAAATTATTTAATTTAGTGATCATTCATTCATTTGGACTGGTGCTTTGAATTAAATTATTTAATTTATTGATCATTCATTTATTTGGACTGGTGCTTTGAATTAAATTATTTAATTTATTGATCATTCATTTATTTGGACTGGTGCTTTGAATTAAATTATTTAATTTATTGATCATTCATTCATTTGGACTGGTGCTTTGAATGAAATTATTTAATTTAGTGAGCATTCATTCATTTGGACTGGTACTTTGAATTAAATTATTTAATTTAGTGATCATTCATTCATTTGGACTGGTGCTTTCGATTAAATTATTTAATTTATTGATCATTCATTCATTTGGACTGGTGCTTTGAATTAAATTATTTAATTTAGTGATCATTCATTCATTTGGACTGGTGATTTGAATTAAATTATTTAATTTATTGATCATTCATTCATTTGGACTGGTGCTTTGAATTAAATTATTTAATTTATTGATCATTCATTTATTTGGACTGGTGCTTTGAATTAAATTATTTAATTTATTGATCATTCATTCATTTGGACTGGTACTTTGAATTAAATTATTTAATTTAGTGATCATTCATTCGTTTGGACTGGTACTTTGAATTAAATTATTTAATTTAGTGATCATTCATTCATTTGGACTGGTGCTTTGAATTAAATTATTTAATTTATTGATCATTCATTCATTTGGACTGGTGCTTTGAATTAAATTATTTAATTTAGTGATCATTCATTAATTTGGACTGGTGCTTTGAATTAAATTATTTAATTTATTGATCATTCATTCATTTGGACTGGTGATTTGAATTAAATTCTTTAATTTAGTGATCATTCATTCGTTTGGACTGGTACTTTGAATTAAATTATTTATGATCATTCATTCGTTTGGACTGGTACTTTGTATAAAATTATTTAATTTAGTGATCATTCATTCATTTGGACTGGTATTTTGAATTAAATTATTTAATTTAGTGATCATTCATTCATTTGGACTGGTACTTTCAATTAAATTATTTAATTTAGTGAGCATTCATTCATTTGGACTGGTGCTTTGAATTAAATTATTCAATTTAGTGATCATTCATTCATTTGGACTGGTACTTTGAATTAAATTATTCAATTTAGTGATCATTCATTCATTTGGACTGGTGCTTTGAATTAAATTATTTCATTTATTGATCATTCATTCATTTGGACTGGTGCTTTGAATTAAATTATTTCATTTATTGATCATTCATTCATTTGGAC
Organism: Myxine glutinosa; assembly: GCF_964187855.1. Classification (NCBI taxonomy): domain Eukaryota; kingdom Metazoa; phylum Chordata; class Myxini; order Myxiniformes; family Myxinidae; genus Myxine; species Myxine glutinosa. Next base: position 61,451,783 of record NC_136262.1, on the reverse strand, counting down.
TGGTGCTTTGAATTAAATTATTCAATTTAGTGATCATTCATTCATTTGGACTGGTGCTTTGAATTAAATTATTCAATTTAGTGATCATTCATTCATTTGGACCGGTGCTTTGAATTAAATTATTCAATTTAGTGATCATTCATTCATTTGGACTGGTGCTTTGAATTAAATTATTCAATTTAGTGATCATTCATTCATTTGGACTGGTGCTTTGAATTAAATTATTCAATTTAGTGATCATTCATTCATTTGGACTGGTGCTTTGAATTAAATTATTTAATTTAGTGATCATTCATTCATTTGGACTGGTGCTTTAGATTAAATTATTTAATTTATTGATCATTCATTCATTTGGACTGGTGCTTTGAATTAAATTATTTAATTTAGTGATCATTCATTCATTTGGACTGGTGATTTGAATTAAATTATTTAATTTATTGATCATTCATTCGTTTGGACTGGTGCTTTGAATTAAATTATTTAATTTATTGATCATTCATTTATTTGGACTGGTGCTTTGAATTAAATTATTTAATTTATTGATCATTCATTTATTTGGACTGGTGCTTTGAATTAAATTATTTAATTTATTGATCATTCATTCATTTGGACTGGTACTTTGAATTCAATTATTTAATTTATTGATCATTCATTCATTTGGACTGGTGCTTTGAATTAAATTATTTAATTTAGTGATCATTCATTCATTTGGACTGGTGCTTTGAATTAAATTATTTAATTTATTGATCATTCATTCATTTGGACTGGTGCTTTGAATTAAATTATTTAATTTAGTGATCATTCATTCGTTTGGACTGGTACTTTGAATTAAATTATTTAATTTAGTGATCATTCATTCATTTGGACTGGTATTTTGAATTAAATTATTTCATTTATTGATCATTCATTCATTGGGACTGGTGCTTTAAATTAAATTATTTAATTTAGTGATCATTCATTCGTTTGGACTGGTATTTTGAATTAAATTATTTCATTTATTGATCATTCATTCATTTGGACTGGTACTTTGAATTAAATTATTTAATTTAGTGATCATTCATTCATTTGGACTGGTGCTTTGAATTAAATTATTCAATTTATTGATCATTCATTCATTTGGACTGGTGCTTTGAATTAAATTATTCAATTTAGTGATCAATCACTGATCATTCATTCATTTGGACTGGTGCTTTGAATTAAATTATTCAATTTATTGATCATTCATTCATTTGGACTGGTACTTTGAATTCAATTATTTAATTTATTGATCATTCATTCATTTGGACTGGTGCTTTGAATTAAATTATTTAATTTAGTGATCATTCATTCATTTGGACTGGTGCTTTGAATTAAATTATTTAATTTATTGATCATTCATTCATTTGGACTGGTGCTTTGAATTAAATTATTTAATTTAGTGATCATTCATTCGTTTGGACTGGTACTTTGAATTAAATTATTTAATTTAGTGATCATTCATTCATTTGGACTGGTATTTTGAATTAAATTATTTCATTTATTGATCATTCATTCATTGGGACTGGTGCTTTAAATTAAATTATTTAATTTAGTGATCATTCATTCGTTTGGACTGGTATTTTGAATTAAATTATTTCATTTATTGATCATTCATTCATTTGGACTGGTACTTTGAATTAAATTATTTAATTTAGTGATCATTCATTCATTTGGACTGGTGCTTTGAATTAAATTATTCAATTTATTGATCATTCATTCATTTGGACTGGTGCTTTGAATTAAATTATTCAATTTAGTGATCAATCACTGATCATTCATTCATTTGGACTGGTGCTTTGAATTAAATTATTCAATTTATTGATCATTCATTCATTTGGACTGGTGCTTTGAAGGCAGGGCGTTGCATCCCAAAGTACGCCACCCCTCACGTTGACTTTCCCATGTGCTAGCATTAGCTAGTGGACCTCATAGATCCCACGGTGCCGCTGCTGAAGAGTAGGTGAGTTCTCATCGATACCCTGAACAAATGATAAACTCCGACCCAAATACTGGTAAGCTGCACTCCAACGTCATCACGCCTTGCCAGCTGGTTCGTGAGAGACTTTGGACAAAAAACATTCTCGTGCGACTCTTCAAGAAGGTGGGAACAATTGATGCCATTAAAAAGACACAGCTCGATAGCAGTATAGTAATACTGTAGTAGTGGTGGTCGTAGTCATAGTAGGTTTCATTCGTTTATTTAATTCCCTTTCTGTGACAACCGTTATTATCCAGGTGTCGAGGCTCATGAAAGAGCTGCCCCTCCAGGCTTGCACAATACAAATCAATCACTGATATCAAATTATTATAATATGTCCCCTCTCCCTCCATCAACGCTGATCAATAATCTCTCCGCTCCTTCCTCAATCAACATTAGTCAATCAATAATATCAAATCATTAGAATTAATATTTACATTATCCTCTCCATCAACACCCTGCCTCCCCCATTTTTAGCCAAACTGATCAATAATCACACCAATTACACCGCTCCCACCTCCACAAATAACGTCAAATTCGATCAAATAAATATTACCCCCTTCCCGCTCCTCCTACACTGATCAACAATATATGGCCTCCCCACTTAAACCAAAACCCATCTCGACAAGATCCATAATGTTTTACCCCAAATCATGATTTTAAGTAATATCTTGCTTTTCAAAAGTTACAATTCGGATATAAAAGTCGAATGAAGATATTGATCACAACTACGTGGTAATTCTCAATTTTTTAGCAGACAGCACACAAAGTGGAAAGCGGGTTAAGCAATTATTGGTTCACTCCTATCTGTCCGTCTGTCCATCTTATCTGTTTGTGATCGAGGAACAACTTAATTTCCGTATTCGTCCTGCTCTCGCATGCGCAGAAAGGAAAGATATAATATTTTAACTCTGTCTGTCTGTCTGTCTGGCTGTCAGACAAAATTGAAATGAATTTCAAACAGGAAACTTACTGTTTTTAAGGATGCCATAAAGGACACAAACAACAGGCACAAATAAATAATGTAACGTGTTAGATCAGGTGGTGTAAAAGACAGAAAAGATTTTTTTTCAACGACCTTTAAAATATTTATTTTATTTAAATTGAATTATATACTTTAACACTGCAATGGGGTAAGGTGTTCTATTAACTCTCTAGTTAGAATTTATTTAGTTCCTTTTTAACGAATGACATCACAATGACGTCAGGACCAAGGTACCGCATGCACCCAGCCTTCTTGTCTTGATTCTCATGTTTATTTGGCGAGTTAGAGAACTTTCATCGTTTACAAAGTGCTTATCGTCGTCGGTCTACTAATACCCTACTGCAAAGCCGCAATGACCCGGCGAAGCCAAAGCCTCTTGTCACTATTTTACCCATCACTATGGCATCAGTAGATTAGGTAGTTGGTAATAGGTAGGTGTAGTAGGTACCGTACCTAGTTCAAAATGACACCATTTGCATTCTGGATGAGATTAAAATTTATAAAATTTCCTTCTTGATTAATTCGGTGAATTCCGTCTCAATTTCGGATATTTCCGGCCGTGAAAAACTATCCCCTACGGCCGCGAGATTTCTAAAAAATAATTCTTCGTCAATTTTAGAATATTTGACGCCGTTTTCAGCCTCCGAAATGTGGTAAAAAGCTTTTTTGAAATACTTTTTCAAATACTCGAATCTCATTGGTTCCGGTGTTTGGTGACGATTTTCGTTGAAGATAACCAGGGCCCGTGTGGGCCTGGGGAACGAGGTTGGTCTTAAAGTATTTTAATTATAAATTAAAGGTGCATAAGATTGTGAATCAAAAAGAGACGGGTGAAACAAACTCCTTTTGAACTTTTTCGCAATTTTTTATGCATACTTCCGCATCCGCAAGATGGCGGCCTCCATGGAACGATTTGGTGCGTCAAAGCTTCGAAATTCTCAACGGATCCAGCAAAATCTGGCTTTTCAACATAATACGTATGCGTTCATTCACAACACCGGCTTCGCCGGCTACTAGTACCCGACTGCAAAGCCGCAATGAGCCGGTGAAGCCAAAGCCTCTTGCCACTATTTTACCCATCACGATGGCATCAGTAGGTTAGGTAGTTGATAGTAGGTCGGTGTAGGTACCGTACCTGGTAAGACTTGGTAAAAGAGAAGAGCAGACAGTCCTCCCCAATACCTACATACAATAAATGTCACAAGAAGCTTAAGGAAGTAACTATACGATGTGCTAGCATAAGGCCTATTTTAAGAAATTTTAACTGGGCTTAACATACGTTTTCACAGTATGTGTGTAGTCTTCTAACTTCAGTCGCTGTCAGGACTGGTTCTCTCCGGGCACTGCGGCTTCCTCCACCAGAAGAAGTAAGCTTGCAGTAAGATCAGTGCCGACAGGTCAGACGATAGCGCCGTTTCAACTGCAATGTCAATGTGTGACTGTCGTTAATCAAACAGAGCTTTCTTTCTTTATGTAAATGGCTTATACCGTATTTCTGGCCGTGAAAAACTATCCCCTATGGCCGCGAGATTTCTAAAAAATAATTCTTCGTCAATTTTAGAATATTTGACACCGTTTTCACCCTCCGAAATGCGTAATAAGCTTTAAAAAAATATTTTTTTAATGCTCGAATCTCATTGGTTCCGGTGTTTGGTGACGAATTTCGTTGAAGATAACGAGGTTGGTCTTAACGTATTTTAATTACAAATTAGAGGTGCATTAGATTGTGAATCAAAGAAAGACGGGTGAAACGAACTCCTATTGAACTTTTTCGCAATTGTTTTATGCAAACTTCCGCATCCGGTCGATGGCGGCCTCCATTGCATGATTTGGTTTTAGAAATATTTTTTCAAATGCTCGAATCTCATTGGTTCCGGTGTTTGGTGACGCTTTTCGTTGAAGATAACCAGGCCCGTGCGGGCCGAGGTTGGTCTTAAAGTATTTTAATAATAAATTGGAGGTGCATAAGATTGTGAATCAAACAAAGACGGGTGAAAGAAACTCCTATTGAACGTTTTTAAATTTGTTATGCATAGGGGAAGGTGGGGCAAGTTGAGCCAGTTTTTGTTCTTGGAATATTAGGACTGAACTTACTGATGATCTTGCACAAATGAGTATCTTGCCTTCTAATTTAATCCTTGGGAAACATTTTGTAGCTAGTTCTTACTTTCTATCCCCACACTGAAAGTCACTGTGACCTTTGAAAAAACGGAGGCCAAATGGCTCAACTTGCCCGCCTGATGGGGTAAGTTGATCCAACCTCTGGGGTAAGTTGTACCACATAGGGGTAAGTTGATCATTGCCCCAAATAAAGATAACTAAAGTAGAAAACCATTGTTTTGCCAGAAAAATATTTAATGTTGTAAAGTTCTACAACACTGAACGAAATGATTACCTTGTGTTCATGGTTATAGTAATCAGTTACGAACAAATTGAGTCACTCTCATAGAAAAACAAGATTGTCAACTGTGGTAAGAAAAGTCAACTCAATCCACCTGTCACAGTTTCAAGTCACAATTAAACAAAAAGTATCCCAAATAGTTGATCATTGCCCCAAATAAAGATAACTGAAGTACAAAAATTGGTCTGCCTGAAAAATATTTAATGTACTTGTTACAACACTGAACGAAATATTTACATGTACCTTGTGTTCATGGTTATAATTCAATGTGGCAGCTGGATTGAGTTGAAAACAGCTGCCACAGTTTTAAGTCACAATAAAACAAAAGTGTCCCAAATACACCCAGAAAGGCCAACAGTCAGACTGTGGCAATTAAGGCACAATATCTTGCTCATCAATGCCAGCTTCATCATTTGGATCTGGAACTAAAACTAAAACATGTCAGAAATCAAGTCAATTAAGCTGCCAAACTGACAAGTCACAATTGAACACAAGCTGTCCAGAACAACGGGCAGAACTGCCAACGCACTTAGGCTGTGGCAGCTTACGCACGATGTCTTCCAGTTCAAATCCAATGACGGGGTAATAATATGGTATTCTGTAAGCGCTTTGAGCCTTTGGGGAAAAGCGCATTATAAATGCTAATTATTATTATCTCCACCAACATGAGTTGGCAAGTTGAGCCAGACCCCACGGGGCAAGTTGAGCCATGGCTCGATTTGCCCCGTAGGGTCTGGCTCAACTTACCCCAGTCTGAACTTTCTGAGATGTCTCCACATACACACATATTCTATGCATCCATCGTATTAAAGTCTATGACAAGAATGGAGACACATACCTGGACTAACAATTGTCATCTGATATCCATATTATATCTATGCTGCATATGGAAGAAACGTGAACTTACCTGTTTTACACCTTTTTACTTTTATGGCTGAAAATTGGATTTTTCCCTCTGCAACACTGGTTTCTGTTTCAATTTAGAAAACAATATGGCAGAATTTGGAGTTATGCAATGGGGCATCTATAGATGGCGCCACCACAAAGTCTGACTCATTCATAACTGGCTGGGAGGTGGTGGCTCAACTTACCCCTATGCTCAACTTGCCCCACCTTCCCCTACTTCCGCATCCGCAAGATGGCGGCCTCCATTGAGCTTCGGAATTCTCAAGCCAAGGCATAATCTGGTTTTCGACATAATACGTACGCGTTTATTGACAACACCGGCTTCGCCGGCTACTAGTACCGACTGCAAAGCCGCAATGAGCCGGCGAAGCCAAAACCTCTTGCCACTATTTTACCCATCACCATGGCATCAGTAGGTTAGGTAGTTGGTAGTAGGTAGGTAGGTAGTTGGTAGTAGGTAGGTAGGTAGTTGGTAGGTGTAGTAGGTACCGTACCTGGTAAGACTTGGTAAAAGAGAAGAGCAGACAGTCCTCCCCAATGGCAATACCTGCATACAATAAATGTCACAAGAAGCTTAAGGAAGTAATGATACGATGTGCTAGCTTAAGGCCTATTTTTAACTGGGCTTAACATACGTTTTCACAGTAAGTGTGTAGTCTTCTAAGTTCAGTCGCTGTCAGGCGCCAGGGCTGGTTCTCTGACTCTCCGGGCACGGCAGCTTCCTCCACCAGAAAAGGTTATCTTGCAGTGATTAATTCGGTGAATTCCATCTCAACTTCGGATATTTCCGGCCGTGAAAAACTATCCGTATTTCTAAACTAAATATGTAAACCGCTTATACCATATTTCTGGCCGTGAAAAACTATCCCCGACGGCCTCGAGATTTCTAAAAAATAATTCTTCGTCAATGTTAGAATATTTGACGCCGTTTTCACCCTCCGAAACGCGTAATAAGCTTTGAAAAATTTTTTTTTCAAATGCTCGAATCTCATTTGTTCTGGTGTTTGATGACGATTTTCGTTGAAAATAACGAGGTTGGTTTTAACGTATTTTAATTACTAATTACAGGTTTCAAAAAATTTCAGACTTGGTAAAAGAGAAGAGCAGACAGTCCTCCCCAATGGCAATACCTGCATACAATAAATGTCACAAGAAGCTTAAGGAAGTAACTATACGATGTGCTAGCTTAAGGCCTATTTTTAACTGGGCTTAACATACGTTTTCACAGTAAGTGTGTAGTCTTATAACTTCAGTCGCTGTCAGGCGCCAGGGCTGGTTCTCTGACTCTCCGGGCACGGCGGCTTCGTCCACCAGAAGAAGTTAGCTTGCAGTGATTAATTCGGTGAATTCCGTCTCAACTTCGGATATTTCCGGCCATGAAAAACTATCCGTATTTCTAAACTAAATATGTAAACCGCTTATACCGTATTTCTGGCCGTGAAAAACTATCCCATACGGCCGCGAGATTTCTAAAAAATAATTCTTCGTCAATGTTAGAATATTTGATGCCGTTTTCACCGTCCGAAACGCGTAATAAGCTTTAAAAAAAATATTTTTCCAAATGCTCGAATCTCATTGGTTCTGGTGTTTGATGACGATTTTCGTTGAAGATAACGAGGTTGGTCTTAACGTATTTTAATTACTAATGAGAGGTTTCATTAGATTGTGAATCAAAGAACGACGGGTGAAACAAACTCCTATTGAACTTTTTCGCAATTGTTTTATGCAAACTTCCGCATCCGGACGATGGCGCCCACCATTGAGCGCTTTCATTTTAGAAATATTTTTGCAAATGCTCGACTCTCATTGGGTCCGGTGTTTGGTGACGCGTTTTGTTGAAGATAACCAGGCCCGTGCGGGCCGATGTTGGTCTTAAATTATTTTATTAATACATCGGAGGTGCATAAGATTGTGAATCAAATGACGACGGGTGAAAGAAACTCCGAGTGAACGTTTTAAATTTGTTATGCATACTTCCGCCTCCGCAAGATGGCTGCGCCCACTGCGCTTCGGATTCTCGAGCCAAGGCATAATCAGGTTTTCAACATAATACGTACTCGTTTATTGACAACACCGGCTTGGCCGGCTATTAAATTTGTTATGCATACTTCCGCCTCCGCAAGATGGCTGCGCCCACTGCGCTTCGGATTCTCGAGCCAAGGCATAATCAGGTTTTCAACATAATACGTACTCGTTTATTGACAACACCGGCTTCGCCGGCTACTAGTACCGACTGCAAAGCCGCAATGAGCCGGCGAAGCCAAAACCTCTTGCCACTATTTTACCCATCACCATGGCATCAGTAGGTTAGGTAGTTGGTAGTAGGTAGGTAGGTAGTTGGTAGTAGGTAGGTAGGTAGTTGGTAGTAGGTAGGTGTAGTAGGTACCGTACCTGGTAAGACTTGGTAAAAGAGAAGAGCAGACAGTCCTCCCCAATGGCAATACCTGCATACAATAAATGTCACAAGAAGCTTAAGGAAGTAACTATACGATGTGCTCGCTTAAGGCCTATTTTTAACTGGGCTTAACATACGTTTTCACAGTATGTGTGTCGTCTTCTAACTTCAGTCGCTGTCGCGCCAGGGCTGGTTCTCTGACTCTCCGGGCACGGCAGCTTCGTCCACCAGAAGACGCTAGCTTGCAGTGATTAATTCGGTGAATTCCGTGTCAACTTCGGATATTTCCAGCCGTGAAAAACTATCCGTATTTCTAAACTAAATATGTAAACCGCTTATACCGTATTTCTGGCCGTGAAAAACTGTCCCATACGGCCGCGAGATTTCTAAAACATAATTCATCGTCAATGTTAGAATATTTGACGCCGTTTTCACCCTCCGAAATGCGTAATAATATTTTTTCAAATGCTCGAATCTCATTGGTTCTGGTGTTTGATGACGATTTTCGTTGAAGATAACGAGGTTGGTCTTAACGTATTTTAATTACTAATTAGAGGTTTCATTAGATTCTGAATCAAAGAACGACGGGTGAAACAAACTCCTATTGAACTTTTTCGCAATTGTTTTATGCAAACGTCCGCATCCGGTCGATGGTGCCTACCATTGAGCGCTTTCATTTTAGAAATATTTTTGCAAATGCTCGACTCTCATTGGGTCCGGTGTTTGGTGACGCATTTTGTTGAAGATAACCAGGCCCGTGCGGGCCGATGTTGGTCTTAAATTATTTTATTAATACATCGGAGGTGTATAAGATTGTGAATCAAACAATGACGGGTGAAAGAAACTCCTAATGAACGTTTTAAATTTGTTATGCATACTTCCGCATCCGCAAGATGGCGGCCTCTACTGCGCTTCGGAATTCTCGAGCCAAGGCATAATCAGGTTTTCAACATAATACGTACTCGTTTATTGACAACACCGGCTTCGCCGGCTATTAGATTGTGAATCAAACTACTAGTACCCGACTACTAGTACCCGACTGCAAAGCCGCAATGAGCCGGCGAAGCCAAAGCCTCTTGCCACTATTTTACCCATCACTATGGCATCAGTAGGTTAGGTAGTTGGTAGGTGTAGTAGGTACCGTCGGTGTAGTATGTGTAGTAGGTGTAGTAGGTGTAGTAGGTACCATTTGCATTCTGGATGAGATTAAAATTGATAAAATTTACTTCTTGATTAATTCGGTGAATTCCGTCTCAACTTCGGATATTTCCGGCCGTGAAAAACTATCCCCTACGGCCGCGAGATTTCTAAAAAATAATTCTTCGTCAATTTTAGAATATTTGACGCCGTTTTCACCCTCCGAAACGCGTAATAAGCTTTAAAAAAATATTTTTCAAATGCTCGAATCTCATTGGTTCCGGTGTTTGGTGACGATTTCGTTGAAGATAACGAGGTTGGTCTTAACGTATTTTAATTACAAATTAGAGGTGCATTAGATTGTGAATCAAACAAAGACGGGTGAAACAAACTCCGATTGAACTTTTTCGCAATTGTTTTATGCAAACTTCCGCATCCGGACGATGGCGGCCTCCATTGCGTGATTTGGTTTTAGAAATATTTTTTCAAATGCTCGAATCTCATTGGTTCCGGTGTTTGGTGACGCTTTTCGTTGAAGATAACCAGGCCCGTGCGGGCCGAGGTTGGTCTTAAAGTATTTTAATTATAAATTAGAGGTGCATAAGATTCTGAATCAAACAAAGACGGGTGGAAGAAACTCCTATTGAACGTTTTTCAATTTGTTATGCATACTTCCGCATCCGCAAGATGGCGGCCTCCATTGCGCTTCGGAATTCTCAAGCCAAGGGATACAGCATAATCTGGTTTTCGACATAATACGTACGCGTTTATTGGCAACACCGGCTTCGCCGGCTAATACGTACGCGTTTATTCACAACACCGGCTTCGCCGGCTATTAACAGTTAGTATCTGGTGTTAGTATCTGGTGTTGGTGTAGGTGCAGGCATGATGGACCGTTGCAAAAGGTACTTTGAATCATCAAGGGTCGAAGGTCAAAATGTAGGTTGGTCAAGATGAGCAATAACTCTGCAAAGATTTTCTGGATGAGAAGTCTGTTAGATTAGTTCATTGGTGACATGTTGTGCACCAACATAACCTAATCAAGAGCACGTGGCACCGGGAGTAATATCATTGCTGGTCAAAGCAACCTGGATAAAACCAAGATGGCGACCAACAGTAACACGTACTGTGAAACAGAGGTGTATCTATAAGTTCCTTGTGAAGAAGAACATCAAACAAGCAGGAGTGCACAGGAGACTACCTGCACAATGTGGCGATGCAGACATATCATGTAGTTGTTTTCTAAGAAGGCCGTGAATTGGTGAACAATGTTGAGCATTCTCCCCTTCAACAACTGATCCACTCAAACAAACGTAAAACGTGTTGAACAGGTCATTTTGGAGATTCGCCGGATTACTGCTCGTGAAATTGCATAAAAATTGGATGTCAGTGTTGGAAATGCAGAAACGATTCTTCACTCTCATTTGAAAGTCCAGAGTTGGGAAGAAAGGACCTCGCATTTTATCATCCGGCAAGTTGTGTGGCCATTGTAGTAGAGCTCCAGAAACCTGACCGGATGGAGGGAGATTGTTTCTCGAGGACGATGGTGATGTGTTATGAAGATGAGACCTGGGTCCATCTTTTCACACCAGAGTCAAAGTGAGCCAACATGGAGGGAAGACCTTCTTCGTCTTCATCACCAACAATCCAATAAATAATAGTCAGGGCCCTTAGGGATATTTTGGGGCCGTTTGGTTCAAATTCTTCCAAAAGCACCAAATTTGGCCCAGATGTTGCCCATGCCATACTCTTTCGATTTTTGACGGGCGCCAAGACGGGCGCCCCCCCCCCCGGGGGCCCCATATTGGCGAAATACAAAATGGCCGCCACCCGGATTAGAGGAAAATCAGTTAAATAACCAAAAGGGTTGGAATCATGTATGATACCACTTTTCAGGGGTTTTCGAGGTCGAGGAATCCAATTATGATGTTATTTTGATGATTCGAGGTCAAGGTCAACCCTCAAGGTTATCTTAAAGGTCATTTTTTAGTCAAACATGTCGGTTTTTGAGTTTTTTGTCAAGATTTACGCGAGGTTCACCATTTTATGTTTCTGGGTTGGGTAATCGAACTTTGACCTTATTTTTGACAATTAGAGGAAATATTTACATGTCTATTTCCTAATTTTCAGGCATATGCAGTTCATCAGTCTAATTACAAAGGTACGGATTTTGATGTTTTATGAACTGTATGCCAAATCCTTGTGTTTAATTTTTGTGCGATCATGATCCGGGTTCATGCATACATGATTGTATACATGTCATAAATATGACGTCATAGGTCATGTGACCTGGCGGCCATATTGGGTTTTATGAAAACCTTAAAAATGGATCCCTGCCTTCATTTTTCGATCGATTCATTTTGAACTTTGACCACTTATAGTACGCCATGTGATTGGATGCATATCCTAATTATGACGTCATAGGTCAGGTGACGTGGCGGGATGGACCGGTATGGTCCCCAGATCATACCGCCCTTGGTGCCCGTCAAAAATCGAAAGAGTATGGCATGGGCAACATCTGCGCCAAATTTGATGCTTTTGGAAGAATTTGAACCAAAATATCCCTAAGGGCCCTGACTATAACCCGGTGGACGGAGGTTATGTTTTCACCCCGTTTATCTGTCTGTGAAAAGGATGTCTCAAAAAGTTGTGGACAGATTCCAACAAAACTTGGTGGTGAAGGAGCTGGGGCTCCCACGTCGATCGGAAGAATGGACGCGACAAAAAGCTGGAATTCATCCGAGTTGCTTTAATCAAACCAAACACTCAGACACTCTGAAAAGCCCGTTTATCGGGCAGCAATATATATACATATTATCCCGGAGCGTTTGCCCAGGAAAGGCGAGAGGGGGCGTGGCCCAGCGTCCTGGCAAGTTGAGGGCGAGCCTGCCCGGGCGTCCTGGACGAGCCCGGCATGGTGATCGCTCCGCGTCCTTGATAGATGCAAGGCGATTGTGAAAACCCAGCGGTAGCCGCTACACACGTCCCCCCAGAATCGACTTGCACCGGCAGGGTCAATTTGAGGGGGGTCCTGATGACCCGGCCGAAGCGACCCCTGGCGGGTCGTGGGAGGGGGTCCGGTGTGGTGGTGGGCGGTCGAGTGGGGGGCACCGTGGACGGGGGGCGGCCTCGCCGCGGCGGAAGGGCCACCCGTGGTGGGTGGTCGACGTCCACGTGCGCCGGCTTGAGGCGGTCCACCGCAATCCGGTCCGACCTGCCGCCGATGTCGATGACGAACGACTTGTCGTCCCGTCGCAGCACCCGGAAGGGCCCGTCGTACGGCGGCCGGAGTGGCCCCCGATGTGCGTCGTGACGCACAAAAACATACTCCGCTGTGTGAAGTGCTGGGGGGACGTAGGACTGGGGGTCACTGTGGTGGGATGTTGGCACGGGGGCAAACCGTCGGGCGGCCTCCTGGAGGTCCGAGCGCTGGTGAGCTGCGGACCAGGGACTGGTAGCGTCGGGCACGAATTCGCCCGGGACGCGTAGCGCCTGGCCATAGACAAGCTCGGCGGTGGATGCCTGGAGGTCCTCCTTGGGGGCCGTGCGGAGGCCCAAAAGGACCCACGGCAGCCGGTCGGCCCAACCGCCGTCTTGAAGGCCGGCCATGAGCGCGGCCTTCATGGAGCGGTGGAATCGCTCGCACAACCCGTTTGCTTGGGGGTGGTAGGCCGTAGTACGGTGGAGCTTGACCCCCAGGTTGCGGGCGACCGCGCCCCACAGCTCGGAGGTGAACTGTGGTCCGCGGTCTGACGAGATGTCCGCCGGTGCGCCGAAGCGGGCGACCCAGGTGGCGATGAAAGCCTGCGCCACGTCGGCGGTGGTGGTGGAGATGAGGGGAACGGCCTCCGGCCACCTGGTGGTCCTGTCCACCATGGTGAGCAGGTGTGTGAACCCCCGTGACGGGGGGAGGGGGCCCACCAGATCCACGTTGACGTGGTCGAAACGTCGTTCGGGCACGGTGAAAGGTGCCAGCGGGGCCTGGGTGTGTCGGTGGACCTTGGCCCGTTGGCAGGCCGTGCAGGTGCTGGTCCAATCGCGGACGTACCGACGAAGGCCGTGCCAGACGAATCGCGCAGACACCAGCTTCTGGGAAGCTTTCCGGCCCGGGTGGGAAAGGCCGTGGAGGGAGGCGAAGATGCGGCGTTGCCAGGTGACGGGCACGATGGGGCGAGGCTGGCCTTGGGAGACGTCGCAGAGCAGGACAGTGTCCGCGAAGGGGATGTCGGCCAGGCGGAGGCCCGTGTCCGCCCCCGGAGGGCTTGCACCGTGGTGTCGGTGGTTTGGTCCGCCGCCATAAGCGCAAAGTCCACGCCCAGGTGGACCGCGTTCGCGCTGGCCCGGGAAAGACAGTCGGCCACGGCGTTGTTTTTGCCGGCGACGTGCCGGATGTCCGTGGTAAACTCCGACACGGCGGAGAGGTGGCACTGTTGGCGGGCCGACCACGGCTCCGTGACCTTGGCCATGGCGTAAACCAACGGCTTGTGGTCGACGAACGCCGTGAAAGGTCGGCCCTCCAGGAGGTGGCGGAAATGGCGGACGGCCAGGTGTAGACCGAGGAGCTCCCGGTCAAACGTGCTGTATTTGAGCTCATTCGGCCGGAGCTGCCGGCTGAAAAAAGCGAGTGGCTGCCAAACCCCGTTCACCCATTGCTCATGTACGGCGCCCACCGCGTAGTCGGAGGCATCCGTGGTGAGGGCGATGGGAGCGTTGAGCACCGGGTGAGCGAGCAGTGTTGCGTCGGCGAGGGCCCGCTTTGAGCTTTGGAAGGCTGCATCCATTGCTGCGGACCAGGCGATGTCGTGCTTGGCCGGCTTGCCCCGGAGGGCTTCGTAGAGGGGCCGCATGAGTTGAGCAGCGCGGGGCACGAAGCGGTGATAAAAATTCACCATTCCCAGGAATTCCTGCAGGGCCTTTATGGTGCGGGGACGCGGGAACGTGGTGATGGCCTCGACCTTGGTTGGCAGCGGCACGGCCCCGTTCTTGGTGATGTGGTGGCCCAAAAAATCAACGGCCGTCGTGCCGAAGTGGCATTTGGCCGGGTTGACGATGAGGCCATGCTCGCTGAGGCGCCCGAACAGTGTTCGGAGGTGGAGGAGGTGCTCGGCCCGGGACGTGCTGGCGACGAGGATGTCGTCCAGGTAAACGAAAAGGAACGGCAGGTCACGCAGCACGCCGTCCATCAAGCGCTGGAACGCCTGAGCCGCGTTCTTGAGACCAAACGGCATCCGCAAGAATTCGAATAAGCCGAACGGCGTGATGACTGCCGTTTTAGGGACGTCGGCCGCCCTGACAGGTACCTGGTGATATCCCCGTATGAGATCAATTTTCGAAAAAATGACCCGTCCCGCCAGACGGGCGGAGAAGTCTTGGATATGCGGGATCGGGTACCTGTCGGGGGTGGTAGCGTCATTGAGATGGCGGTAGTCGCCGCACGGGCGCCATCCACCCCCCGGCTTTGGCACGATGTGCAGTGGCGAGGCCCACACGCTATCGGAGCGCCGCACGATGCCGAGGTGCTCCAACGCGTCGAATTCGGCCTTCACCACGGCGAGCTTGGCTGGGTCGAGGCGGCGGGCCCTGGCGTAGACCGGCGGGCCCGTGGTTGGTATGTGGTGCTCGATCCCATGCCGTACTGCGACGGCCGAAAACGTCGGCCGCGTGAGGGCCGGGAACTCCGTGAGCAGGCGAGCAAACTCGTTCGCCGCCGGGACGGCGCATGCCAGCTCGGTCGGCGCGGAGCTGCTCAATGTGCATACCAGGGAGCTGAAGGTTTCGGCGTTGATTAAACGACGCCGTTGGACGTCCACCAGCAGTCCGTGTGCGCAGAGGAAGTCGGCGCCTAGCAGAGCCATGGGCACGTTTGCGGTTACAAACGTCCAAGCAAAGCGTTGGCCGCCGAAGCAGAGGGTGACGTTGCGTGGGCCGAAGGTGCGGATGGTCGATCCGTTGGCCGCAACCAAGGAGGGGCCGCAAACCGCGGATTGCCTGTCCTGGTCAGAGGCGGGTATGCCGCTCAGTTGGGCGCCGGTGTCGCACAGGAAGCGCCGTCCGGACGCTTTATCCGTGATGAACAGTAAGTTGCCCGTGTGGCCGGCGCTCATGGCTGGTAATGAACGCCGGCCCGGCCGTTTCCCGGCCTGCCGAAGGTGCACGGGGGTCGGCATGTCCGGGCCTTCTGTCCGAACCTGGCATGATAGTAACACCACGCTTGGTCAGGTGGAGGCTCCGGTCGTCGTGCTGGAGGTGGTCGGCTCGGTGTAGCGGCCGCCAATTGCGTCGGCAGTTCGGTCGTCGACCGTGCCGGGTGCTCGGGCACCATGGGTGTTGCGTCGGACGGCGGTGGGTCCCATGTCGCCGCTGCGATGCGCTGTCCTGCGGCAGAGATCTTGTCGGCTTCTCTGGCAAGGACCCGGGGATCTGTGATCGTCGTGCTTGCCAGGGCGAGGCGTACCGGGTTAGGCAGCTGACGGAGGAACAGCTCCCGGAACAGGAATGCCGGAGAGTGCTCGCCGAGCAGTGAAAGCATGTAGTCCATTCGCTCGGAAGGGCGCGTGTCGCCGAGCTCGGGCAGGTCGAGCAGGCGCCGTGCACGTTCCGCCGATGGGAGGGCGAAAGCGTCGAGGAGAAGCTTCTTAATCGCGCCGTATTTGTCAGCGGCTGGCGGGCTCTCGAGGAGGCTCAGGGCGCGGGCTGCGGTGGCCGAACCGAGCGCTGCTACCACATGGTGGAAGCGGGTGTCGTCGGCCGTGATGCCTCGCAGGGCGAACAGGGAATCCGCCTGTGCAAACCAAACCGCCGCGTGAGCCTCCCAGAAGGTAGGCAGTTTAAGGGCGACTGCCGTGTCCATGTCGGTAGGTCACCAATGAAGGAGCTGGGGCTCCCACGTCGATCGGAAGAATGGACGCGACAAAAAGCTGGAATTCATCCGAGTTGCTTTAATCAAACCAAACACTCAGGCACTCTGAAAAGCCCGTTTATCGGGCAGCAATATATATACATATTATCCCGGAGCGTTTGCCCAGGAAAGGCGAGAGGGGGCGTGGCCCAGCGTCCTGGCTGCGGCCTGGCAAGTTGAGGGCGAGCCTGCCCGGGCATGCCCGGGCATGCCCAGGCGTCCCGACCGAGGCCTGGCAAGTTGAGCGCGGGCCTGCCCGGGCGTCCTGGACGAGCCCGGCATGGTGATCGCTCCGCGTCCTTGATAGGTGCAAGGCGATTGTGAAAACCCAGCGGTAGCCGCTACAGTGGATGAGTTGGTTAGGTGACAAGAACAAGGCGATTAGATTTTGGTTCATGTCCGAATCCAGATCCGGCCTATCAGTGGGATACACCACGTAAAGTGTGCAGCCTGGTGGAGGTATGCGCTCTACCGAGTCTTTTTTGTATCCGAGCTGTTTAATTCATGTGGAATTTATTAAACGTGAGGAAGCTCACACCACACAGACACAGTGCTCCAGCAAGTTTTAAACGACAAAGTGAGATAAATAATATGCCGACGATGGCCTGGCATGCTGTCTCAGGTAGTACGGCAGATAGGTGAAATATTTGGGAGAATTGTGACTTTGATGACACAAGCACGAGAGTTGGCACACAGTTAGAGTATGCCCTAAGGAATATATTTGGCTATAGGGCCATCGCATATTTGTCCTGTGACAACAATGGCGGCCATTTTTAAAAAAAGGACAAATCTGCCGTCTGCGGACGATAAAGTAACACTAAGGGCATTACTTTATCGTCCAATCATGTTTACCCTCACACGGTAAATGTGACCGCAACTACTCCAGCGAACATCGGTTGGGAAAGTTATAAACCGACTCACACGAATGAAGACCAGACGAGTGATTTGGTGATTTTCATCTGAAGGACCCAGTCTATGAACATCTCGATGGCGTAAAGGTTAAAAATGATAATGACGTCAAAGCACGTTTCCAGAAATGGCTGTGTCCTCATCCCAAAGGTTTTACCACTAATTTCAAAACATTAACACATCGACAGGACAAGTGGAGAATACCCTGAGAAAGACAGGACGTTTCATGAACATTCTTGCACTTCTGTAAAATAAAGTGTAGTCCACGACAACCTGAAATCACACACATGTACCGTGTTACACATACACCGTGTTACACATTTACCATGTTACACATATACAGTCTGACACAAATACAGTCTTACATATATACCATGTTACACATATAGAGTGTTACACATATAGTGTTACACATGTTACATGTTACACATAGACCGTGTTACACATGTTACATGTTACACATGTACCATGTTACAAATGTACAGTATTACACATATACAGTGTTACACATATACAGTTTTACACATATACTGTGTTACACATATACCGTGTTACACATATACCATGTTACACATGTACTGTAGTATACATATACCATATTACACATATGCTGTACCATGTTACACATAAACCATATTACACATCTATAGTATTACACATACACCGTGTTACACATATACCGTGTTACACATATACCGTATTACACATATACCGTGTTACACATATACCGTATTACACATATACCGTGTTACACATACAGTGTTACACATATACCGTGTTACACATATAGTGTTACACATATATCGTATTCCACATATACCATGTTACACATATACAGTGTTACACATATACCGTGTTACACATATACAGTTTTACACATATACCGTGTTACACATATACTGTGTTACACATGTACTGTATTACACATATACCATATTACACATATGCTGTACCATGTTACACATATATCATATTACACATCTATAGTATTACACATACACCGTGTTACACATGTACCGTATTACACATATACCATATTACACATATGCTGTACCATGTTACACATATACTATATTACACATCTATAGTATTACACATACACCGTGTTACACATATACCGTGTTACACATATACAGTTTTACACATATACCGTGTTACACATGTACTGTATTACACATATACCATATTACACATATGCTGTACCATGTTACACATATACCATATTACACATCTATAGTATTACACATACACCGTGTTACACATGTACCGTATTACACATATACCGTGATACATGTTACACACATATACTGTATATTTCGTATATCTGATCCGATGTTCCATACCATGGTCTGTGTTCTAGTGTTGGTTGTGCCAAATCAGTTTCTTGGACAAGGGTCATGTTGGGTGCTTTGCCTTCCCACTCCCAACAGTAGTTTAATAGGGCAGGAATATGGTGCTGGCGATACCTGGCCTACTCTTCGTGAATGACACTGTGGGATCTTTAACGTTCACAAACTAATGCCGCCAGACAGGACACCAGTTTAACGTCCATCCGAGGGACGGACGAGGGACGCACATTGAAAAATTACAACACCTGTAAAACAACAAAAATCTGAAATGGAATTTAGGTTTTTTGGAAATATAAAATCGCTGGTTCTGCAATTTGCAGCATTTTAATAGCCTCCTACACGGTATAGTTCACAGCAGCGTTTTGTGTATTCAGTAAGGTATGTGTGTGGTCTTCATCACACAATATTTGAAAGATACAGTACTGGACTGCAAGCAGGGCTGTGTTCAGTTACCAAGCAGCTTGCTAGCGCTTGCCAAGCCAGCCGTTCCTTATCAACGGCTTCTTATCAATGGGGTGATGCTTAAACCCGAAAAGTTCTGGGGTCTGTATGGGAGCTGTAGGGGAGAAAAAAAACCCTGTAGTAGTGAACACCTCTCTATAAGGAACATAAATTAGTGTTGCGTAGCAACCGATAGGAATGTAAACAATGCTTTCAATTTCGAAATTTTGACTTTTTTAAGATTAAAAATGACTCAGCCTTTTAAATGTTAAATATATATAGCTCATTTTAAACACTTATTCTTGATTTACTTGAGTTATTTATCCAACTTTAAATAACTTGTCCAGGGTATATATATATAGAGAGTTGGTGATGTAACTGTTTACAGAATTTAAACTCATCAAGTCCACTTCATCAAATATATAAATAACTCTGAAAGTAAATAAAACATATTTATGATCGTGTGCATGGATGATGCACATCACTATGTGGTGGTGGTGGTGGTGGTGGTGGTACCTCAGTGTTGTGATTTGCTCGTTGTGGGACTATTCGAGTATTTGGGATAAAATCTTTTGAAAGCCTCTCGAACATTACAAAGGAATCCCCAGAGGTATAGTGTGATAAAGGGCACGAAGAGAAGCGTGCAGGTTTGTGACGTTTTCCAGGCGGGTTGAAAGACAAGATTAGAGATCGGGTGGCGCCTCGTGGGAGACCGTCGGACGGTGTCCCGTGCAATGTCGCCTCTCACATGTCGAGGTAAACCAAGAGGGGTTCACGCCTCTGCTGAATGTGAATGTATTCCTTTTTGGCTTTAACCCGAGGGGATAACGAGAAACTAGCGAGACATGGAGCCGATCTTTTAGCCGCTCTGTTTCCCCGCTGGGGCCATTCGAACCTTTCGAATCCTCGCTCCAAGGGCTCGGGGTGAGAGGGGCCATTGGCCCATCGCGCGAGGTGGTGGTTAGAGGAGAAAGTCGCCCCTAAAATGGGCTATTGTGGCGGGTCCCATTGTGAGCACGCGGGGGGATTGTTAGCGACCCATTCAGGGGAGGGCGGTTAATCAGGCCGAGCGCCGTCGGGGAAGCGTGGGGGACGGTGCGGAGGCGTTTTCCCAGCCCCGGAATGCCTGGGAACGGCATGCGGCGACGCGCGGGTTCGACAGCTGCGTCCTTGCGCTGCGCGGCCGCGGGCCAGGCGGGCCGGGCGCGGGAAGGCCGCTCCGCGCGTGGCAAGAGGGAGGGGTCTGCGGAGAGGGGAGGGGGTCTCGAGAGAGGAGGATCTGTAGAGAGGGGATCTGTGGAGAGGAGGGCAGTAGTGAGGAGGATCTGTAGAGAGTGGGATCTGTAGAGAGAAGGATCTGTAGAGAGGGGATCTGTAGAGAGTGGGATCTGTAGAGAGTGGGATCTGTAGAGAGGCGGATCTGTGGAGAGGCGGATCTGTGGAGAGGCGGATCTGGAGAGAGGGGGATATGTAGAGAGGGGGATCTGTAGAGAGGAGGTCTGTAGAGATGAGGATCTGTGGAGAGGAGGATCTGTAGAGAGGCGATCTGTAGAGAGAAGGATCTGTACAGAGGGGATCTGTAGAGAGTGGGATATGCAGAGAGGCGGATCTGTGGAGAGGAGGATCTGTAGAGAGGAGGATCTGTAGCGAGGGGGATATGTAGAGAGGGGATCTGTAGAGAGGAGGTCTGTAGAGATGAGGATCTGTGGAGAGGAGGATCTGTAGAGAGGCGATCTGTAGAGAGGAGGTCCGTAGAGTGGAGGATCTGTAGAGAGGGGATCTGTGGAGAGGAGGTCCGTAGACAGGAGGATCTGTAAAGAGGGGATCTGTAGAGAGGGGATCTGTGGAGAGGAGGTCAGTAGAGAGGGGGATCTGTAGAGAGGGCGATCTGTAGAGAGGTAGATCTGTAGAGAGGAGGATCTGTGGAGAGGGGTATCTGTGGAGAGGAGGATCTGTTGAGAGGGGATCTGTAGAGAGGAGGTCATCAGAGAGCGGGATCTGTCGAGAGGAGGATCTGTAGAGAGGAGGATGTGTGGAGAGGAGGATCTGTTGAGAGGGGATCTGCAGAGAGGAGGTCCATAGAGAGGGGGATCTGTAGAGAGGGGGATCTGTAGAGAGGAGGATCTGTGGAGAAGGGATCTGTAGAGAGGAGGTCCATAGAGAGGGGGATCTGTGGATAGGTGTATCTGTGGAGAGGAGGATCTGTAGAGAGGGGATCTGTAGAGAGGAGGTCCGTAGAGAGGGGGATCTGTAGAGAGGGGTGCTGTAGAGAGGGGATCTGTGGAGAGGGGATCTGTGGAGAGGAGGATCTGCAGAGATGGGATCTGTAGGGAGGAGGTCCGTAGAGTGGGGATCTGTAGAGAGGGGGATCTGTAGAGAGGATGTCCGTCGAGATGGAGATCTGCAGAGAGGGCGATCTGTGGAGAGGAGGATCTGTAGAGAGGGGATCTGTAGAGAGAAGGATCTGTAGAGAGAAGGATCTGTAGCGACGAGGATCCGTCGAGAGGGGAATCTGTAGAGAGGGGAATCTGTAGAGAGGGGATCTGTAGAGAGGGGATCTGTAGCGAGGGGATCTATAGAGAGGAGGGCTGTAGAGAGGGGAATCTGTAGGGAGGGGAATCTGTAGGGAGGGGGATCTGTAGGGAGGGGGATCTGTAGGGAGGGGATCTGAAGAGAGGGGATCTATAGAGAGGAGGGCCGTAGAGAGGGGAATCTGTAGAGAGGGGAATCTGTAGAGAGGGGATCTGTAGAGAGGGGATCTATAGAGAGGAGGGCCGTAGAGAGGGGAATCTGTAGGGAGGGGAATCTGTAGGGAGGGGGATCTGTAGGGAGGGGGATCTGTAGGGGGGGAGGGATCTGTAGAGAGGGGATCTGTAGAGAGAAGGTCCGTAGAGAGGGGGATCTGTAGAGAGGAGGGTCTGTCGAGAGAGGATCTGTCGAGAGGGGATCTGTATAGAGGAGGATCTGTAGAGAGGAGGTCGTAGAGAGGGGTATCTGTGGAGAGGAGGATGTGTAGAGAGGGGATCTGTAGAGAGGAGGTACGTAGAGAGGGGGATCTGTAGAGAGGGGTATCTGTAGAGAGGAGGTACATAGAGAGGGGGATCTGTAGAGAGGGGGATCTGTCGAGAGGGGTTCTGTGGAGAGGGGGATCTGTAGAGAGGGGATCTGTGGAGAGGAGGGCCATAGAGAGGGGGATCTGTAGAGAGAAGGATCTGTAGAGAGGAGGTCCGTAGAGAGGGGGATCTGTAGAGAGAAGGATCTGTAGAGAGGAGGATCTGTGGAGAGGAGGATCTGCAGAAAGGGGGATCTGTAGAGAGGAGGTCTGTAGAGAGGGGGATCTGTAGAGAGGGGGATCTGTAGAGAGGAGGATCTGTAGAGAAGAGGATCTGTGGAGAGGAGGATCTGCAGAGAGGGGGATCTGTAGAGAGGAGGTCTGTAGAGAGGGGGATCTGTAGAGAGGGGGATCTGTGGAGCAGAGGATCTGTAGAGAGGGGATCTGTAGAGAGGAGGGTCCGTAGAGAAGGGGATCTGTAGAGAGAAGGATCTCTAGAGAGGAGGTCCGTAGAGGGGGGGATCTGTAGAAAGAAGGATCTGTAGAGAGGAGGATCTGTGGAGAGGAGGATCTGCAGAGAGGGGGATCTGTAGAGAGGAGGTCTGTAGAAAGGGGGATCTGTAGAGAGGGGG
Source organism: Myxine glutinosa (assembly GCF_964187855.1). Taxonomy (NCBI): domain Eukaryota; kingdom Metazoa; phylum Chordata; class Myxini; order Myxiniformes; family Myxinidae; genus Myxine; species Myxine glutinosa. The sequence goes on along the minus strand of NC_136262.1, from coordinate 61,428,682 downwards.
ATCTGTGGAGAAGAGGATCTGTAGAGAGGGGATCTGTAGAGAGGAGGTCCGTAGAGAGGGGGATCTGTAGAGAGGGGGATCTGTGGAGAGGAGGATCTGCAGAGAGGAGGTCCGTAGAGAGGGGGATCTGTAGAGAGGGGGATCTGTGGAGATGAGGATCTGTAGAGAGGGGGATCTGTAGAGAGGAGGTCCGTAGAGAGGGGGATCTGTAGAGAGGGGGATCTGTGGAGAGGAGGATCTGTAGAGAGGGGATCTGTAGAGAGGGGGTCCGTAGAGAGGAGGATCTGTAGAGAGAAGGATCTGTGGAGAGGAGGATCTGTAGAGAGGAGGTCCGTAGAGAGGGGGATCTGTAGAGAGGAGGTCCATAGACAGGAGGTCTGTAGAGAGGAGGTCCGTAGAGAGGGGGATCTGTAGAGAGGAGGTCCGTAGAGAGGAGGTCTGTAGAGAGGTGGTCTGTAGAGAGGAGGATCTGTCGAGAGGGGGATCTGTACAGAGGGGGGATCTGTGGAGAGGAGGTCAGTAGAGAGGGGGATCTGTAGAGAGGGGGATCTGTAGAGAGGGGGATATGTGGAGAGGAGGTCAGTATGTATATATTGTGGATGCAAGGCTGTTAAGGTGCCAGCGTGGACATGAGCTCGGATCCATCAGATAGTAGAGGGGAGATTGGGGGAAGAATCATGCACTTTTTGAAAAAAGCATCAAACTTGGTACATATAATCAGTAGGCCACGCATGGCATGTAGAGAATCTCCATGCATGGCTGGCGGACTTCCTCTCTTGTCGTAGTCAACGTGTGGCCCTGAATGGGTTTCTCTCATCTCCTCTTCCTGTTCAGGCTGGAGTTCCCCAAGGTAGTGTTCTGGGCCCTGTGCTTTTTCTGATCTTCATCAATGATCTCTCCAACTCTCTTGAAAATCCTCTCTATCTCTTTGCTGATGACTCCACTCTCTGCCGCTCCATTCCTCATCCCTTAGATCGGCAGTCTGCAGCCTCCTCACTCTCTGCAGACCTGGACAAAATCACAGACTGGTCAAACAAGTGGAACATGTCTTTCAATCCTGACAAATCTCACACTCTTACGATGTCTCTCCGAAAAGACCGACTGGACAATCCTCCCATCTACTTTCTGAATAATCCTCTCCAAGAAGTTCTGTCACTCAAGGTTTTGGGTCTCACTATCTGCCATGATCTTTCCTGGGAAAACCACATTTCAAATCTGGCCTCCAAAGCCAGTGGCCGACTGGGCATCCTCCGTCGTGCGAAGTCCTTCCTTGGCACACCTGAGCTCCTCCTCACATACAAGGCTTTCATCTGCAGCTCAATGGAATACTGCTCTCCCCTCTGGGCTGGTGTTCCTGCCTCACACCTAGCTCGTCTTCATGCTGTTGAAACCAAAGCATTCAGAATCATTGGAATCTCCCGTGATGAAGCTACCTCCGAGGGCCTTTCACTTACTCACCGCAGGCAGGTTGGTGGTCTTTCTGTCTTCTACCGACTCCTCTCCGGCCTTGCTCCTCCAGCTCTCTCTGGGCTCTGTCCCCCAAATATTCCTACAGGTCGCACAAGATCTGCCTGCAACCCTCTTATGGTTAAACTGCCAAAATCAAGACTCTCTGCTCACCTTCACTCCTTCATTCCCATTTTCTCCCGCCTCTGGAACAAACTCCCTCACTCTCTTCAATCCCACTCCTCCCTCCAGGTCTTTGAAACAGCTGTTCACCACCATCTCTTATCTTCCCCCATCCAAAACCTTGATCTTTTCTACCCCCGCTAATTTCACCCCAAATCCTCTTTTTTGAAATACCAACTTCTGTCCTGGAAGTCCTTGGTGTCCTTGTGTTTTATACTTCTCCCACCCACCCACCCCTCTTCCCACGCCACATCCCCCCAAGCCCTCTCCCTCCCACACATTGCCGATGTCCCTGCTCTCAAATGTTGTGATGTGCTTCCCCTTCTCTCCCCATCTTGTCTAACGCTCCCCTTTTTATATACTTTGTTTGTTTGTCTGTTTGATTTGTTTGTGTGATAAATGTTAGCTCCTTCACGAGCCTCGATTATGCATACAAAAAAAAGAAAAGAAAAAAAAAGGCCATTACAAGAAAAAATATAGTGCCATCCCAGTTTTGGCCTATGACGGCTGTGGCGGCCATTTTTCAAAATGGCCACCATCTAATACTAAAATACCATATAACTCAACAACCAGGAGGCCTAGAATCTTAATTCTGGTGCCTCTATATAGGTTTTTGGGGTCATAGAATTCAAAGAAGGCAATAATGAGTATGTGTGATCACGTCTTGTCCCACTTTTGGAACATAAGTGCCCTTTTCCAGTTTACAGAGACACAACATTTGGCGGTCTTTGTATTGCTTTATTTTGTATTGATGAAATATAAGATACCTGTACCGTAAATTAAACTTATGGTGCTATAAAAAAATAACACTCAAAACGAATACGAAGCCAAGTTACTTATTGTTGTAGTTACCAATGTGCCATGAGTCAGTTAGGCTTACCATCAAATGTGAAATCTCAGTTGAGATTTCAAGCATGCGGTCACACGACACAGAAAGGCCAAGGTTGTACAACTTCTCAACTAATTCTCGTTTCCGTGTTTTGTTGTGAAGGAGCACACCGAAGTATACTGGAAGAGGGGGCTCACGGACTTTATTGTGTCGTCTTACTTGACCTTCTTTCCTTCTACGAGGAAAACTGTTAAAGACTACCGGCTGACAAATGCTCATCAAGGATTGCTTCTGAGTTACAAGTGATTGTTCAGTAATATTTTCCCCGTGCAGCAGCATGGCCATAAGAGTCATCAAAGACCGTGGGATAGATCCTTCTTGACAGTTTTCAGAAAAAGTTCCATCAAACTGTGCTGATGCATCCATCATTTCTTTGCGTACAAGTTTTGCAGCACCATCATCTGCATCACTTTCAAAAGCTTTCCGCAGGGCATTTCCAACATCCTCATTGCATACCAAGAGAACTTCGCGCCCCTCCTTGAAGGCCTTTAGCTCAGGTAAAGAAGCTAGAATGCGCTCTTTTAGTCTCGTAGAATGTACAGATGGTGATGTCACCCCAAGTTGTTTAAGCCGTTCCCTATACAGCTGAACCAGGTCCGAGAGCTTGAACACAGGGGAAGTGCTTTGCTCTTCACTATCCACAAGGGTGTCTTCTATGAAAGCTAGAAGTTCTGCAAAAGCTCGTGCATGATTGGCCTTGTATCGTTTGACCTTTTTCGTCTTCTTGTGAAGTTTCTACCTTTCTTGCTGCGTTGTAAAGCCCAACCAAGCACTTGGTGTGATATTTCCCTTCACTTGCAACAAGGTCACCTGAAGACACCTTTGCTAAGAGTTTTGCATCTAGCAGTTTGGTTGCACACCTCTTGACTCTCTCACCCAACTGCTTAGTCATTGCTTCATGTAATGGTTCGGCTAGAATTGCAGGTTTTTCACAGAATAAACACACAAGACTTTCTGATGAGCTGTGTTGTCGGGGATTCCGTCCACTACGTGCTTGCTTTTCCCGATGCTCCATACTTGACCCCTCATCCAAACTTTTCCTTTTGACAGCTCGCTGAAGCCTTGTTTTGCTGTACCTGAGTCTACATGATGAGTGAAATTTTGCTGTGTTCTGTCGCAATGTAGCTTCCACGCCATTTCCGTTTTCAAGCCTTTAGGGCTGCAGATTATTGTCAAAAAGTGCCTAAAAATGGCGGAACTGGCAACTAGCTTCCTACCAGCTACTTTTGGTATTTTTTATAAAGTAGGGGCCTTGACAAGTTCACAAACCAAAAATACCCAGAATACCTCTGGGGGAACATGCTTAAATGACGTCATCAAAATGACTGCCAAAATTGTAACGTTTGGCATTGTGTACAGGTGCTGACGTGGTACCTAACCGTTTATATAGTAGTTTTACTGTCAAGAGAAAAAACATCAGCCTTTTCCTGGGATGAACATTTTCATTTGTGGAGAACCAGAGAATAAAAAGAAAGGAATAAAACTTACAGCAGCGAATATGAAGCCAGCAGAAGTTCGCGTGAGAATGTGCTTACAACAATGGTTCTGATTACAAAAATGATTCCCAAATACTTCAACGTGCAGTTACTATTATTCGCAGAGACATAGAAAAATTACAACCAGCAACTGAATACCCTAATACCCAAGAAATTGATCTTAATGCATCAGCTGCATTTAATTTAAATATTATTTAAATATTTAAATTAAATTATTAAATTAATTTAAATGCATTAAATGCATTGCATGCATTTGCAATGCAATGCTTGCATTTAAATTAATTTATTATTTAAATATTATTTAAATATTATTAAATATAATTAATAATATCATTTTAAAATATTATTAAATATTAATATTATTAAATAGAATATTTAAATCAGATGCTAGTATCATTTTATTACAGATCAGAACACAGGGACCCTCAATGTAAAAATAAAATACAAAAACTTAATAAAAATGGAGGCCATCTTGATAACATCACTTGAACATGTTCCCCCAAGGGGATTCTGGGTATTTTTGGTGTGTGAAGTAGTCAGGGCCCATACTTTATTAAAAATATCAAAATTAGCTGGTAGGAAACTAGTTGCCACTTCACCCTCATTTTCATGCTCAATCTGCAGCCCTACTTGTAAGGGAAAGGGTGTTGAGCAAGCAACCAGCAGAGTAGAAGGCCATGAAATCATTCGCAAGACTTGTATAACCTGCTCCAATGTCAATGCGCTTTCAGTTGGCTGGGCAACAGAGCTTTTCATTAGTGTCTTCCTGACAAATGATACATTTCAACCAATCCGTTTGTGTGATGAGAGGAGGAGGTCGCATCTTTGGGTCAACAAGCTTCACTGTCGATGCCATATTATTATCTGCAAAGAAGTTACACTTGAGTTCGTTAATTTTTACAAATAAGTCAAACAGGGGTTTCATGGAAAAAGTTGGCCAGCTTAGTCAAACCAAACACGAACTGCAAGTTTAAATGCAATCTGTTAAATTTCCTGTTGAGATGAAAATTGCTGAAGTTACCCCATTTATTAGAAAAGCAAAGATCATACTAGTATTATACTAGTAAGCATATTATGAACTATGTAGTCTGTCAGTACAGTGGTTTTTTGTGTATTATGATTCCATATATTTCTTGGTAATTAATCAAGTCATTCGTGCTAAAAGACCATGAATGTGTCTTCATAAAGTGTAAAATGGTACTTACGTTTAAAAGGTGGTACCGTAAGTGACCACACATACTCGATATTGCCTTCTTTGATTTATATGACCCCCAAAACCTAGATATAGACACCAGAATTAAGATCCTTGGCCTCATGGTTGCTGAGTTATGTGGTATTTTAGTGTCATGTGGTGGCCATTTTGAAAGATGGCCGCCATAGCAATCACAGGCCAAAACTGGGATGGCACTATATCTAATTTTGTTTCTTATGGCCTACTGAATATGTGTACCAAGTTTGATGCTTTTATCAAAAAGTGCACGATTCGTCTCTATATTGCACCTGTCTGCTGGACTAAGAGGGTTGAGGATCCATCAGACCAGGAAAGTGTGTAGGAGTGATCGTGCCAGAGATGTTAGTCCATGGTGTGATGGTGTGCGTGAGGAGGCATGGCAGGTTCGAGAGAAGTGTGGGTGTGGATGTCAGTTTGAGTTGGTGAGAGGGTTGCATATCCATCAGAGCCGGATGGGTTGTGTGCGTAAGGTGGGTGAGGAGGAGGTACAGCAACGCAGTTGCCTTGAAAAGGGGCGGTAAGACGACCGGGAGAAACAGCCAGGTAGCAAGCCACAGTGTTGTATGTCCTGGGGTTGTATTTCAGCAGGGAAAGGATGTGAGGAGGAGAGTGAAATGGCCAAGTATGGGAGAAAGGGGAGTATGGGAGAGAATAGATGGAGTGGTGTGTGGGGCGCTTCAGAGGTTGAAAGGAAGGGTGGAAGATAGATTGAGAAAGATGAATGAGATTGTGTTTGAGTATGCGTGTGTCACATTTGGAGTGAAAAAGTGTGTATCGAGGGGTGAGAAGGAGGCACGTTTAAGCAGAAGGCAAAGGCAGATCCATGAGTTAAGAATGGAGTTGAGGAGATTGAATGGAAGATGCAAGAGGGAAGAGAGCAGTGGAAGGGGAGAGGAATGGGCTTGAGGTGTTAACGAAGCAGGTGAGGGTGAGGTTGGTGAAGTTGAAGAGAGTGGAAAGGATGAAGAGGTTTTGCGGGCAACGTATGATGTGCTTCCGTCACCAGTAAACTTGAGATTGTGGGGGTTGTTTCAGGAGGAGTGATGTTATTTGTGTGGAGGTGTGGGAACGGTGCAGCATGCACTGAGTGCATGCTCAGTAGCATTGGCAGCAGGAAGATACAGGTGGCGACATGATCTGGTGCTGGCGGTGGTGGTGCAGATGGTGCAACAAGAGGTGCTGAGGTCGAGAGAGAGAAGTGTGGAGAAGGAGACCGATGGGGGAGAGGTGTTGTTTGTCAAAGAAGGCCATGTGGGAAGAGGTGGAAAGAGCAGGAGGTGGAAAGCAAGAGGGCTGTCAGATGCTTGTGATTGACAGGTGGTGGCAGACCTAAAGCCACAATTGGTATTCCCAGAGGAGATCTGTGTGACAAGGTTGTGGCCTGACATTGTCATCTGGTCAGGTGCAACAAGACAGGTCATCTTAGGGGAATTGTCTGTACCTTGGTAAGAGAATGTGGAGGAGGTGCACGAGAGGAAGAGAGGAAAGTACAGTGAGCTGGAGGCAGAGTGTCAGGAGAAGGGTTGGCGAGTTTCTTCTCAGCCATTTGAGGTGGGGTGTAGAGGGTATATTGGCAATGCCTTTTCTGAATTTCTTGCTCGGCTTGAGTGTGTGGTACAAAAAGAAGAAGGAGGATGTGTGACAAAGTTGCCCAGGTTGCCTTGAAAGGCTCACTTTGGATATGGAGGATGTTTATGCAGACATGTCGAACGGTGGAGGTTGAGGTTGTGGGTGGTGGTTCATTTAAGTCTAAAGGGGTAGTGACTGAGCGCGGAAGAGAAAATTTCTCTTCCGCATCTCCATCTCCATTTAATGACATCTCCATCTCCATTTAATGGAGATGTGTGTGTTTTACAGGAGTGGGTGTGGTTTTGCATGAATGTGTTTTTGTTTGAGTGTTGCATGTTGTAAGGGTGGTGGTAGGTTTTTTTTTTTTTTTTTGGGTGTGTGAGTGAGTGGATGAGGGCTGTGGAATTTGGGAGTGGAGGCGGTTTTGTTGTTGTATTCTGTGTTCTCTGGGGTGGGGTATGTACGCATCCAGGTGTAGCTGCTGCATGTGGAGGTGTATGTGCCCCTGCTGGCCCACCTTAGCTGACCGTATCGAGGTTGAAGGGCCGAAACGGGATGATGCTGAGGACCTCGACTGAGGACCCGGTCAGTGCGGCACACTTGTGACTAGGTGTGTTTTGAAATTATATATATATATTTTAATATATATATGCAGTATTATTATAATTTATTCAAGTATACATACACAGGAATTGAGATACCTTTTTGCTTTTATGTATAGCAATTAATTAATAGTTATAAATAATACATGTACCGTAGCATTATATATATATAGCACTAGAAATGTACAGATTGTTTGAAGGACGTGCTGCACACGCTTAAAAATGCTGGATCTGTGCTTCTGCAAGCACTGATAGCAAGAAAAGTGCACGAAAGGGTGTACAAGAAGGTGAAAATAGACCCGGACGTTCCCACGCACGGTCAACATGAGCCCAATTCTGGGCGCACATTCGATGTTTTCAAGGTTTATTTATAGACATCGCCTTCAATCCATGAGGATGGTGGTGGGGCGTGGAATGGGAGTGTTGGATTATGCGGCACACAGCCCACAAGTCTGCATTTACACATCTTAACATCACCTACACCCATATAAAGACAGAAATAAAAATGTATAATTCAATCAGGGGGTGGGGGCACAAGTGGGTGGTGGCACAATATTTCAAGGGCACAGTTGATTAGTTTAGTGTACGAGCTCTTCCATGAGCCTCCAATGTGGATACACAAAAAGAGAACTTTTTGAGATATCCTGTTCACAAACAGACAGACAAACAGACAGACTTAGGTGAAACCATAACCTCCGTCCACCTTCGGTGGTGGAGGTAACAAGAGGAACCCATCTATCCTTACAGAACAGGATATTGTACAGAATGTCCCTTGCACGACAGAATGTACCACAGGATATTTGGCACATATTCCTGCAAGTGTGCTTCACGTCGGGCCAACGTTGGTAAATGGACATCACGTTTCCAACTAATAACGAACGTTGGGCCGACGTAATTTTGTCCCGGTGGACTAACAGGTGGGTCGACGTTGGAAGGGAGAACTGGTCTGACGTACAGACGTTGATCAGACGTTTTATAGTCCATGGGCCAAACCCCAGAATTTCATGGATTGGTACCACTTGGGGTGGCAAAATCTCACTGTGTTTTCCTGAAAGGCATATACCCATAGATGAAAAAAAAACTTTGAAGCCAAGCTTGGAACGGTAGCTTAGTGCTAGTAATCACCTCTTAAAGATGGAGGACTTGGCCCGATCCGGGACCCGAAATTATGGGGTAGGGGAAATATAAATTGCGATATCGTTTGAACTAATGGTCCAATTGCTACAAATAACCACTCAAAATGTTGGAAATTTTATGTTCTACATAACTATATCTATTATTTGCCAATATGCTAATTAAGTAGGTCAATCGCGAGATCTTGCGAAATCGCGAAATCGCGAGATCTTGGAGACAACGGCAGGGATTTTCGAAGCTGCACACGTTCTCCACGTTTTCAAAGTTAAGTCTGTTCACAATTGTATTTTGTCGAAACTGGATTTATGTTTCGGTGTGTGAACCTATACTGTGCCCCTTGGAAGTTTCTCGTTGTTTATCTTTCATAAATTAATCGTTTCTGTTTGCCGTGCATGTTGCGGCCTTGCCTCAGGCTTCCCCTGTCCCCCGTCGAAGTTTGTTTCTTCCTTCGCTGTTTTTGCTAGGTTTTTAGATTTCCCTTTCTCCCCCAAACTTCCGTGTACATCTACTCCTTGTCTCACGTTTTAACCCCCCCCCCCTCCCCCAAAAAACAAGCAAACAAAAAAAACAACAACATTTATTTCCCATTCTCCACGTGTGAAGTTGTCCCATCATGTGATTCTGCCCACGTGCGCTGTCTCGCCCAGCCCCCATTATCTCCTTGCATTCCACCTTTTCCCCTGTTCACGTGACTCGTGGTTGTCCCTCTCGGCTCCCTCTCCCTGTTGGTATTTTTGTGAACATAAGATTGTTCTTCACGGTTCTCTTTAAATATGTTTAAACTTTCCCCTGCAGTGTTTTATTCAGTGGTTTATTACAACACGCTGTTTTTCTTCCTATTTAAAAGGCTTTTTTCAATTTCCTATTGGCAAATAATAGATACAGTTATGTAGAACATAAAATTTCCAACATTTTGAGTGGTTATTTGTAGCAATTGGACCATTAGTTCAAAAGATATCGCAATTTATATTTCCCCTACCCCATAATTTCGGGTCCCGGATCGGGCCAAGTCCTCCATCTTTAAGAGGTGATTACTAGCACTAAGCTACCGTTCCAAGCTTGGCTTCAAACTTTTTTTTTCATCTATGGGTATATGCCTTTCAAGAAAACACAGTGAGATTTTGCCACCCCAGGTGGTACCAATATCTGGTCTGGCTCATGGACTATTAAGGGAGCGTTGGCACAACGTTGGAAGGTCACTGGAAGTCATTACGAGCAGACACAGTTTATACGCTCTTGCGTTGGGACAATGGTACCGTGCAGTCACAGTTATCCTCTTGGGTCCTGGGTTTGGTGACGATCGGCTGCATAAACATCTCTCTCGGCATCTGGATTTCATGACGAACAGTCGAGTCCCGACATTTTGTCCTCTTGCGTTGGGACATTGGTGCCGTGCAGTCACAGTTACTCTTTTGCACCAGGGGCATTTCAAGTGAACGGTCACATATACGGTGCTCTATTGCGTTGGGTCCTCGTTGTGTGTGGTTGGAGTTCGGGCTCGCTCTTGGCGGTGGAATTCGCACACCACATCCTCTGACTTCCTGGTGTTCATGAAAGGCGGACGCAGTAGCGCATTTTGTGTTCGTGCTCCCTGGCTTTCATCGGTAGCCATTTCTTTCCATGATCATTCCTCTATATAGAGTACTACCGTACTCGATGATATACATACACACACAAACATTGCAACAAAGCTAAGCACGCACACTTCATTTTCAAGACCAGAGTACCATCTTGTCAAACGATACGTGTGAATTTTGGCCAGAGTGCATGGTCATAATCACCAAACTTATTTTTGGGCCCTTTATAATAGAGAGGAACCTTCTTATATATAAAGGTTAAAATAAAAAAATCAAACACAACAAAGCTAAGGATGTGCAATCATACCCTAAGGCCACACAGTCCAACAAAGCTTGCCAAACTAATATACACATGTAGTTCGGCCCAAAGGCCAAATCACATGGTGATTCAAACACAGCCACACACATCCTAGCAAACAGAGCAGGAATGCATCGTCATTGCATGAACTTTATCAGAACTATCAGTTTCGACTTATGAGTCCACCCTCTGAATAAAAAGGTTATAAAAAAAGCAAACATTTTTTTTTTTTTTTTTTTTTTTTTTTTTTTTGTATACAAGGTCGAGGCTCGTGAAAGAGCGAACATTAATCACACAGAAAGACAAACCGACACAAAAAACATATAACATAGGGAGCGGTAGACAAGATGGGGAGAGAGGGGGAAGGACACAAACACAACATTTGAGAGCAGGGACCGAGAGACATGGAGACATCGAGAGATCTGAGAGAGGGCGAGGGCTTTGGGGGGGGGGGGGGGGGGGCGTGGGAAGGGGCAAAACTAAGGATGTACACCTCGGCCTTAGAGCCAAAGTACACAGGCAAACAAAGCTCGTCAAAGAAATACACCTGCAATTTGTCCCTAAGGCCAAAGCACATTGTGATACAAACACATACACCCCAGGCCACAGGGCCAGAATGCATGGTTATACCATGGTTACCCCACAGGGCCAGAATGCATGGTGATACCATGGTTACCCCACAGGGCCAGATGCATGGTGATACCATGGTTACCCCACAGGGCCAGAATGCATGGTTATACCATGGTTACCCCACAGGGCCAGAATGCATGGTTATACCATGGTTACCCCACAGGGCCAGAATGCATGGTTATACCATGGTTACCCCACAGGGCCAGAATGCATGGTTATACCATGGTTACCCCACAGGGCCAGAATGCATGGTTATACCATGGTTACCCCCACAGGGCCAGAATGCATGGTTATACCATGGTTACCCCACAGGGCCAGAATGCATGGTTATACCATGGTTACCCCACAGGGCCAGAATGCATGGTTATACCATGGTTACCCCACAGGGCCAGAATGCATGGTTATACCATGGTTACCCCACAGGGCCAGAATGCATGGTTATACCATGGTTACCCCACAGGGCCAGAATGCATGGTTATACCATGGTTACCCCACAGGGCCAGAATGCATGGTGATACCATGGTTACCACACAGGGCCAGAATGCATGGTTATACCATGATTACCCCACAGGGCCAGAATGCATGGTGATACCATGGTTACCCCACAGGGCCAGAATGCATGGTTATACCATGGTTACCCCACAGGGCCAGAATGCATGGTTATACCATGGTTACCCCACAGGGCCAGAATGCATGGTTTTCCCATGGTTACCCCACAGGGCCAGAATTCATGGTTATACCATGGTTACCCCACAGGGCCAGAATGCATGGTTATACCATGGTTACCCCACAGGGCCAAAATGCATGGTGATACCATGGTTACCCCACAGGGCCAAAATGCATGGTGATACCATGGTTACCCCACAGGGCCAGAATGCATGGTGATACCATGGTTACCCCACAGGGCCAGAATGCATGGTGATACCATGGTTACCGCACAGGGCCAGAATGCATGGTTATACCATGGTTACCCCACAGGGCCAGAATGCATGGTTATACCATGGTTACCCCACAGGGCCAGAATGCATGGTGATACCATGGTTACCCCACAGGGCCAGAATGCATGGTTATACCATGGTAATCCCACAGGGCCAGAATGCATGGTGATACCATGGTTACCCCACAGGGCCAGAATGCATGGTTATACCATGGTTACCCCACATGGCCAGAATGCATGATTATACCATGGTTACCCCACAGGGCCAGAATGCATGGTTATACCATGATTACGCCACAGGGCCAGAATGCATGGTGATACCATGGTTACCACACAGGGCCAGAATGCATGGTTATACCATGATTACCCCACAGGGCTAGAATGCATGGTGATACCATGGTTACCCCACAGGGCCAGAATGCATGGTTATACCATGGTTACCCCACAGGGCCAGAATGCATGGTTATACCATGGTTACCCCACAGGGCCAGAATGCATGGTTATACCATGGTTACCCCACAGGGCCAGAATGCATGGTGATACCATGGTTACCCCACAGGGCCAGAATGCATGGTGATACCATGGTTACCCCACAGGGCCAGAATGCATGGTTATACCATGGTTACCCCACAGGGACAGAATGCATGGTGATACCATGGTTACCCCACAGGGCCAGAATGCATGGTTATACCATGGTTACCCCACAGGGCCAGAATGCATGGTTATACCATGGTTACCCCACAGGGCCAGAATGCATGGTGATACCATGGTTACCCCACAGGGCCAGAATGCATGGTTATACCATGGTTACCCCACAGGGCCAGAATGCATGGTTATACCATGGTTACCCCACAGGGACAGAATGCATGGTTATACCATGGTTACCCCACAGGGCCAGAATGCATGGTTATACCATGGTTTCCCCACAGGGCCAGAAAGCATGGTTATACCATGGTTACCCTACGGGGCCAGAATGCATGGTTATACCATGGTTACCCTACGGGGCCAGAATGCATGGTTATACCATGGTTACCGCACAGGGCCAAAATGCATGGTTATACCATGGTTACCCCACAGGGCCAGAATGCATGGTTATACCATGGTTACCCCACAGGGCCAGAATGCATGGTGATACCATGGTTACCCCACAGGGCCAGAATGCATGGTTATACCATGGTTACCCTACAGGGCCAAAATGCATGGTTATACCATGGTTACCCTACAGGGCCAAAATGCATGGTTATACCATAAATTTAGCAGTTGGAAACCCATCTTATGACAGGGCCTCGTTTGCTTGATCAAAGGTAACAATATCAAACATTATAACAAACTAAGGACATGTACTCTGGTCCTAAGGCTAAAGTACACAGTCCACCAAAGCTCGTCAAACTCGTATGCACGTACACTTCAGCCTGAAGCCTAATAAACACATACAGCCCAGAGTGGCAGAATGCTTGGCCATAGCATCACTTTATCAGTCAGGAACCCACTCCACAGAGAGGAGTACCCACAAAAAATGAGCTAGTTGGCCGTTCTGTGAGGACGTGTATATAATTTGCTCTTTTTGCCTAGAATGGTGACCCATGAACCGACTGTCCCACATCTGCACTTCCTAGAAGCATCTGGACCAAGAGGAAGTGCCGCCACGCCACTGTCCGGTTATGGTATCCAGTACCAGTTCACGAGATCTCGAGTACTCAATCTGTCCAACTTGCAATTTGTGAAAAACAGAGAACAGACCACTGTGCATAGAAGCATTATTTAATTGACTGGTATCTCTCACTGGGCAGAAAGATGAATGAAGTTGATTGTCCACAATAAAGGCCACCTTTCTATGCTGAATTATATACTCTCCGCCATGAAAAAAACTGAACACGTGATTGTTGTTAATGAGATTTATTTACGTGACATCATTGGACACAAATGAGGTGCAAACCTCTGACAGAGATAAATGATGAATAAGTACACGATGTTGTGCTCCAATCACGAAATGCTGCGTTGTCGTGCATGTTTTTCACATATGGATCCAACCTGGAAGTGACGATCTCAATACCTGGGATGTGCGCACCTCCAGGAGCAATCACTGCATTGCACCATTGTCCCACCGACCGTATGAGCAGTCCAACCTGAGCCCGGGGAATGCCATTCCAAACCTGAATCGGCTCCTGTTCCGGCTCATCGAGGGTCTGTAGCTGTCTTGGCAAGTTGGAATGCGAGGATTAATTATATCCCAGTGATGTTCAATTGGATTTATATCAGGCGAGAGGACAGGCCATGGTGTCATGGCATCAACACTGGCATTTGTATCTATTTACATGATGGAGACTTGTGGAAGAGCTGCGGCAGAATGGAAAGTGGGAAACACCCACTTGAAATGAAAACACCCACTAGAAGTGAGAGTGAAATCAAGGAGAGGGTAGAAGGACATATAGGGCTGAACAAGCTGAATGAAACACAGCAAGAAGAGGAAGGGGGAAACAGGGATGAAACAGAAAAGGAACAAAGTAACAAACGAAAAGAGGTGAGGGATAGGAGGGCGGATGGAAATCAAAATAACCGGAAAAAGGGAGTGCTTGGGAATGGGGGTCATTTGGGGTAAAAGAGATTATAAGTGTGGACGGGGGATGACCTGAGGTAGTGGTGAACAGCTGTTTTGAATCCCTGGGTGGAAGGATGGGACTGAACACACTGGGGAACTTGGTTCCTGGGAATTTTATTTTTTCATATTCACCGTCGTTGACACAATTTAGCCTTAATGTGCACAAAAAGGGGTTGTTAAGTAGTCCAATAAATCAATCAATATAATAAAGCTACGGATAATGGCAATGTATGTGATGATACGGATGATGTATGCACCAATGTATGTGCTTGGATTTCACGGGTATATTGGCCATAATAGTGGAGTGTTCAGTTAATGGTGGTATTTTTGTTCAGAATGAGCACACGAGGTGAGACTATGTGGTCTACCGAGACTATGTGAGACTATGTGGTCTTAAATAATGTAATCCGTGTGTTTTGTCGATGATCCACATGCTGGTGTCTCAGAAAGACCGTTTTGAATTTGCTTAGAATTCCTTGAGTCACCTCTAAAAACCTATCAGGTTTTTCAGGTGTTCCGCGCAACCCTTGTGCCAATGGTAGAACGGTCCTTCAACAATTACATTATTAATCCTACATGTTTGGTTTTTTTTTTTTAATGGAGGAGAGTACCTGTGTACAAGTGATTGGAATTAGCTCTTCCTAACTATACACACCGTACTCAATCGATCAAAAATTTCCCTTCCCTTCCTTTCCCGCTTGTGATTGCTTTTCTGGTTGTGGCCAATACGAGACTTTTCAAAATGGCGTCTGAATGCCAAATAAGGCCTTTTGCGTATGCGATGTGTGTGTTATATTGACTCGCCTCTACTCGCCGGGAACTTTTAACCCGCCGATGGTAGCGCGACATCTGTGATTCAAACAGTCTTTTAAACATCATTTTCATAATTTAGACGAAAGAGTGGCAATTTTTAAATGGTGAACAATAATTGTTCTGTTCAAATTATTGTTCGATTCATAATGCAAGTTGGATTCACGGAAATATAGGAATTCGAGAAATATCAGTCGATGAGAGGAATTGGGTTCGTACCATTTTCTGTTGGTACAATTAGCTAGTGCCAGCTGTGTATACAACACACACCAATGAACAGATGCTTCTCCTTTCACCAATAGATGCAAAAATCTAGTACAGTATATCCCTTGTGGCCCAGGAACCAATCATTATATATATATATATATAATATATATATTATATAACGGCACTCAGTCCACACAAATCCCACTCCCACCCCCTTATGTCAAACATGATTAATAATAAATACTAGCCGAAACCCGTGGAACATCCACGGAAGGGAGGATGTGGTGTATGGATAGAGTGTACCATTATGGATGGCATAGGGGATTTGCTTGTCCGAGTAAGGGTTAGGAAGAAAGATCAATTTTCACTTGTGCAAAAATGCTACTCATAATTACATCGCCTGTACGTCGGCCTGTGATTGAACCAGAGAGTTGGCCTGTGAGTCAACTTCCTTTCCAATGTCTACAAGAATTGAAATACTGATTGTGAATGTGTAAAATTATATGAAAGAAGAACATGCATATCAATAGACGATGCCATCGAAAAGGAGAGCAGCTGTCAATAGAAAAGCATGTCTGACTTATCAATTTGACATTATTGCACAGGAAATGACAAACAAAGAAACAGTTCATTTCCATCGGGTAATATTACGATGAGAGATCAGCCGATACCTTTATTATGTCCATCAGCATCCATGGCACTTGGAAGGAGAGGGGAAAGGAGAAGAGAAAAAAAAACAGAAAAAAAAACAAAAAAAAAACGTGGCATCAGCCAGCCGCAGCCAACTATCACGTACCGTCTCGAAGTCAATGCCATCCTTTTATCTCTTCGTATACAAGTACAACTCACTGATCGCAACGTCACTCCATTTAACTTTATTAAAATGATGATAAAGACGTGAAACCTGTGGAACATCCACGGAAGGGATATCGTTCGTCTGTTTTCAGCTCGTTATCTTTAAGCTTCCTTACGTCTCGCCACCTGCTACACCTCTCTGAGTTACGAGGATTTATGCAACGCACCCCGAGTATCGCAACGTCACTCCATTTAACTTTATTAAAATGACGATAAAGACGTTTCCTTATATATCCTAATTTAAAATGTTCAAGGGAATAAAAAAGCTTCCTTACGTCTCGCCACCTGCTACACCTCTCTGAGTTACGAGGATTTATGCAACGCACCCCGAGTATCGCAACGTCACTCCATTTAACTTTATTAAAATGACGATAAAGACGTTTCCTTATATATCCTAATTTAAAATGTTCAAGGAAATAAAAAGACCATTTGGTTCACACCACCCATCACACCACTCGACTGTCCAATCAGCGGACGGCTCGCATCGCCTTCGCCCAGCAGACGCCAATACGATGGTGTCGTAAGATGGCGTCGTATCGGCCGATAATCGGATGCTTTTGGGTCCCAAAGTCGGCGAATTCAGATTTTTCGAGTATGGCTGTACGTGATAAACAAAGAGCGCGGTTCGTAGATGGAAAATGCATTAGTGCCGTGGGCGTCGGGTCACTGGGTGCGGCGTAAAAGGGATAACAAAGTCGAGTCCTTACGGTATTATTATATAGATGATCATTTTAAACTTACCCTGTGCATCGACTAGCCCCAGATATGACCTTCGCATCAGTGTTAAGAAGCATGAAAGTTCAGTTAAAACGAGTCCATCTATGAATCTTCAGGCCTTCCATGGCCCATATCATTGGGAGTTTTTGCAGTACAGACAGCAACTTATCAACTTTTGGATGAGTTATCAGGAAGGGCTCCGATCTTTTGTTGTGCAGAGGCACACCCCTTTCTCGCAGGCACATTTCCAAATATTTTATTTTTTGTATACAAGATCGAGGCTCGTGGAAGAGATAACATCAACCACAAAAAACATAAACGTACACATAAAACATATAATAAGGGGAGCGGGAGACAAGATGGGGAGAGAGAGGGAATCACACAAGCACAACCACAGTAGAGAACATGGACATTGGGAGATCTGTGGGAGGGGTAAGGCTTGAGGGGAGAGGGCAGGGGAGGGGGGGTGTGGGAGAGTTATAAAATAAATGGACACTGCTAGGACTTACAGGAAAGAAGTCGGTATTTCAAAAAGGTGGATCTGGGGTGAATTAACGGGGGTAGAAAAGATCAAGGTTTTGGATGGGGGAGGATAAGAGATGGTGGTGAACAGCTGTTTTAAAGACCTCGAGGGAGCAGTGGGATTGAAGAGAGTGAGGGAGTTTGTTCCAGAGGTGGGAGAAAAGAGGACTGAAAGAGAGAAGGTGAGCAGAGAGGGTTGTTGGCAGTTCTTGTGCATCCTACAGGAATATTTGGGGGACAGAGCTGGGGGAGCTAGGCCGGAGAGGAGTCGGTAGAAGACAGAAATACCACCAACCTGCCTGTCGGGAGAGAGTGAAAGACCCTCAGAATCAGCTTCATCGCGGGAGATTCCAATGATCCTGAAAGCTTTGGTTTCAACAGTGTGAAGCCAAACTAGGTGTGAGGCAGGAGAACCAGCCCAGAGGGGAGAGCAGTATTCCATTGAGCTGCGGATGAAAGACTTGTATGTGGTGAGGAGCTCAGAGGTGCCAAAGAAGGACTTTGCATGACAGAGGATGCCCAGTGGGCGATTGGCTTTGGAGGCCAGCATGGAAATGTGGTTTTCCCAGGAAAGGTCATGGCTGATAGTGAGACCCAAGAGCTTGAGTGCAGGACTTCTTCAAGAGGATTGTTGAGAAAGTAGACGGCAGAAAGTAAACGGCTTTATAATTTCATCTTGGAGCTCAACGGATTTCTCACTAAATCGCATGGCAGGAATCACAGGCCAGCATTACACCGACATGGAACCTAGCGCATTGAATGAAACATTATGCTGGACAAGGCGAGAACGACTCGCGTGTAGCAAAGTCGAAGTGCCCATCTCCCGAGATGGCCCACAATGCATTTGGGCACACATCATCCAAGCCATGCCATGGGAGGGGGGGGGGGGGGTTCTTCCCGATACTCACGCGTCGTTTTGTCCCATAAAGCACCTCTCTCTCCAGACGGCTCTCCCAAACTCGTTCGTTTCAATCTCCTCCGGACCTGTGCTCACGAGTGCAGTGCCACGTCTCGCACACCTGTCCGCAGGATTTGGGTCTCTCCCAATCTTCTGCCTATCTCGCCGGGCTCCATGCCAGCCGGCTTGCATCCTCACGCGGCAGCTCCGCACGTCATTCTTTCCCGTTTGTGATTTTGTCCAGGTCTTCAGAGAGTGAGGAGGCTGCTGTCTGTCGATCTGTGGGTTTTTATATGGAGCGGCATAGAGTGGAGTCATCAGCACAGAGATAGAGAGTATTTTCCAGTCGGAGAGATCATTGATGAATAGTGAATACCAAAAAAAAGCACGGGGCCCAGACAGTGCCGGATTAGCTAAGCATCGGCTGGCCCTAAGGCACATTTTGAAATTTTAGAGAATGGCCTGAACAATTTAAATTAGATCTCTGGCTCATGGAAATGGACCCCAGACAAAAGATGAACTGATTCATGAACAAATTATTTAATACAAAAAAAGACAAATATTTAATGTGAAAAGAAACTACTTTCAAACTAGTTTAGTCTATACAATTTGCAGTGTATAAATATATGCATGACAAAACACGCACAGATTTGGCACTTTGCTTTACAGTTTACTAAACCTTAGATTGTAACCTTGCGCGCGTTTACATCTGCAAACTCTTCAATTACGGAACTGAAGTCCAGTTCTTGGAGCAAATCACTTTCAATGCACAAAAGGGCCAACGCACCAAGACGCTGTTGATGCATGGTAGAACGCTTCACATCTTTGATTCTCTTTAGCTGCGAAAATGAGCGTTCTCCTGAGCAATTGGTGGCCATCAGTGCTAAGTATATTCGGAGAGCCACTGCAGTGTTTGGAAAGGCTGCATGAACTCCAGTGGTGTGCAGCAGCTCAAACTTATGCTGTGCCTGTGCACACCCTGTTGAGGGGGAACTTGAGGGCAGTTGGTCTTTATACCAGCAAGTTGGACCAACTTCTATCTACTCATCCCAACTCTCTCTTCCTCATATGTGGTGATTTCAACTGTCATCATGCCAGTTGGCTGGGTGTGGGTACCTCTCTCACCAGCCATGGCTCCTCAGCAAAGGACTTCTGCGACTCACTGGGACTGACACAATCTGTCAATTTCCCGACCCGGATCTCAGTCAACGGAACATCTTCTCTTCTGGACTTGGTTGTGACTAACTTCCCTGAAAATGTCTGCTGCTCTTCTTCTGCTCCAATCGGATCATCTGATCATGTCCTTGTTAAAGTGGACATCTCTCTGACCATCCTCAGGGAGCCTGCTCAGCGTCGACGAGTCTGGCATTTCACTCAGGCCAACTGGCACGGTCTTCAAGCAGCCATCAATCATCTGGACTGGTCTCCCATCTCTACCACCTCTGACATCAACTCATCCTGGGAATTCTTCCAAAGTAAATTGCTCTCTCTCATGCACAGATTTATCCCATCTCGTCTTCAGTTGTCATACCCTTCCTCCCGTTCATGGTACACGGAATCTTGTGGTGAGGCTGTTGCCCAGAAACAACTTGCCTTCGTCTCCTGGAAAGCAAATCCAACGGAAGGAAATCTCATTTCCTTTCACAAAGCCCGAAACAAGTGTGTGTCCACCCTCAGGAGAGCCAGGAAACAATATCTCTCCGTTCTCAAGACCGAACTCTCTTATCTGTCTCCCTCTTCCAAATCCTGGTGGCGTCTGGTCAAATCCGTTTCTGGTGTTTGTTCCCCCTCCATCCCCTCCCTTACCTCAAACGGCTACACAGCTGACTCCGCACGTGAAAAAGCTGAATGCCTCAACTCTGTGTTTGCCTCTAAATCTTGTGTCCCAAACCCATCCCTCTCTGTACCCACCATACCCAGTCGTACCCTGCTGCTCCTGGACTCCGTGTCCTTTCCTCCTGACAAGGTGGAAAAGTTTCTGTCAACCCTCGACTCTGATTCTGCAACTGGACCCGACGGCATCAGCCCACGGGTCCTAAAATCCTGCTCTGCTGCTCTATCTCACCCTCTCTCTGTTCTCTTCACCCTCTCTTTTGCTCAAGGTCAACTGCCATCTGCTTGGAAATCTGCCAACATCACCGCTTTGCACAAAAAAGGTGCAAAAACAGATCCTAGCAACTACAGACCAATCAGCCTTCTCCCAATTATCAGCAAAGTCATGGAATCCATCATTGCTTCGGATATGAAATCTTTCCTCTTCTCCAATGGCTTGATCTCTGATCATCAATTTGGTTTCAGACCAGGTCACTCTACTCTGGACATGCTGCCTCTGCTGTCTCAACAATGGATGGAGGTCCTCAATGCCAAACAGGAAATTAGAGCTGTCTCCCTCGACATATCACATGCCTTCGACACGGTCTGGCACCCCGCTCTGCTCACCAAACTCTCCTCCTTTGGTATCCATGGAAATCTCCACGCATGGCTGGCGGACTTCCTCTCTAGTCGTCGTCAACATGTGGCCCTGAATGGGTTTCTCTCATCTCCTCTTCCTGTTCAGGCTGGAGTTCCCCAAGGCAGTGTTCTGGGCCCCGTGCTTTTTCTGGTCTTCATCAATGATCTCTCTGACTCTCTTGAAAATCCTCTCTATCTCTTTGCTGATGACTCCACTCTCTGCCGCTCCATTCCTCTTCCCTCAGATCGGCAGTCTGCAGCCTCCTCACTCTCTGAAGACTTGGACAAAATCACAGACTGGTCAAACAAGTGGAACATGTCTTTCAATCCTGACAAATCTCACACTCTTACTATGTCTCTCCGAAAAGATCGACTGGACAACCCTCCCATCTACTTTCTCAACAATCCTCTCCAAGAAGTTCTGTCGCTCAAGCTTTTGGGTCTCACTATCTGTCATGATCTTTCTTGGGAAAACCACATTTCCAAGCTGGCCTCCAAAGCCAGTCGCCGACTGGGCATCCTCCGTCGTGCGAAGTCCTTCCTCGGCACACCTGAGCTCCTCACCACATACAAGGCTTTCATCCGCAGCTCAATGGAATACTGTTTCCCCCTATGGGCCGGTGCTCCTGCCTCACACCTAGCTCGGCTTCACGCTGTTGAAACCAAAGCTTTCAGAATTATTGGAATCTCCCGCGATGAAGCTATCTCTGAGGGCCTTTCACTCACTCACCGCAGGCAGGTAGGTGGTCTTTCTGTCTTCTACCGACTCCTCTCCGGCCTTGCACCCCCAGCTCTCTCTGTGCTCTGTCCCCCAAATATTCCTACAGGTCGCACAAGATCTGCCAGCAACCCTCTGATGGTTAAACTGCCGAAATCTCGGCTCTCTGCTCACCTTCACTCTTTCATTCCTCTTTTCTCCCGCCTCTGGAACAAATTCCCTCACTCCCTTCAATCCCACTCCTCCCTCCAGGTCTTTAAAACAGCTGTTCACCACCATCTCTGATCTTCCCTCATCCAAAACCTTGATCTTTTCTACCCCCGCTAATTCACCCCAGATCCACCTTGTTTGAAATTCCAACTTCTTTCCTGGAAGTCCTGGCAGTGTCCATATGTTTTATACCTCTCCCACCACCCCCTTCCCATGCCCCCCCCCCCAAAGCCCTCGCCCTCTCTCAGATCTCTCGATGTCTCCATGTCTCTCGGTCCCTGCTCTCAAATGTTGTGTTTGTGTCCTTCCCCTTCTCTCCCCATCTTGTCTACCGCTCCCGATGTTATATGTTTTATGTGTCGGTTTGTCTTTCTGTGTGATTAATGTTCGCTCTTTCACGAGCCTCGATCTTGTATACAAAAAAAAACAAAAAAAAAAAACAACTCACGGAACACTATACAGTGATGTAGCGCACCTTGAAAATATTTGCGAAAATTGAGATACATATTGTTGCGGACGCGGTTAAAGATGTTATTTTACCGAGCGGTTGGTATTACCGCGACCGAACAATTATTCCCCGATTAGAACCCGATTCCACCCAAACGTTGGCCGGATCGCACCGCGGCTGCTCAATGAGGGAAAAGACTAAAACGACGAATGCAAAGAGGAAGACGAAGGCAAAGAAAGGTTTGGAAATACTACTAAATTTATTTACTATTTACACACATAAGCAAAAAGAAAGCAGTCACGTTTATTTACAGCACATAAGACGCAGGTGACACAGTGAAAATACTAGCTTACCTACAGTCTTAATTAACCCAGGACAGAACAAGCAAAAGACAGACTCACGCGGGGAATGATGACAGGAATCGCAGGAGGTGGATGGCTGGAGGTGAACGCTTGGTGGAGCCAACGCGGAGCTTGGTGGAGCTTTGGTGGAGGTGAACGCTTGGTGGAGGTGAATGCTTGGTGGAGCCAACGCGGAGCTTGGTGGAGCCTTGGTGGAGGTGAATGCTTGGTGGAGCCAACACGGAGCTTGGTGGAGCCTTGGTGGAGGTGAACGCTTGGTGGAGCCAACGCGGAGCTTGGTGGAGCCTTGGTGGAGGTGAACGCTTGGTGGAGCCAATGCGGAGCTTGGTGGAGCCTTGGTGGAGGTGAACGCTTGGTGGAGCCAACGCGGCTGGTGGGGGGTTGGTGTGACGGGTTCTCTCTCCTTCCCTCACAAGCTTCAGGACTCTTTCTCTCTCTTTCTTAGTCCCACCCAGTCCAACAACTTCCTCTCTTGCTTAGTCCAACTCAAGGCCTTTCTGTCTTCTGATCTCCTCCCTCCTCGACTCTCTCTGGGGGCCTCTCCTCGGGTTATATAAGCCCCACCCTTGACCCTTTTGCGAACCTCCCCAAAACGTTCTCTCTCCGCCCTCTAAAGCCAACCCCTCGTTCTGGGTTGGTCGGCAAGGGCTGGTTCACTCCTCCCCTATATGACGAGGTGGGGACCCGCCTTTCTTCCCCAACCCTGCCTCGTGGTCAATGGCGGCAATTGGAGCGGAGGTAGTTTCCAATCGACGAAAAGGGGGAATGGAGGTTTTGGGAATGGGAATGAAGGGAATATATCTCTTTCACTTGGTGCAATGGAGTACTTCTATTAATGGGAGACACAGCCTTACCCTAAAACACAGAATAAGATATAACTATCGAACAGGGGTATTCTATGATTGGCTGACGTGTATGCTTGTGGACTAATTATGGGATGCCCTTTTGACCTTTACACAGCTCCGGAGGCAGGAGGCGCAGAATAACCATAATAATAATAATAAAGCACACAATCAAAAAAATACAGTCTTCATATCCGCAACACTGCACCCTCCTCCTCTTAGGTACGTCCCGGGCCTACAACTTTTATTTAGTGTGACACGTAGGTGTAGTTCCCTCTACTTTTAACCTGACCCTGAGTGCGACAGTTTTTAAAACATAAATAAATGTGTCCCGCTGCTCCATTGCACCCTGCCTAACAGACTTACGCCCACAGTTAACCGAATTGCGGAATGGTCTTCAAACTACACACTGACGGTGGGGAGCATTATTTACAATGACTCTGCTTTTATTTACAAGACTAACCCAGGACCTGTAATTGTTCTTTCTGGGGGGGAGACAGTCTGCTCTGCATCAATGCACCATTAAAGCACCCAAAAACGCACCAATACACACCCAAGCACCAATCGGTGCAGTCACCATTGTTCAAGAAAATAAAACCAACAACCCCTAACCCTGCAGGTGATCTCTTGCTCTTCGGCTCCCTCTGCTGGTTATTATTATTTGTTCTTCCAGATGTTGTCTTTCTTTCATGTTCTTACTGGCGGCCTATTTGAATTAAAACTTGCACCCAATGTGTCCTTTTTATTTTATTTTATTTATGGCCCACAGGGCCGACTACGTGTGGTTCACCTGTGGGGCATCGGTGCCCTGTGGCCCAGGTCCGCCAGCAAGATTTCGGGCCCTCATGGCCGGTTCCAGCAGAGGGGCCATGCCCCAACCCATGGGGTCCATCAGTGGTGCTCGGCCACAGGCATGTGGTCCATAATGTGGTGCATCGATGCAGACAGCTGGTTCTGAGAGTGCCGGGCGCACAATGGCCGGCTCACGCACGCTCCCCTCGGTGCCCAATGGCGCACAGGTCATGTGGGAGACAAAAGAGACAAATGAGCGAGGGGTAAGGTCACAAGGGTACACATCAATAAGGCAATGCAAGGCGAAATGCGTACGGAGAGCGAAGTGAGAAAGCTCGTCCCTACCGTACGTCACCCCCCCGTCACCTACACTACCCTTGCCCTTACCCCATATGTACAAAATCTACACATTACCAATCCGTCGCTACTGTCACGTCTCCCCATATTTCCTCTATACCAAATTCGTCACCACAATCCCTCTAACCAAAATTTGCCATCACCCAATTCATCATCAATCCTCATAAGGAGGAAGAGATGGAACATCAAGCACAATGTCACACCCACGTCATGATGCGTCTCACATTCCAAACATTTGCACAGTAAAAAATAATCAAAACATGGCATGGTGTGGAGTACCTGTCACCTCAGGTGAGTGGATGCAGATGGTGCGAGGAGACTTCCTAATCCTAACTATCCTCTAAATGACATTAACACACTTTACACTACCCGGGGTCTCTCCCTGCCAATCCATTGGCCAACTTACACTATGGGTTCTAAAAACCAAATTCCCATTGAACAAACTGTGGTGCTTCTCAATTTGGGGTCTCACTCCCCCGATTCATCTCCCGGTGCCCTTGCACAATTTCTGGGCTGTGACGTGTAGCTCTCCCAGCAGGTCTACCCACATGCACACCTACACCACTGCAGTTGCCTCCCGAGTTTACCTGCTCCTCACCCTAACCTATCTAACTGGGGAAGGCCCCTCCTGGCTCTGTCACCCCTTGGTGCCCTCTGGCACTGGCTACCCGGGTCCGTCCTCCGGATCCTTGGGCCCCATCCACAGCTACCGGCTCCCAGAGCCCACCTGCGGCCTCACCTGGCCGACATCCTCACAGTGGTGGAGTGCCCAAACCAACTACACACACTAACAGGCTACACGCCCAGCCATTTCCACAACACTAATGCACCCATCCAAATGCCATTCTCTCACCCGCACCACAGATGCCAATATCCAACCACAATTTACCTATACCCTCTACCTAACACTTACACTACCCGCCCCGGGTATTCGTGATGGGGGTCCACTCTTCCCCCATTCACACCTCCGCACCATCCACTCCACTCCACAGTTCCCATCCTACTCACTCCACGACCATCCATTCCAATACTCCAGATATTCCACACTCCATGTATTCCACACACCTGTTGGTGCACACCTGTGCACTCACACCTGGTGCCACCTGCACCCTCCTTCTCTTCCTGGACCATTTGGTCAACACAACACGCAATCACCACTACTCCCTCATACACTGCTCCATACACCTGTTCAGTTGCACACCTGTGCAATCACACCTGTTCAATCACACCTGTTCAATCCTCACACACTGCTCAATACACTTGAATACACCTCCAACACTCACACGGCATCATCTGAACTACCTTTTGCCCTGCTAACTTAGTGCTCCCCGTCTTCCCTTTAAACTAAGCACATACCATGTCATTATCATCCACACTAACCTACCTGCGTCCCCACTACAGGTATCATTGTCACTACCTAATCTTAACGTTACCTAATGTCATCTTCTAGGGCCCTACACACAATATCCTAACCCTCCCGGGCTAGTTTTCACTGCCATCAACCCCATAAGCTAGTGCTCCTTTGCCCCCCCCCCCCCCTGTGAGGGATGGTGGATTGCCCATCCCACCACATCGGGGAGGTCCCACTATCAATTTTGCTCACCAAATTTCAGCCAATCAAAATTTTTGCCAATCATCTGCCAATCACCGTAACAATCATCAAATTTTGCCTTTTTCTAATTTTGGGTCCAAAACACTAACCTCATCACCCGTCTACTTATTAGATCCTCTCGGTGCGCCAATTCACGTCTACAGCCCGGCTTCGTACAGCCGAGCAATGAACGCGGGTTCTTTGGTGCCGGCGGCTGGATACGTCCGGCACTCGGTGCAGGGACGGGGGCTTACCTGTGCCGAGATCCCACGCACCACCTCGGCGCGGAGCCATCCAATTGCCCGATCTCGACCTGCCGGAACGTCTCAATAAAAAGTGGTCGCCATGACGACCCTTCCTATCGGGCTGCCCGTTCCGCCTAGCGGAGCACGGACGCGGCCGTTCCCAGCCCAGCGTGGATCACGTACGGCGGTCGTTTCGAACCCGCCGTGCTTCGGACCCCCGCTGGTTCTCGCGGCACGCGAAGCCCGGCACGCACTGAGGGCCCGATTCGGCTATAAGTCGCTCTAACCGCTAACCCGGTTACCGTCGATGCCTCACCTGCATGCTTACACGCATACGCTACTCCTTTCTTGCTCATACATCCAGCCGTCTCCCTGCTCTTGGTCATTGCACCTTCTCTTACACACCCAGGTACACTCATTCCACTCACAGACTTGGTCACACACCTGACCACCGAACACTTTGGCACACATTCGTTGTTCGCACACCTCACCAACACACCTCTTCGCGCCCCTTCCTCGGTCACCTCCTCTGTGACAATCACAGGTGTGCTCTCACTCGCACACCCAACCACGTGCCTCACGACCAACTCAAGTGTGCATTCCCACACACGCTCTACCATTCCAGGTGTGCATCCTTCCATTCCAGGTGTACATCCTCGCTCACCTGTCACAACCAACTCACGCTCCGTGTCACTCTCACTACTCTCTCCTCCACTCTCGGTCGCGCACTCACCCTTACTCTTGACAGCGCACTCTTTCCCCATGCACACGTCCGTTACACACCTTTCTCGCGCATCCTTTTGCGCACACTTTTTCGTTACTTCCTCCGTAACACTCACCACACCGCGCTTCCATGTGCTCCCTCGCACACGCGCTACTACTGACTCACTCTCGACAGCACACTCTTTCCCCATGCACACGTCCGTTACACACCTTTCTCGCGCATCCTCTTGCGCACACTTTTTCGTTACTTCCTCCGTAACACTCACCACACCGCGCCTCCATGTGCTCCCTCGCACACGCGCTACTACCGACTCACTCTCGACAGCACACTCACTGGTCGGCACGCACTTTTTCCTCACACACCCCATGGTCGGACATTCTCGCACACCTCTTTTTTCGCACACCAGACCTGTCGCACACTTCACCAACGGCCTCTCACGAACACCCGGGTCCAAACCAATCCCCAAGCCGACTGAAGCTCCCCTCACATCATGTACATTTCCTATTATATCGCCACTCACCTTGGCACCTCGTCTCCGCACCTCCTTTGCCACCTGCAAACTCGTTATTTGGGTAGTGAGCATCACATTATGAGTTGAGCACCGACCTTGTACCAATTCCATCACCTCCTCCTGGAGTTCTCTTTTAGTTTCTGTCCGTCTCTTCTTAATTTCACTCACCTCTTCTTCCACTTCCTCTAATTTTTGCTTCACCTCTTTTATTTCCCGGTGCGTCTCCTCAAGTTCGTCCTCTAAGGCTACCGTGACCATCTCTATGTGCATCCTCACCTGCCGGTCCTTTGTCTCCATTACCTCTGTCACCTCGTCCAACCTCATTGTCAGTCCCTCACGTACCATCTGACATTGCCTCTGTGTCGCTATCAAGTCATTTTTAATTTCTTTTTGTGTCGCCTTTAACCCTCCTAGTACCGCAGTGTTCCTTTGAACCTGCTCCACTAACTCCATCTGTCCCTCCGTCAGCTGTTCCACCTCCTCCGTCAGATCTTCTATTCCCCCTTGTAACCTCGCCGTATTATTTCTCACCTCTTTCTCTATACGCTTTTCGCCTCGCTTTACCTCCTCGCGTACCCCCGAGACCTCCTCACTTACACCTCGTCGTATCTCCTCTTTCATCTCCTCCCTCTCTTTTGTAGATGCTACCCTCATCTGTCCCAATTCATCCCTCTGAGCATCCAGTTTACTTTCTAACCCGATTTTCACCTCCTCTATCTGGTTCCCCATCTGTTCGATTTCCCGGGCGGATTGCTCCCCTATTTCCCGCAATTTGTCTTCCATCCTATTTTCTAACCCCATTAACCCATTTTTCACCCCCTCTATCTGATTCTCCTGGGCAGCCATTCTATTTTCCACCCCCGTTAACCCATTCTTTACCTCTTTTATCCCGTTGTCTAACCCCTCAAATTTAGCTTCTAGCCGTTCCCCCATTTCTCCCATTTTGCCCCCCCATTTCTCCCAGTTTGCCCCCCATTACACCCAATTGCTCACTCTGAACCCTCATTTGCTCACTCTGAGCATCCATCCGGTTCCCCATTACCCCCATTTTTCCCCCTATCCTGTTTTCCATCCCTTTGAAATTATCGTCTGTTTTTACCATAAAGGCCATCATCTGTTTCATAAACAGGTCCCAATTCATTGGCATCTCTGGCTCGGCTGCCGCGACCACGGGCGCGGCTAAATTTGGTGCCGCTACACCCACGTGCGCGAGGACGCCATTTTGTGCGTCTGATACCCCTCAACCGCCTCCTCATTGCTCCCCTCCATTTGATCCTGGGTTACTCCTAACCCCTCCTCTAGCTCACCCACCGGCATCCGATCACCTTGACCAGCCATGGCGCGATTTCAAAATTCGGGTTTTCCTTTACAACAACACAAATTTCCAGCACTTTGTAATTTTGAGCACGTTAAGCGCGCTTCCGTCCTCGTATCCCACTCCCCGACACCAATTGTTGCGGACGCGGTTAAAGATGTTATTTTACCGAGCGGTTGGTATTACCGCGACCGAACAGTTATTCCCCGATTAGAACCCGATTCCACCCAAACGTTGGCCGGATCGCACCGCGGCTGCTCAATGAGGGAAAAGACTAAAACGACAAATGCAAAGAGGAAGACGAAGGCAAAGAAAGGTTTGGAAATACTACTAAATTTATTTACTATTTACACACATAAGCAAAAAGAAAGCAGTCACGTTTATTTACAGCACATAAGACGCAGGTGACACAGTGGAAATACTAGCTTACCTACAGTCTTAATTAACCCAGGACAGAACAAGCAAAAGACAGACTCACGCGGGGAATGATGACAGGAATCGCAGGAGGTGGATGGCTGGAGGTGAACGCTTGGTGGAGCCAACGCGGAGCTTGGTGGAGCTTTGGTGGAGGTGAACGCTTGGTGGAGCCAACGCGGAGCTTGGTGGAGCCTTGGTGGAGGTGAACGCTTGGTGGAGCCAACGTGGCTGGTGGGGGGTTGGTGTGACGGGTTCTCTCTCCTTCCCTCACAAGCTTCAGGACTCTTTCTCTCTCTTTCTTAGTCCCACCCAGTCCAACAACTTCCTCTCTTGCTTAGTCCAACTCAAGGCCTTTCTGTCTTCTGATCTCCTCCCTCCTCGACTCTCTCTGGGGGCCTCTCCTCGGGTTATATAAGCCCCACCCTTGACCCTTTTGCGAACCTCCCCAAAACGTTCTCTCTCCGCCCTCTAAAGCCAACCCCTCGTTCTGGGTTGGTCGGCAAGGGCTGGTTCACTCCTCCCCTCTATGACGAGGTGGGGACCCGCCTTTCTTCCCCAACCCTGCCTCGTGGTCAATGGCGGCAATTGGAGCGGAGGTAGTTTCCAATCGACGAAAAGGGGGAATGGAGGTTTTGGGAATGGGAATGAAGGGAATCTATCTCTTTCACTTGGTGCAATGGAGTACTTCTATTAATGGGAGACACAGCCTTACCCTAAAACACAGAATAAGATATAACTATCGAACAGGGGTATTCTATGATTGGCTGACGTGTATGCTTCTGGACTAATTATGGGACGCCCTTTTGACCTTTACACAGCTCCGGAGGCAGGAGGCGCAGAATAACCATAATAATAATAATAAAGCACACAATCAAAAAAATACAGTCCTCATATCCGCAACAATATCCGCAACAATATCCGCAACAACCCTGGCAGGGACAGAAATTAGAAATAATTTGTTTAAAATAATAAAAATTGATGAAAACTGCTTGTCCATTTTTGTGGCCCGAATTTTTGGCTGGCGCTAAGGCACATGCCTTGTCTGCCTAATGGTTAATCCGGCAATGGGCCCAGAACACTGCCTTGAGGAACTCCAGCCTGAACAGGAAGGGGAGATGAGAGAATTCCATTCTGGGCCACACGTTGACTGCGACCGGAGAGGAAGTCCGCAAGCCATGTGTGATTTCCATGGATACCATAGGAGGAGAGTTTAGTGAGCAGAGCGGGGTGCCAGACCGTATCGACGGCACGATATATGTCAAGGGAGACAGCTCTAATTTCCTGTTTGGCGTTGAGGATCTCCATCCATTGTTGAGACAGCAGCATGTCCAGAGTAGAATGACCTGGTCTGAATCCAAATTGATGATCAGAGATCAAACCATTGGAGAAGAGGAAGGATTTGATGTCAGAAGCGATTATGGATTCCATGACCTTGCTGATGATTGGGAGCAGGCTGATTGATCTATAGTTGCAAGGATCTGTTTTTGCACTTTTTTTTTTGAGTAAAGCAGTAATGTTGGCTGATTTCCAAGCTAATGGCAGATGACCTTGAGCCAAATAAAGGGTGAAAAGAACAGAGAGAGGGCGAGATAGAGCGGGAGAGCAGGATTTTAGGAGCCGTGGGCTGATGCCGTCTGGACCAGTTGCAGAATTTTCGGCTTCTTAAAAAGCTCTGTGAGCCGTTTCATGCTACAATCCTTATCTGGCACATATGATATACATCCGATATATGATATACATCCCTGATGGACCTCATTACTAGGGATTTCTGCACATGTGCACGAATCATCCAGGGATTGATTACGTAATTTTGAAAGTCAGTATTGTTGCCCCACTACCCCACTTTCATTTTACCTTACTTTTCCATGAGCCTCGCTCTTGTAGAGAAAAAAAAGTACCATATTCCTGGTAAAGCATCAGTGCTATTGAAGAAGTAGATCCTGGACAATGGTTACGTGAGTTGTTTTGGCATTGCCCTGTCTGTAGTCATTCAAGGAAGGAAGTTGTAATTTGTTGTTGGTGCCGACGTTCTGACTTTCCTCCTCTTCTCATGAGACACCGTGAGATATTTAACGCTCACCAAGCTACAGACGCGTGTTCCACATTAATGTCCATCCGATGGACGGCGCAGACATTGATGTATCACCCGACATGTAAAACACCGGGGTGACAATTTATAGCTGGGTCGAGAATCGAACCCAGGCTAAACAGTATGGAGGCGTGTGTGCATACCTCCAGGATATGGAGCCAGGCATTGATGATATATATATATATATATATATATATGTATGCATAGTACTAATGCATTGAAGAACATTAAAGTTAGCATTTCTTGGAGACTATTGTGAGCATCTCTTTCCGGGAACATTTTAAACGTCCCTCGTACTTCTGGGAACTTATGAACTGTGTTAAAAGGTTGTTTTTTTATTAATGAATCTCAGGCAGTTTAGGGTGTGGGGCAGGTGGGGGAGGTGGGGCAGGTGGGGGAGGTGGGGCAGCTGGGGGAGGGAAGACAGGAAGGAGCAAATAATCTCAACCGACGAAATTTATTGTCCTTATGTAATGTTACATGTATTTCTTATGATGTAATATTGCTGTTATTAATTATTTAGATCCTATGAGCATGTTTTAGTCATGAAGCATGACTTAGTGCATGAGCACATTCATCCAAGCCGAGAGTGTCGTTCACTGTGGTGTGGTTTTTAATTTTTAAACTACAGTTATACAGATAAGAACATTTTTGAACTTTTTTTTTTTTTTTTCTGCTAAAGTAATGGGGGATGTTTGTATTCAGAGCTGAACACTGACCCCAACATCCGCGCTGAACCCTTAACGTGATCACGTGGTGCGTGCGTTTGTTCGATCCGTCCTGCGTTGGGGTGGAGGAGGAGGGGGGGGGGGGGTTCCGGCTCTTCGTGTTGGGGTATTTCGCGAGTGTGTGCACCCACTGAAACACGAACGGCGCTATGGTGACAGCGCGTCGCTCGCACGCCTATAGGGTTACACTCGACGCGGGGCGACAACTGCGTGGGAAAAAAGGGGTAGGGGGGGGACAGACCTCAAAGACGCCGCCACCCTGAATGGGTCCGCCTGTTTGCGCTATTAGTCCGTGACTGGTGCGTAAAGGCAGCGGCCGCTGGTGTTAAGCTGTCTGTTGAGACTGACCACAGGGTGTGTGTGTGTGTGTGTGTGTGTGTGTGTGTGTGTGGTTGCGAAGATGGGAGCACAATTGGAATGGACGTGGTGGTAGCGTCACGGCAGCGCTGGAAAGCCGTCTTGACTCCGTCCTATTAGCGGCTTGTAAAAGCAGGACATGTGTGGGGGTTGTGGAGCAGGTGGGGTGGATTTAGTGAAGGACAGAAAACAACATCGAGGCGGGGGGGGGGGGGGGGGTGTTCTTTCCTTGGATTAAATGAGTTAATAGACAGGAAATTCTTACCGAACTGGCCCTGATTTGTGAATATCTTTCTCCTTGAGTAGACCGAGGTAAACAACCCCTCCCTCCTTCCACTGGTGTCAACACCACCCTCACCCCCACGCCCCTCCCCCCCCCTAATCTATCTCGCTCTCTGTACCAGCCGTTCACAGTGATTAATGAACTCATTACGTGGTACAGTTTAATCCAATAAACAAGAATTTCTCAATGAGAAATATACTGTGGTCTGCAAAAGTATTCACCCCCTACAAATAATGCCGGATATAGATTAATTACGAATTTTGTGTAAACTATTTTTCCAAATGAACCTTTTTTTATTCATAACTGAAGAGATCAAGCTAAACACTGTTATAGTTGAATTAGGTTACATTGCAGGAATACCTCCAAAAAACATGTACAAATAAAAATTCACTGGTTGTAAAAGTATTCAGCCCCTCAGGCCAGTACTTGGTGAAAGCATCTTTTGCAGCAATGACTGCTGGGAGTCTTTTTGGGTCCGTCTCTACCAGCTTTGCACAGTGAGATGGTGAAATATTTGCCCATTCTTCATGTGAAAATTGCTCTAGTTCTGCCAAGTTTGATGGGGATCGTCGATGGACTGCAATCTTCAAGTCTCGCCTTAAATGTTAAATTGGGTTCAAGTCAGGACTTTGACTGAGCCACTCAAGAACATTTATTTTTGAGCCACTCCATTGTGGCTTTAGCTTTGTGCTTCAGATCATTGTCCTGCTGAAATGTAAATCTCCTACCCAGTTTCAGATTTATGGCTGACTCAAGCAGGTTTTCATCAAGGATTCTCCTGGACTTTGCACCCTCCATTGTCCCTTCTATCTTGACAAGATTTCCAGTCCTGCTGATGACTAGAACGACACTCCTCGACGTCACGAAGTCAACCGAAATGCCTCCGCCCACATTATTACATCATTATAACACTAAAAACAGCCCCATAACATGATGCTGCCACCACCATGCTTGACAGCAGGGATGGTGTTGATTGGGTGATGTGCAGTGTTAGGTTTGCACCATACGTAATGCTTTGAATTTAGACCAAACAGTTCCATTTTTGTCACATCTGACCACAAAACCTTTCTCCACATGCTGCAGTATCATGATGATGCTTTTTCACAAACTCCATACGAGCTTTCATATGCTGTTTTCTTGCCACCTGTCCATAGATGCCAGCATTGTGAAGGCAACAAGATATTGCTGATTGATGAACACTGGCCCCATGTCAGATGTAGAGCCTTGTATATCTTTCAAAGCCATTGTTACATTTACAGTGACACCCAGAACCAGTTTCCTGCTTGTCCGGCTGATGAGTTTGGATGGGTGACCTGATCTGAGTAGAATCTGGGCGATATGATACGTCTTCCACTTCTTAATGATGGATTTCACCGTACTTAAAGGGATAATGAGTGACTTTGAAATCTTTTTATAACCCCCTCCTAAATGGTACTTCTCCACCACTTTATGTCTGACTTCTTTGGAAAGCTCCTTGGTCTTCATGTTTGCCTTGTTGGTTGACCAAATGAGTTTCATCTTAAAACTCCTTAGATAATTAAGTGGGGAGCTTAATTTTTAAGTTAAACCACTGATTATATACAGGTGAAACCTATTACACTTATTTCGTAAACTTTCAAACAAACAATTTGTCACTGAAGTTATTTGGCGTTAATTCGACAAAGAGTTTGAATACTTATGCATCTGAGAATCAACCGATTTTCTCTGTTAATCTAACTTTTTATTCACATTTTATCTGCAAGTTTTCGCTTTATCACCTTGGAGTAGTTTGTGAAGACTATATATATTAAGTTTGATTT
Source organism: Myxine glutinosa (assembly GCF_964187855.1). NCBI lineage: Eukaryota > Metazoa > Chordata > Myxini > Myxiniformes > Myxinidae > Myxine > Myxine glutinosa. The sequence goes on along the minus strand of NC_136262.1, from coordinate 61,393,843 downwards.
GAAAACATCATGAAACTAGATGGTATTCATAGAATATTGTTTAAACTTTGTTTAAAATAAAAAATTGAATTTTTATTCATAGAAAAATAAAAATAAAAATAGAAAAATAAAAATAGAAAAAAATAGAAAACAAACAAAAAAACAAAAAATATATATTCATAGAATATTGTTTAAAACAGTTTAAACTCGGAAACATGGTGGTGGGATGATGAAGATGGAAAGAGGATTGACGAGAAGAGGAAGAAGTTCAAGGAGTGGCAGAAGGCGAAGGGTACGGGGGCAGAAAAGTCAGAACATGAAAGTTATAAGGCAGCCAAGAAGGCTGCAAAGAAAGAGGTAGCAAAGGCGCAGGAGGCATGTAGGAAAATGTTCAGAGAACGCTTCGATTCGGAAGAGGGTCAGAGAGCGGTATTCAGGATTGCAAAGCAGATAGCGAAAGAGAGGTGTGATGTGATGGGGGTGAGTTGCTTGAAGGATGAAGTGGGACAAATCGTTGTGGACCCAGATGGAATTAAAGGAAGATAGAAGAAATATATGGAAATGCTGTTGAATGCAGAGAATGAATGGGACGGCAACATCGAGAGTAACCCAGTTTTAGGACCGGCAGAGAAGATAACTGAGAAGGAAGTTGAGGAAGCGATAAAAGCAATGAAGAGTAGAAAAGCAGGAGGGCCAACGGGAGTTGTGGGAGATATGTTGAAGGCAGCGGGAAGTTGGGTTGTGAAGAGAATGACAGATCTGTAATCTGGTGGTGCAAGAAGGCTGCATTCCAGTGGATTGGGAACTGAGTACCATCATCCCTCTATACAAGGGGAAAGGTGACCCTCTGGACTGTGGCTCGTATCGATCGATAAAGTTATTGGAGCATGGAATGAAGGTATTGGAAAGGGTGTTGGAGAGGAGTGTTACGGATTCGTCCCTTCCGCTGTGGTGGTTTTCATCCACTTGAAACCCTTCTGGTTCTATGTATTATTATTATTACAGTATTATTGGGGTTTGAAGGAAACGGCAATTATGGTTATTGTTTTTTAAGGGAAATGGTTATTGCGGTTAAAAGCGCTCATGGAAAAACGAGACAGGAAACAGGATCGAGCACCGGAAGACGACGTCAGAGGGGAAGAGGAAGAAGTGGAAATACGCGTTTGTAGAAGCTCCGTACCTAGCGTGGTCGAGCGTACATCGCGAGTGAACTTTGAGTCCTTGAAAGGAATCTCGTGCGATTGGTGTTATCGCCGGAGTAGTGAAAAAGCCTGCGAAGTCAGGTACAGGCGTGAGGTTCCGGAGAATCCTCGCCTAGAGGCTTTGGCTCGAGTAAGAGCCGTCCGCCATTTTGGACCTCACGCATCGTTCGCTGAAAGAGGTTGCCACGTCAGCTGGTCTCCCCCTCCGGTGGGCTGCCGGGGATGGGTGTGCACTAAAGCGGCATCTGAAGATTGCCCTGCGGTTCGTTGACTGAACGGTGAATGTGCACGTCTGGATCGCGTATTTGGGATTCCCTTTCCACTGCCAGTTTGGTGTTGGATTAGACCATGTGATGGTCCATGCCTTGCCTACACCTCCTTGCTCGCCTCATTGCGTCTTCGCTTCATCGCCTCTTCGCCAGGATCCCCTCTGTGTTATAGAGACATTGAGGAGTGCTCTGTTCCATTCCCTGGGAGTGCCGGGAGTTTGAGTTAGGTTACTAGAGAAGATGGTACCATCTTAAGATATTGATTGTATGGTTGATTGCTAGCATTGTTGTATCGTGATTCCTGTGTACACTTTAATATATTATTTGGTTGTGGATAACTCTTGGTGTGGTTTCCATATTGATTTCGACACGGAATCACATATATTTTTCTGCCGTGGCTCCTCCCGGGGTTCGGAGGTATACCGAGACCAGGAGGTCGGGGAGGAACACGTGACAGGAGGATAAGGAAGAAAGTGAAGATCGACGAAATGCAGTTTGGATTTATGCCAGGAAGAGGAACGACAGAAGTGCTTTTTATTGTAAAGCAGTTGCAGGAGAAGTGCATGGAGAAGAGGAAGAAGTTGTTTCTTGGGTTTGTTGATCTGGAGAAAGCATTCGATAGGGTTCCACGCGAAGTAGTGACATGGGCATTGAGGAAGTTAGGAGTGGAGGAATGGTTGATCAGAGTAGTGATGGCAATGTATGAGAGAGCGCGCACAGCTGTAAGGACGAAGGATGGGAACAGTGGTGAGTTTGAGGTGAAGGTGGGAGTGCATCAGGGGTCTGTACTAAGTCCACCACTATTTGTAGCTGTGATGCAGGTGCTAGCTCGGAATGTAAAGGAGGGTTTACCGTGGGAGTTGTTGTATGCAGATGATCTGGTGTTGATTGGGAAGAGTATGGATGGACTGAAGGAGAAGATGAACAAGTGGAAGGAATGTATGGAGACAAAAGGTCTGAAGGTGAATATCGGAAAAACGAAGGTGATGGCAAGTGGTAAAGCATGTGGTGAGGTGGAAAGAACTGGGAAGTGGCCATGTGCTGTGTGCAGGAAGGGTGTTGGAGTGAACTCCATTCAATGTACAATGTGCGCTGAGTGGGTTCATCAAAAATGTAGTGGTCTGAGAGGGTCATTAACCAGTGTGGCAGCTACATTCAAGTGTAAGGTGTGCACAGAGGGAGCTGCAGATGGAGGAAATGTTGAGTTGGATCTTGGAGATGGCGTGAAGCTGGAAGGTGTGAAAACATTTTGCTACCTCGGAGACATGCTGAATGGAGAAGGTGGATCAGACTCGGCAACAGTTGCTAGAGTGAGATGTGCATGGAAAAAGTTTCGGGAACTGAGTGGCGTGCTGATGAGGAGGGGAGTGTCGTTGAAGCTGAAGGGAAAGGTGTGTGCTGCATGTGTGAGAAGTATTATGATTTATGGGAGCGAGACATGGGTAATGAATGTAGAGCAGCAACGAAGGCTGGAAAGGGTGGAAATGTGAATGGTTCGGTGGATGTGCGGATTATCGTTGAGAGAGAGGAAGACAAATGATGAATTGCGAAAGATGATGGGAATAGAGCCTGTGATGGATGCTGTGAAGATAAACAGGTTGAGATGGTTTGGTCATGTGTTGAGGAAGGATGAAAGTGACTGGTTGAAAAGAGTGATGGAAATGAATGTAGAAGGAAGTAGAGGTCGGGGAAGACTGAGAAAGACTTGGCTAAAGGTGGTGGAAGAAGAAATGCGGGCAAGGGGGTTAACAAGGGGAGATGCAGAAAATAGGGCAAAATGGAGAAGATTGTCATGGGGCCCGCAAGGCTAACCCCCGTTCTAGCAGGGAAAATGGCCTTAAAATGCCTGTTGTTGTTGTTGTTATGGTATTCATAGAATACTTACCCTGCGCAGTGAATTTGGTGTGAGTGAACTCCTTTGTTTTTGAAGTTTGTTATTTTCTTTGATCCAATATGGCTGCCAGACCACGTGACATAAATTTATATTCTTTCATATAATTGTTGTGTAGATCACGCTCAATAAATTTCAAAATGATCAGATTAAGCGTTGTCCCTGTCAATTTATGATGTCATAATGAAGGCACCAATGACGTCATCATTAACATACCTTATTCCCCATGGGGAGTACTTGGCAATGAGCCATGTTTCAATTTTTCCATGGAGCGGGGTCGGAGATAGAGTGGCAGAGTTTTTCGGTTTTTGCAAGATGGCGCCTTTACCACTGAACGATGACGTCATAATTATCATTAAAATATTCTGCAGGAGGAGGCGCTCCAATGCTGAAAATTTCGTGTCAATCGATCCAAGAATTGCAGAGAAAAAAAATTCATACTGATTGAATCAAACGTTGTACTTGCCGAATTATGACGTCATTATTACGGTACTGATGACATCATCATTAACATATCTTATTCCCCAAGGGGAGTGCTTGACATTGAGCCATATTGCAATTTTTTTCCATGGAGTGGTTTCGGAGATATAGAGGTGCGAAGTTTTTCCAAGATGGCGCCTGTACCACGTGACCAATGACGTCATAATTATCATAAGAACAATTCTACCGGAGGAGGCGCTCATATTCTGAAAATTTTGTGTTCATCAGACTAACAGTTGCACAGGATTTTTTTTTCATACTGATCAGTATGAAAGGGTAAAATTTCATATCAATCGGACCAACGGTTGCCGAGAAAATGCATTTTAAAAAGGCAGACATGGCACTCATACAGCACACGGCACACGTACGCAACCGAATGCCTAACACTGCATTTAGCTTCACGAGCACAGGGTAATAAGGTCAAGTGGCATCAAAATGTTTTGAATGTGATCCGGAAGTACGAGGCGCAAGACAAGCTCCGCCCCTTTCCGGGGTTTATGTTAGCGGATTGGGGGAGCGGAGGGGGGAGGGGGGAGTCGGCATCAGTAATACAGAATACTGAGTTAAAATAAATATTAGGTAAACAAAACCATAAAACTTCAACAAAGTGCCATCACATCACGTTAGAGCATAAAAGGACAATGTTGTCCTTGGAATGAGAATAGGGACGTTTTTAAACCCCAGAGAGAGGAATTGGTTTAAACCCTGGGGAGGGGAACTATTTAAACCATGGGGAGAGGGATGGTTTAAATCCTGCAGAGAGGGCCATTTTAAACCCTGAATAGAGGAATGATTTTATACCATGGTGAGAGGAACGGTTTTTAAACCCTGGAGAGGGACGGTTTTAACCATGGAGAGAGGGACCGTTTTAAAGCATGGGGAGAGGATTTGATTAAACCTTGGAGAGAGGGAAGGATTTAAAGCCGAGAGAGACGGACGGTTTTATACCATGCAGGGAGGGGCGCTTTGAAACCCTGGTGAGAGAGACGGTTTATACCCTTGAGAGAGGGTCAGTTTTAAACCCTGGAGAGAGGGTCAGTTTTAATCCATGGAGAGAGGCACGGTTTTAAACTGAGGCAAGAGGGACGGTTTATAACATGGAGAGGAGTGGTTTTAAACAATGGAGAGGGATGGTTTTAAACCCTGGAGAGAGGGACGGTTTTAAACCCTGGGGCAAGGGACGGTTTTAAACCCTGGAGAGAGGGATATTTTTAAACCCTGGAGAGGGACAGTTTTAAACCATGGAAAGAGGGGCAGTTTTAAATCATGAGGAGAGGAATAGATTAGACCTTGCAGAGAGGGACGGTTTTAACCATGGAGAGAGGCTCAGTTTTAATCCACGGAGAGAGGCACGGGTTTAAACCTAGAAGAGAGGAGCGGTTTTATACCTTTGAGAGGGGTGGTTTTAAACAATGGAGAGGGATGTTTTTAAACCCTGGAGAGAGGAACGGATTTAAACACTGCAGAGAGGGACAGTTCCAACCACTGGAGAGAGGGACAGTTCCAACCACTGGAGAGAGGGACGGTTTATTCACTGGAGAGAGGGTCGCTTTTACACCCCAGAGTGATGGACTGTTTTAAACTCTGGAGAGAGGCACGTTTTAACCTTGGAGACGGATGCTTTTAAACCCTGGAAGAGGCACGGTTTTAAACCCTGGAAGAGGGACGGTTTTAAAATCTGGACGAGGAGCGGTTTTAAACCCTGGAAGAGGGACGGTTTTAAATCCTGTAGAGAGGCACATTTTAAAATCATGAAGTGAGGGACAGTTTTAAATCATGAAGTGAGGGACAGCTTTAAACCCTGGAGAGAGGAGCGAGAGGGAGGGAGGAAGAGAGAGGAAGGGAGGGAGGGACAGAGAGAGACAGAGACAGAGACAGAGAGACAGACAGACAGACAGACAGACAGAGAGAGAGAGAGAGAGAGAGAGAGAGAGAGATGTGGTTTTAACTCTGGAGAGAGGAACCTTTTTACCCTGGAGATCTGAAGAGCTTTTAAATCTGGAGAGGGGAACCGTTAAAAACCTGTATTTGAACTAGAACATGCACTCGTGGCCTGTCGGTGACCTGTAGATTTGCGTCTGGCG